>NC_080797.1:618000-918250 GCF_028018385.1 Neofelis nebulosa | reverse complement strand
TCTCCTGAAAGTCCCAGGGCAGCTGGCGTCAGGGAACCGAACGAGTTCTGGGCCTGTGCCTCGTCGGTCCCCCGCCACAGGCTCCCCCAGAGCCCCCGGTGACACAAGCCGCCGGCAGGGTCTGGCGTGGCGGGGAGCCCCAGACCCGTTTCTGCCAGCATGGCCCTATCCAGGCGGGTCCCTGCCGAGCCCAGATTTGGGGCGGGGTGGGCCCCCAGCCGTCTGCTGACCCCGGCGCCCGCCCCCAGCACTCCCGCCTGCTGAAGAGCAGAGGCTACTTTTCCTTAATTGCAACCTTGGAAAGGCACACGCTGTGATCATCCTTCTAATGACCCAAGTGCCACGCTCCTCTTGAGACGGGGCCGAGGTCGGCACCCACGCGCTTGGCACGCAGAGCAAAGCGGCACTGGCTTGGTCGTGGGGCCCACCGTCTCTGCCCCTCCCGCTGCCGGGCCGTGGGGACCCACAAGGGCTGGGGGCTGGGGGCGCCCCTGGCCGGAGCTGGGCGCCTCGTCCCATCACCCCTGCCCTCCAGGGAGCACAGCTGGGCCCAGCCTGCGACCGCGTGGCCCACAAGAGCACCCGGTCCTCTGTGAGCTCACGGACGCACACACACCACACGCTCGGCCGTCAGCGCAAATCCTGGGGAAGAACCCAGCGGCTCTGTGACCTTGCCCTGAGTGCGACGCGGGACGTGTCCCTCCCTGGGAGCTCACAGGAGGAGGTACAGCCTCACTGCACGGCCAGCGGGGGCTCAGGCCACGGCCCCAGGCCCCCAGGCGAGCGTCTGGGACAAGCACACACAGCACGCGGGCGTGGAAGGTCCAGGGGCGGGAGCGGCCGGCCCAGCCCGAGGGTGGTTCTGTTTGGATGGTGGGACTACAGCTGGTGGTTTTCCTAACCGTCCTGTATTTTCCAATTTTTCTCCGGCGAGTGAGCCCATATCTAAGTCTAAAACCATTTACGAGTGTGTCCGCTGAGCACACAGCACAAACGTCTGTCACACTTACAACAGGAACGCCTTAGACAAGCCGCGGTCCCCTACTTTGCCCCACGCGAACCCCTCAGACAGAACAGGGAAACGCCCTGCCCTCTGGGAGCTGACGGCCGGTGGCGAGGGGACCCGAGAAGGACCGTCTGCGGACGGAATACACCTGAAACACAATCAGTGAACCAAGATCCTGCGTTTGGGTTCGGGTTCCAAAACCGGGTCGACACCATGGAGGCCTCCTGGTCCACCGGCTGGGCCCAGAGACACCTGGATGAGCCTGAGGACCTCGGGGCCCTGGGGTCGTGCGACACAGGCCTAGGCTGGGCAGGGGGCCTCCGAGGCTGCGGGCACGTTCCTGCCCCCACAGCTCAGGCCGCTCTGGGGGCTCACGCGGGGCCCCGCCAGGGGGAAGAGCAGGCTCGAGGACGCGTGGCACCTGCCCGCCAATCCCCAGGAGCTGGGTCTGGGTCACGAGACAGAGGGCAGAGCCCCGCGAACGGGGTGGGGTGGTTTCTGGGGGGTTCTGAGTCTCAGCACTCAGGAAAGGTTCACAGTCGTCCAGGTGGGTCCAGGAGGAAGAAGCGAGTGGACGCGGGGCAGTGCAGGGTAGGGGTGGACGCTGAGGCCCCGCTGAGACAACTTAACCCTTCCAGGGTCAGAACCCAACCCGGTCAGCCTGGATCCACCAGCCCACGGAGCCCAAACCCCGGAGGGCCGCTCAGCACCCCACGGAGGCGCTGTCCCAGACTAAGACCCCAGAGGGTCTGGGCCCCAGATCCAGCCCCTAAAAGCACACCGTCGGGGGCAGTAGAGGGGCCACACCCCGGGGGGGAGGGGGTGCCAGGCTCAGACTGGGGGAGGCACCATCTTGAGTCAGGCCCCAGGGAGACGTCAGACACACTAGAGACCCTCCTGGCCCGGGCAGGGCTCAGCACCCCGTTCCAGTGCCTCCTCGGCATGTGCCCGGGGTCCCGGTCCTCCTCCAGGGTCTCAGGCCTCCCTACACTCACAAGGGAGCAGGGTGCCCTCCCTGGCTTACAGATGAGAAAGCAGGGGCTCAGGAGGGGCCGTGATCCCCGTGTGGGTGAAGCACTGGGGACGTGGACCCAGGCACGGTGTCGGCACAGGACAAGGCACCCAGAGCAGGGAGTCGCTTGGCAAAATGACCCTAAAAGGCCTTTTCCTCACCCCCCAGATCAGCAATCACCGTGCCGCCCAGCGTGGGGGGCACAGCCCTTCCGCATTCGTGGCCGGTGACAGGAGAAACCGTTCGACCCCGAGCAGGGCGGTTTGGAACGTCATTCGAAGCACCGAGCACCCGCGATGCCCCAGGACGGAGCCTTGGCGCGGAAAGGCACACGTGCACGCTGAGCATCACCACGCCGCTCGTGACACCAACGGAGAACCACCTGTGTGCCCAGCCCTGAGGGACCGGCCGGCACACCCACGGCAGTGAGCCAGGACGCGGGTAGGGAGACCGGTGCGCCCCCCGCGGCCCGAGGTGCGGACGTCACCCCGTGTGTCGTCCCCCAAGGGGGGCCGGGAGGGAAGGCGCCGTCTGCTCCCGTCTGCGTGCGGCACGAACAGAGACACGCACAAGCGGGTGTTGGTGGAGGTGTTCGGTTCCCGGGGAATCCCGCTGCCTCTGGGAGGGGCCAGGTGAGCCCACGCGTGCGTCGCGTCTGTTCCGCCAGGAATCTGACCGTCTCCCTGTGCTGCCTGCTCAGAAGAGCTTCCGGTGCCCGTGCAGCGGGCGGCAATTTTTCTGAGACAGTAATTCCGATTTCTTCCCGCTTGGGCTTCTGTGCCGCTGGGGAGGTTTGCCGCACGGCTTCCTGGGCTGTTTCCAGAAGCTCTTTTGTTCCCAGGAGGAAAGGATTTGGGGAAACAGATTCTCTCAGGCTGAAGACAGACCCCCGCCCCCACCCACGTTGGTCTCGGCCTCCCTACGAGGGCTCCGGACGGGGCCGGACCGCCGGCCGGGGCCGCAGAGCAGGACGCCGGGGACCGCCGGCTGGGGCTCCCCGCTGTGGACCGACGGTGGGGCAGGGTGCTGGGCCGCTACCTACGCGCCCGTGGGTTTCCCTAAGCCTGTGAACAAGGTCCTTTCAGGGGACCCTTCCCCAGTCCTGGGTTGGCACAGCCTTCCTTTCCCCGCCGGGACCCTGACAGAGTCATGCACCAAATTCTAACAGCTCCACGGAAATCGTGTGCTGTGGTCCCACCTCCCCTCGGAGCTCAACCCATGGGCCGCAGGATGGTTTTCAAACCTCTCCTCCCTGTCACCAAGGGGCCTTTGCACATTCTGCCCCCCAAGCCTGGACTCTCCTTCATGCTGCTGTGCCCAAATATTTCCTGTGAAACTTCCGTCCTTCCTGTCCTCCTCCCGAAGCAGCTGGCTTTCCTTCCCAGGGGGAGTCCTCATACTCAGCTCTGTGGTCACTCCATCTGCCGTCTCCCCCACCCCCGGGCCGTGAGGTCCTTAAAGGCTGCAGCCGGGCTTATTTACGTTCCATTTTATCCCCAAAGACTATCAAGATGCTGGCACATAAAAGATGCTCCTGAAATATTTTTCAAACAGACGAGGGAACCAACAATCTGTTCCCATCTTAGACCCTTACGAGTGTCAAAAGCCGCATGTGTCCCCAGCAAAGCGCAGACATGACACGGATAGACCCACGTGAACACACACGTATCCTCGTGAAAATGAACGCGCCAACACGTTAACATGCACACTGATGCACACGCGCGCACGGGCACACGCTTACGTACACACGCGAGAGCGGACGCTGTTGAACAGACATTCATGTGCACACGCGAGAGAGAAAAGCTCCCAAGGCGGCCGTCTGCCACCCTGAGCTCATTAAATCCGGCTAAATATAGCCCGTCTGCAGCTGCGCTCAGCAAGCTGCCCACACAGGCCAGGAAAAGACACCGGTTAGTCGGGGGGAGCCGGGAGGCCAGCTGTGGGCGAGGGGCCGCGGGCACACGGGAGGGGAGCCCTGAGGTGGCGGTCCGGGCATCCGAGCGGCTCCTCTGGTCGCCGGCCCCAGGCGGTGGGACGTGAGGTCAGACCCACACACACAGTGGGGGTGGGTGGTTCTGAGCGTCCACGTCTTCTCCGTCCCCTTGGGGACGTTTATCTGACAGGTGATGGGGCCCAGGAGCGGGGGAGAGTCAGGACGCAGCCCTGGACAAAGCCGGGCTCGCTGGCGGCCAGGGCAGGACGGAGACCCGCGGGTCAGACGGGAGCCTGTAACGGCACTCAGTCCGGACTGCGGTCTCCGGGTCCCGGTCTGGGGAAGGGAGAAAGTTCAGAGTCCCCACCGAGTGGGTGTGGGGGGGAAGGAGAGCGGCAGGGAGGGTGGCCGGGGGGCCGGAGGGCCGCGTGGAGAGTGCGGCTGGTGCGGACCATGTGTCCGGAGCCCCTGCGCCGAACTTCACGTCAGACAGCTGGACGTGCGCTGGGGGTGCTTGCTGAGCTCAGGGCAGCCGGGACCCGCAGACAGAGGAAACCAGGAGGCACGGAGAGTGCTAGAATGTCAGAGCCCACGGGGCTGCGCGGGCTCCACGTGCACGCAGGACGGTGCCTGTGGGCCGGGGGAACCAGACCCTCTGTCCTCTGCCCCCAGGCAGGCCCCCCACACACAGAAATCTGGTCCCAAATAACAGGGAAGCAGCAGGCTGTGGGCCGTGCAGCTGCGGGATGGAGTCTGAGCGGCCCAGGCCGGCCCCCTCCCCGCTCACACCCTGGAGCCTGCACGGGACACACCTCTGTGCGGGGGACAACCGAGCGGCCACGGCACCGGCGGAGCGAGAAGACGGATCTCCGGAAGCCCCTCCACCTGTCTGCCACTCTGGGAAGAAGACATTACGGTCCTCTCTCCACGAGGGAGTAAACTGAGGCTCAGAGACGTTTGGTGACCTGCCCAGAGAGTCACAGCACTGAATGAAGGAACAGGGCTTCACCCCCAGGCCTGGCTCCCTCCTCCCAGCTCAGAGGCTGCAGCAACAGCCCCGGGGCCTCCTGAGTCCTGGTCGGGGGGCCACTCGCACCCCCCCCACCCTGCATCTGGCCCCCAGTGAGGCTGCGTAAGGCCGGTGGAAATACTGGAACGACCGTGCGCGTGGAAGAACACGGCGAATGCTGAAGCGCGTCACGGGGTCACAGGCGCCAGGCGGACCTCCGCGTCGCCAATTCTGGATGAAGAGTAAACCGCGGCCGTCAACAACCCTCACCCCACAAGCACAGAGGCAGCGAAATGCCGAAATCTGTGGGCGGCATGCATGGAACAGAACCAGCAGACCCGTCGGCTGGCCGTGTGGACATCGCAGGGAGGGGTGTCACAGGGTCGTCCTTCCCACTGTCCACACTGCTGGCCGTGTACTTAGGGCCACTGGCCCCGTTGTTATTACCCTTAACTCCCCGCTGGCAAGACGACCCTCGACGGGCAGAACCAGAGAGGAGCCTTCAGCAGTGGATTCTGACGTCCATAACCCTAGTTTATTCTATTTTTTGAAAAAAAAGTTAATGTTTATTTATGGGGCGGGGGGGGGGGAGGAGAACAAGTGGGGGAGGGGCAGAGGCAGAAGGAGACACGAAATCCGAAGCAGGCTCCAGGCTCCGAGCTGTCACCACAGAGCCCCACGCGGGGCTCGAACTCACGAACCGTGGGATCATGACCTGAGCCAAAGTCGGACGCTTAATGGACTGAGCCCCCCGGCGCCCGCACAGCCCTAGTTTAAAGACAACAACAACCAGATTTTGTGTCTCCACTAAAGACCCACGTTGCTCAGCCAGGTCCAGACTGGAGCAGCGGTCTGGCCCCGGGCGGGCGGTCACTCTCCCTTTGAGGCCGGGGTCCTCCCTCCCTCCCTCCTGAGGACGGTGACCACACCTGAGGGATGTGACGCGGGGCCTCTTGGGGGGACCGGGCTAACTAATCCCTAGAGAGGACACACAAGGTGCATGGGAACGGGCCCTCCACCCGAAGACCACTAATCTCCAGCTCCGCCCTCCTCCCTCACCCCCTGAGCCAACCCTCCTCTGCCCTCCTCACCCAGGACGGGCTGAGGACACCCCGAAGGCCCACGCTTGTCAAACCGGCCGCCATTCCCGAGGGAGACAGCACCCAGGCTCCGGCCACGCACACCCTGGCTTCCTCCCCCTCGGGGCCAAACCTGGCGCCTCCCAGTGGCCCTTCCTCTCGGGAAATGCGAACGCATTGCTCTCTCTGGGTCCTCGCTCAGCCACTGGGTGAGATTAGAATCCGGGGGCACACTGGACGCGCCCCGCTCCTGCTGAGCTCAGTTCCTTGCACGGTGTGAGGATGCCCTCCTCCTCCCCCTGCCCCGTGCCCTCGCGGCCTGAGCTGTGGGGTGCCCCTGACAGAGGCGCCCAGGCCTCCCGGCCCCCGGCACACATCCCCAGTGCTGGCCCCGGGCCGGGCAGACCCCCTCCTGCGGCCGAGGGATACGCGAGCCTGGGGACGGGTGGGCAGGGCGGGCTCAGCCCCCAGGCTGCAACCACACATCCAGGCGGCAGGAGAGAGAAGGGGGTCCTGAGGGCTCAAGCCCATCACGCGCCAGACCCTCCCCGACCCCGGCCTGCTGAGAAACTCAATGCTGCCAACCGCAGATGCTTGGCTGAGGCCGCCCACCAAGTCTGCCAGAGCCTCCGGGGAGGACGCCCCGATCGCGGTCGGCCCGCGGGCATCTCTACAGGGTGCCCCGGGTCCGGGCCTGTGGGAGGAGTCTTGACCCTGGCACAGCCTTAAATGAGGGGCCTCTGACCTCAGCACCACGTCACCCGGGACACACGGCGTCAAAGGCTGGGAAGGGCCCCCCGTTCCCGTGCTCTCTCTGCCCGCACACAGATAACACTCTGCAGGGTCCCGCCCCCACTCTGGCTCTGCCGCCCCTGAGCTGCCCGGCGGGTGGGAGCCGGGGACCCCCAGGAGCTCAGCTCACGGGCAGGGCGGGGCCCCAGGCCCGAGGAGGCTGGACCCACAGTTGGGGGGGGGGGGGCGGGGAGGGACAAGCCTCCTGGCAGGGTCAGGGGAACTCACGCTGCTTCTCCTGGAGGGCGCTGGACGTACACGGGGCGCTCCCATCTCCTGCAGAGAGAGAGAAGGCACATGAGCAGAGTCCCCGGCACTGTGGCCGGACGCGGGGAGGCCGCTGGTGCCCTGTCCTGTCCCTCCCGGCACTGGTGCCCTGCCCCGGCCGTGCCACTCCGGGCACTTCAGGCAGCACAAAGCACGAGCCAGGGAAAGCCAGGCCTGACCCCCCGACGGTCAGCGTGCATACCGCCAGCCCCTTTCCCGACTCCTGACCCTCATCGGCCGCTGCTCCCCCCCACGTCAGCTCAGATGTCCCCTGACCTGCGCGGGTCCGTCCCCAGCCCCGCCTCAGCAAAGGCACCACCTTCTCCCTTCTCCCTTCTCCCCCTGGGGCCCTTTCCCTCCCTCGGGCCCCCGTGGTCCCCAGGTCCTGGGGTGTCTGACTCTGAGAATTGGACCCCTCGCTGGAAGGGACGACTGTGCTGCCAGCTGGTGTCCCCACACCTAGAATGTGCTTCTCAGCCGACATTTGTGCAGTGCACGAACCGCACATCCTCCCCTCGTGCAGAATCCGCCCCTGGACTATGGAACTAGTTCTTTCCCGTTTGGGAACAGTTTTTTTCTGCAATTGTGAAAGTCATACAAACTCCTCACCGAAAATCTGGAAAACACCGACAGACATAAGGAAGGAAGAAAACGTCTCATAATCCCGTCACACAGAGAGAACCCGCGATCCCCTCACGCCTGTTCTTCCGGGCTTTTCCGTGTTCCGTCTGGGCTTACGCCACCCGTCTCTGAAGTCCCACCAGCCAGACTCATCGCAAACCATCGGGAAGCACAAAACACACTCTCTGAACCGCGAGGTTGGGCGTAAGTTATTCCCCGAGTCACGAGGCCCCGTGTGAGCGAGGACAGACCCGGCCCACCGTGACCTCACCTGCTCCCGTTACCGCCGCCAGCCCCGCTCTCCTGGCATCCTGAAGCCCGGTCAAGGCGCAGGGACCCCGCACAAGGCCCCGTGGGTGCCGGCAATGCTTTGCAGGGAGGGTGGCCCCGACCCACTCCCCCCTCTGCAGGGGACGCTGGCTCTGTCCCGACCTCCCTCCCGCTGATGGGCCTGCAGTGGCTCCCCTCCTCGGCGTCCCACATGATAAGCAGGCCTCTCGGGAAAGCGGCCCCCTCCCATCCCCACGCCCTCCGCCCGCCAAGTCCCCTTCCCCGGACGCACCCCTTTCCTGCACAGGTGAGGCCGTGCCTGGAGCCCCACCCACCCTCCCACCACGCCTCGGTCACATCCGCCGCGTCCCCTGAGAACCGCCCCGGCCGCATCCGTGAAGGCCTCCCATTCCCACCCGAAGCCTCAGTTCTCAGACCCCTGCCCTCCGGGGTCAGCTCTGGGCCCCAAGGGGCAGTGTCAGCAGAGACCAGCACCCCTTCCTCGAGCCCACTCCCCAACCACGGAGGCTCAGAAAGGAAACTAAGCCCGAAGCCTCAGGAACCGGAAGGTCCCCTGAAGAACCGCCCCCTCCCCCCCACCCAGCCAGCACCCCCCAGCCTCCAGGGCGTCGCCTGTCAGAGCTCTACACTCGCATTTCCACCCCGCATGCTGAACGGCCCTCCTTCCGGAGTGTCTGCCTTCCCTGCTTCCGGGGCCAGGGGAGGGCACAGACGTGGCCGCACCAGGGTCTGGGGAGACAGAGGCCGCGCCCAGCCTGAGAACCGAGGTTTCTCCTGAACGTGACCCTGCCTGCAAATTACAGCTTCCCCTGAACAGAAGGTGTCCGCAGCGTCCCCAAGGACCCCCGCTCTCCAAGGTGCCAAATCACTGGCACTTCCTGGGGCCCAGACGCCCGCCCCGCAGGGCTGCCTCCACGTCCGCCTCCCTCTCCATCACCTCCCTCTCCGGGCAGGTGGTCCCAAGGTGTGTGAGGTCCCCGTGTGCAGTGGCGCCTTGGGCAGCACAGCACTGAAGTGCACCTGCGCTCGGATCCCGGTCTCTCGCCTACGCTCTGTGCACCTCAGTCTCCTGACCTGCAGACTGGGGAGAGCGGTACCCAGGGCAGGGCCATGGTGAGCACCGGATGCTCACAGGTGTGAAACCCTCAGCACACGGCCAGGCGCACGGCGAGCACTCAGCAGGTGAGGACGAGCCAAGGTCACTGCTGCCCTGGCTCCCGGTGCCCCGAGCCTGGGTCCTCACGGCTCCCGGTGCCCCCAGCCTGCGTCCCGGCTCCCGGTGCCCCCAGCCTGGGTCGTCCCAGCTCCTGGTGCCCCCAGCCCAGGTCGTCCTGGCTCCCGGTGCCCCCAGCCTTCGTCCTGGCTCCCGGTGCCCCCAGCCTGCGTCCCGGCTCCCGGTGCCCCCAGCCTGGGTCCTCACAGCTCTCGTGCCCCCAGCCCGGGTCGTCCCAGAGCCTGGGTGCAAGAGGGGGCAGACGGAGAGCAGAGGCCCGGCCCTCACGGGGCACCCCGGTAGTGTGGGGAGGCGGCCAGGACCGCTTCCTAGCAGATCCCTCAGACCCGGTGCCACAGGAGAAAACTGAGGCCTGGAGAGGCAGGGGGGCTGGCCCCTGGGACCCGGCTGCAGCTGTATGACTGGGGCCCCAGCACAATGAAAACTCAGGGGTCCTCGTCCAAAAAGCAAGAGAAAGTGTCGTTAGCAGTCCTAAAATAAAAAGGTTCTTCCTTTTCCCTGTGCGCTTTCTACATGTCCTGGCGGTCTGTACGCGAGGGGGTCTCCCCGACCCGGCACACCCGACCCACACCGACCTCCCACCGCCCACCGGACCCACACACCTGACCACGGTGAGAGCAGGAATGGTGGGACATACATCTGCCCTCCACAGGCCTGCCACCCCAGCCTGGGCAGACAGGTGGCCTCTGGGCACGCTGCAACCTTCCCGTCAAAATGCACCAGGTCCCTGCACGGGGTGGGTGACGGGCTGGCTGTCCTATAGGACAGCGTCCTGTCCGTGTTCAGGGCAGGGATGGCGGCTCGGCCCTGAGACACAGGCATACAGCCCCAACCCCTGCCCCCCCCCTGTGGCCAGGCCCCTACCGGCAGGAAAAGGAGGCAGGGCTGGGAGCCAGAGGGCAGGAGACATCCTGGGAGGCAGGGAGGGGGCCCGAGGCAGTGTCACAAGCCCGCCAGCCAAGGCAAGCCAAGCCAGGACCCCATCCCATCTGGCCACACTTACAAACACAGACCCGAGGGTAAATTATTCAGAACTCACAGGTTAACCCCTAACCCAGGCCCTGCCCACAGCATAACGCCCCTGGGCGTTTCTTGGGCACCTACTGCGTGCCAGACCCCGGGAGCGGGGAGGCATCTAGTTGGGGGAGCGGCCGGGTCTGATTCATCGCCCTGTCCTTGTGCCAAGGCCTGAGAGTGACTTAACCTAGACGGTATAGGAGACGCTGCTTTCGTTACCAGGAAGGAGGCATGACTGCTTCCGGGCAGGATTTCAGGGGCAGGAATGCCCGGGGCGGGGGCGGGGGGGGGTGCAGGGCCACTGAGCCTGGGGCCCGGAAGCAGGGGTGCGGAGCTGGAGAAGCCAGGAGGGAGGGTCACTGCAAGGGCAGTGTGCAGGAGACACGGGTCACCTGGGAGGAGGAGGGATGCCGGGCAAGGAGGCAGGGCCAGCCCCAGGGGCAGGGGGCGGGGTGGGGGTGGGGGGGCTCAGCTGGGCCAACTGAAAGCAGCAGCTTTACGGCTTCCCCACCCCCCCACCCCGCTAGATCATCGAGATTCCACACCTTCGGGAGGAAGGAAACTGAGACTCAGAAGAATAAAGTCGTTACCTCATCCTTACGGTTTGGATCTGGTCCCTTGTGACGCCCCAGTCTGCTGAGGGCTCTTGCCACGACCTCTGCCCCACGGGATGGCTCCAGCCGGGGTCAGGCAAGCAGACAGGGCAGGGCTGGGGTCAAGGCAGTGGAAAAGGGCCCGTCCGCCAGGGAGGCTGGGCCGCCCCATGTCTCCGCACACCGGGGGCTTCTGCCGTGAAGCCTCAGCCAGGCGCCTGGTGGGCTGGCTCAGCTCCCCCTTCCCTCGGAGCCACCACGAGGGTCAGCTGTGAGCCGGGCTTCCTGACGAGCAGGCTCCCCAGACGACAGCCACCAAGCAGATGTGCCCCGGTTCCGGGCTGCCTAACGGTACCCCACTTGGCCCCACGGCCGCACCTCAGCGGAAGCTGCCAGAAACTCCTGCAGACAGGACAGGTTGTGCAGGGGGCCAGGACAGAGGCTCGCACATCTGGGCCACATCTTCCGTATGGGAACGCGTCCAACGCCTGCCAGTGGTTCCCCCGTGATTTCCTACTTCCTGTCCCAACCCCCGTCCAACAAACCGTGAGACCCCCCCCCCATCTTCCCCAGAGTAAGAGCAGCTCTCCCACCAAACACCTGAAAGGGGAAGGCTGGGGGTGGGGGGGAGCATTCTGGATGGTAGGGGCCTTGGGGAGGCTGGGGGGAGCATCTGGGACAGCGGGGGCCTCAGGGAGGCGGGGGGGGGGCATCCGGGACAGTGGGGGCCTCGGGGAGGCTGGGGGGGAGCATTCTGGATGGCGGAAGCCTCGGGGAGGCTGGGGGGGCATCCGGGACAGCGGGGGCCTCAGGGAGGCTGGGGGGGAACATCTGGGACAGCGGGGGCCTCAGGGAGGCTGGGGGGGAGCATCTGGGACAGAGGGGGCCTCGGGGAGGCTGGGCGGGAGCATTCTGGATGGCGGGGGCCTCGGGGAGGCTAGGGGGGGATCATTCAGGATGGCAGAGGCTCTGGGAGGAGGAAGATGTTTGGAAATCCCCTCCCGAAGAGCCAGAGGGGGCCTGGCAGACCCCACGGTTGGGGGTGGGGGGCGGCAGCTGGGGTGCGGGGCTTGCCTGGTAACGGGGCTCCGAAGCCAACAGCCCTCCTGCCCATCTCCTGTTCTGGTGCTCCCACCAAGCTGCAGGCTCGAGGTGCCCTCTCACCCAGCCCGCTGCACCCCTGCACACATTCCCAGGCCCTCCTATCATCTTCTCGTTGACTTCCAGAGTAATTTTTCTAGAAGGTGGCTCTGGATTAAATAACTCCATGGATCCCCAGCCGCCACCCCCAACACTGGTTAGCTTGCCATTCCAGGCCTTCGGCACCAGGGTCCCCTCCGGCCTCTTTCAGACCTCCCCACCCCCTCTCCCCACCCCTTCTCCAGCCCCCAGCCCAGCACCTCGTAGCCTGACTTCAGGCAACAAGAACCCATGTGCTTCTCCAGACTTCCTTGCTTCTCACACACCCTCTGTATCTTTGCACATGCTGATCCCGCCCACGGCACCCTAACGGGTCTGTCCAGAACCCAGCAAGGCCTCCTGGGCCTGCGTTTCCCTGCTCACGCTCCGTGTCCCTCCGAGCCCAACGTCCTGTGCTCCCCCTCGTGTGGGCTGTCACCTCACCTCACTGTGCCTGCCCTGCCCTAGCCTGGAGCCATTTCTGAGCCATCGGTGTGTCCCCAGGGCTGACCAGAATTCGTGAGCCCAGTGCACAGTGGGGTGGGGGGGAGGCACGAATGTGGGGAGCCCCTCATCGCTGCAGGTGCAGACAGGTGGTTAAAGCACGCACCCTGGAAGGCAGGGCTGCAGGCAGCCGGCAGGCCGGCACCACCAGCGACGGCCCAGCCCCACGGTGCGCCCAGTTAGAGCCACACTAGGGCAAGGAGGTGGCCTGGGGGAGGCTGGGCTTCCGGAAGGCCTGCTGAGAAAGTGCTGGGCGGTCAGCCTGCAGCCCCCCAGAGGCTCTGTCTAGAGCACAGGCGAGCAGGAGAGGTGGGAGTGGGGCCTGGAAGTGAGACACACCAGAGTGGAAATCAGCCTTGGGACGGATCTGACAGTCCCTCGTGGAAGCCGGCCCGGGGCTGCTTGACTCCTACGGCGATGGTGAACTTACTATCCCCAGACAATGACAGCTGCTGGAGGGGGGGGTGAAAGCCACACCGATGGGCCTTCATGCCAGGCGGGGGTCTGCCCTTCATTCCGCAGACGAGGGAAACCCGCTGCCAAACTCACTGCAGGGCCACGTTACCGGGTCCACATCTCAGAAGCATCAGGGTCCGGCTGAATACAGTGAGCTCACTGCGTGATCCGGGCCCCTCCTCCCGCCCCAAATCCCTAGAAAACGGCGCTAAATAGTTCTCTGCCAGTTGGTCTTTAGCAGTATCGTAAGGTAAGAAGGGGCGTCCTTCGCAGACCTGAAACCATCAGGCATCTGCGAAAGGTGGACGGCAGAGAGAACCCACGGAGGGGGAAAGGGCCGGCTACCGAGTGCAAGGCCCTCCTAGGGAGGTCTGTGCGACTGCGAAGGTCTAACCAACGTCCGTCCGTAACGCTGCCAGAGCAGAGAGGGGGCCACAACCTCAATCTTGCAAAGGAACGTCTGTGGCCAGAGGACAGGCCAGTGCGGGGGCGGAGAGCGGGCTCCTGGATGGGAAACAGGGGAGCAAAGGAAGCTGTGTAATGGCCTGGGCGTGCGTGGGCCACCCCCCCCCCCTCCGAACACCCGCTGTGCCAAGCAGAGGCATCTGCCCCGGGTATGGGAAGGGCTGAATGTTGGAGGCACGGGACAGCCCAGGAAGCTGAAAACACCAAGAAGAATAAGCCAGAAGCTCTGTCACCCTCCCCAATAATTAGATGGCAGACATTTGCAAAAACTAGACGCATCACATCACCCAGAGACAGGCTAAGGGGGAAGGGCAGATACAAAGCGGGGTTCACGGTCAACTTCACTCAATATTAGAGGAAAACTAAGTGTGGAAAAAAGAGGCCAAACTCAGTGACTGAGGGAGGGGAAATCCAGAAAAATGGATCTGTGGGCCTCTCGCCAGTCACTGGCCTGACAGTCAATGGGTGTCAGATGTCGGCAAGCACCAGTAGGATCTAAGAGGGTAGTTAAGTCACGGATTCACCGAGTCTGGGCCGGGCTCCAAAATTCACACTTCTGACCACTTTCCGAGCGGTCCAGGGACCACTCTTTGAGAACCACGTCATCTAGACACAGGCATCAGCTGGAGTCCAGGAGGAACTATGGAAAAACAGCCCTCTGCAAAGCTGAAGTAGGAGAAGCTGGTCAGGACACCTGTGCAGAGACCGCTTCCCTCCTGTCAGTAAGAATGTGGCCTTGGTTAGGGGCGCCTGGGTGGCTTGGTCGGTTGAGCGTCCGACTTCGGCTCAGGTCACGATCTCGCGGTCCGTGAGTTCGAGCCCCGCGTCCGGCTCTGTGCTGACAGCTCAGAGCCTGGAGCCTGTTTCAGATTCTGTGTCTCCCTCTCTCTCTGCCCCTCCCCTGTTCATGCTCTGTCTCTCTCTGTCTCAAAAATAAATAAACGTTAAAAAAAAAATTTAAGAATGTGGCCTTGGTGACACTCCCTTTGTTTCTAAAACAAGTTTGTCCCTTAAGTGACAGCTCATAGCCTGTTAGCATAAATTATTCTGAAAGAAATGTGTAAACCCCGAGCATAAAAGATTAACAACTGTGGCAAGGACTGAGTGGAATCTCTCCAAGGAGCGCCAAGTTGTTCAACAAATGCAAACCCACCGCAGTAATAGAAAAAGGACAAAACCCACACAATCATCTCAACAGATGCGGAAAAGGCATTTGGCAAAATCCGACACCTTTTCGTGATAAAAGCATTGATCAAACCCAGAATAGGAGGGAACTTCCCTGACCAGATAAATGACAACTCCAAAAAGACCCCAAAGACAAAAACAAAACAAAACACAACCAGCTAACATCATATTTAATGGCGAAAGATTGAAAACTCCCCTGAAGATCGGGAACACAATGTCAGCTCTCAGCATTTCTGTTCAGTATTATACTAGAGATTCTAGCCAGGGATGCCAGGCAAGAAAAGGAAATAAAAAGGCATCCAGGTTGGAAAGGAAGAAGGAAAACTACCTGTTGGGAGTTGATATGATCTTGTACGTAGAAAATCCTAACGGGGCACCTGGGGGGCTCAGTCAGTTAAGCGTCCGACTTCAGCTCAGGTCATGATCTCACAATGTGAGTTCAAGCCCCGCGTCGGGCTCTGTGCTGATGGCTTGGAGCCTGGAGCCTGCTTTGGATTGTGGGTCTCCCTCTCTCTCTGCCCCTCCCCTGCTCACACTCTGTCTCCCTCTCTCTCTCCCTCTCTCTCTCTCTCAAAAATAAATAAGACATTAAAAATTTTTTTCAAATAGATAAAATAAAAATGAATTCAAAGTGGATCAAAGACCTAAATGTAGAGCTAAAATTATGAAACTCTTCAGGGAAAACAAAGGGTAAACCTTCATGACTTCACATTAACAGGTGGTTTCTTAGATATGGGCTCAAATGCAGAATAATAAAAGCAAAAATAGACAAATTGGGCTTCATCAGAATTTTAGAACTTGGCACTCCAAAGGGTATTATCAAAAAAAGTGAAAAGACGCCCCAAAGAATGGGAGAAAGTAACTGAAAATTATGTAACTGACAAGAGCCTAGCGTCCACAATATGTAAAGAACACTCACAACCCAACAAGAGACAACCTGATTTTAAAATGGGCAAAGTGGGGCGCCTGGGTGGCGCAGTCGGTTAAGCGTCCGACTTCAGCCAGGTCACGATCTCGCGGTCCGTGAGTTCGAGCCCCGCGTCAGGCTCTGGGCTGATGGCTCGGAGCCTGGAGCCTGTTTCTGATTCTGTGTCTCCCTCTCTCTCTGCCCCTCCCCCGTTCATGCTCTGTCTCTCTCTGTCCCAAAAATAAATAAAAAAAAAACGTTGAAAAAAAAAAAATTAAAAAAAAAAATAAATAAATAAATAAATAAAATGGGCAAAGTATCTGAATAGACATTTCTCCGAATGATGATGAACAATGACCACCAAGCACACGAACACATGCTCACCATCATCAGTCATTAGGGAAATGCAAACCCAAACCATGGTCATACACCCGCTCGCAAGGCTATTCGCAAACAACAGACAACAACAAGCTCTGGCAAGAGCGTGGGGAAGTCTGAACTCTGGGAAGGTGATGTGGTGAGTCCCCAGCAATCCCACTCCTGGGTTGTGCCCAAGAGAACAGGAAGTATGTCCTCAAAACCCTGTACATGCTGACAGAATGGGAAAGATATTTGCAAATGACATAGAGGTTAAGGGTTAGCATCCAAAATCTATAAGGAACTTATCAAACTCAACACCCCAAAAACATACTTCTTCGGGTGAAGAAATGCGCAGAAGACATGAATAGACACTTCTCCAAAGAAGACATCCAGATGGCCAACAGGCACATGAAAGGATGCTCGACGTCACTCCTCATCAGGGAAATACAAGTCAGATATCACCTCACGCCAGTCAGAGTGGCCAAAATGAACAAATCAGGAGACTATAGATGCTGGAGAGGATGTGGAGAGACGGGAACCCTCTTGCACTGTTGGTGGGAATGCAAATTGGTGCAGCCGCTCTGGAAAACAGTGTGGAGGGTCCTCAGAAAATTAAAAATAGAGCTACCCTATGACCCAGCAATAGCACTGCTAGGAATTTACCCAAAGGATTCAGGAGTGCTGATGCACGGGGGCACTTGTACCCCAATGTTTATAGCAGCACTCTCAACAACAGCCAAATTATGGAAAGAGCCCAAGTGTCCATCAACTGATGAATGGATAAAGAAGATGTGGTTTATATACACAATGGAATACTACTTGGCAATAAGAAAGAAGGAAATCATGCCATTTGCAGCAACGTGGATGGAACTGGAGGGCATTATGCTAAGTGAAATAAGTCAGGCAGAGAAAGGTACCGAATGTTTTCACTCATATGTGGAAGTTGAGAAACTGAACAGAAGACCATGGGGGAAGGGAAGGGGGAAAAATAGTTTCAGACAGACAGGGAGGGAGGCAAACCCTAAGAGACTCTTCAATACAGAGAACAAACTGAGGGTTGATGGGGGGGAGGGGAAGTGGGGGATGGGCACCGAGGAGGGCACTCGTTGGGACGAGCGCTGGGTGTTGTACGTAAGCGATGAATCACAGGAATCTGCTCCTGAAGCCAAGACTACCCTGTACACGCTGTATGTTAGCTCATTTGACAATTACATTAAAAAAAAACCAAACCTGTACGTAAACACTTAGAGCACCGTGACTCATAACAGCAAGAAAGTGGAAACAGCCCAAAGGTCCAGCCGATGGATGGATGGACAATATGTGCAACAGCCATACGGGGGCCTATTACTCAAGCGTGGAATGCAATGAAATTCTGGTTCATGCCACAGCACGTCTGAGCCTCGAAAACGTGATGCCAAGGCAGACCTCAATACCAACGGCCACATACTGTCGGATTCCATTTCTACGCAATTCCGTATTTGAGGAGAGGAAAATGGTGGGTGACTGCTGACAGCTTAGGAGGTGTCTTTCCGGGGAGAAGGAAATGTTCTGGAACCAGGTAGCTGCTCAACTTTGTGAATCTACAAGATATACAGAAACTGCTGAAGTATACACTTGAAGAGGGTGGATTGTCTGGTATGTGAATTATGTCTCGATTAAAAAAAAAACAAAACAAAACTTGGCAAGACCCGCTTTACTTGGACAACGTCAACGGCAGCTCTGTGCTTCCTGAGATCACTGGAAACCACCAGTTCCTGTTCTGTGCCATAACCTCACTTAGGGATCTTTGGCTAATTAGCCCAAACTCAAGTGTGTGGGGGCCGTTTGCATCCACTTCTAACCCACCAGGAGACTCCGAACTTAAAAAGCACAGGGAGGAGGGAGGCTGTGAAAAGCACAGAATGAGTCCACGGCACCCATGGACAGTACAGGTTGTATCAGTATCTGGAAAACAAACAAACAAACAAACAAACAAACAAACAAACAAACAAAAAACCAACAGAGCGCGTGAAAACGAAGACAGGATTGCTTTAACAAAAAAAACCAAACTCCACAGAAGAGCTGACCAGAGGGATGGCAACAGCAGAAGAAGAGAAACTGGTCTGGCGAGCTATTGACCGTGTTAGAGCCAAGGAAAGTTTCTAGAACCCAGCAGGGACCAAGAAATAAGAACGGGGCCAGACAAGGTGAGACACGGGTCCAGCATCCGTCTAATGCAAGCTTTAGAAGGGGAATCAGAGAGAGAGAGAGAGAAACACTTGAGGGGCACCTGGGTGGCTCAGTCAGTTGAGCATCTGACTCTTGATTCCGGCTCCAGTCATGACCTCAGGGTTTGTGGGACCGAGCCCCACGCTGGGCTCTGCGCTCACAACACAGGGCCTGCTTGGGATTCTCATTCTCTCTCTCTCTCTCTCTCTCTCTGCCCCTCCCCTGTTCATGCTCTGTCTCTCTCAAAATAAACAAACATTGAAAAAAAAAAAGAAATATTTGAAAAAATAAGTTGTGCGTATATGCGTATATATACACATAAATATAGATGTGTTTGAATATGTTTACGTGAATATTTTATATATCACATACAGACGTTGATACATCATATTATGTATCACACGTACACACGCTAAACGTTTTACATTATATGCACACGCATGCACATTCACCGTATATTCACACACACGT
Source organism: Neofelis nebulosa (assembly GCF_028018385.1). NCBI lineage: Eukaryota > Metazoa > Chordata > Mammalia > Carnivora > Felidae > Neofelis > Neofelis nebulosa. The sequence goes on along the minus strand of NC_080797.1, from coordinate 899,661 downwards.
ACAACAGGCACTTACATAATTACACAAAATGTAAATCTGTACACGTGTATATGCCGGGCCAAATTCACCAACAAAATGCAAACCTGTAACCGAGCTCAAGGTGAAGAAGGGTTAATACACAAGTACCAAAATCAACAAGGGGAATACAACCCAGGGGAGAAAGCAGAGGGGCCCACGGAACGTGGAAGATTCCGTGGCGGATGGAGGCTGCAGGACCAGTGGCTGGAAACCACACCGTCACCCCGACAGCGTGGCCCCAGCCCGTGGAAGGCGAGGCGCTAAAGTGAAGTCCCCGTAGGGCACGGGTCCCTGAGGTCTGCTCCGTCCATGATGGGACTTCAAAGCAAACCCGCTCCTTTGGAGGAACAACAAAGGCACCGCCCCCGGACGGTGGGAGGCAGCCTTCTCCTGAAGTGCCCCCGGAGCCTCCCTCCTAGGCCCCGAGCTCAGCCTCCTCCTGCGCAGTCACGGTCACGGAGGCCGGGACCCCGCTCTTCCTCGGCCGTGAGCCCCTCCAAGCACTGTGCCCACACCCCGCCCCGGGGAAGCCCCCGTCGTGGCTGATAACGGTCGGTGAGTGGAAGGATTCCTCTGTCCTGCGGAGGAATCACACCATGAATCCCCAGGGGATGGGGACATGGCTGGTTTCCTCTTCCTCGCCTGCCCTGCCCCCTCCTGCTCGCCCCAGGGGGTGGGGGGGGGCAGGCACTGCCTTAATGCACCTCTCCCCGGTGAGCAAGTGAGCGCCTACGGCTGTTTGCCAGAATGGGACCTGTCCCCGCACCACAACCACCTGTCGCTGAGAGCGCTTAGCCAACCACCGGCTCACTCGGTCCTCCCGACTTGTGTAGAAGCCTCATTCTGCCCACCGTGAACCTGCCCGGCCGTGAAGCCACGTTCAAGCCCAGACCGCACAGAGTGTAGCTTCGGCCCCTGTGTCCCTCTCTCTCCGCTTGCCTCCCTGTGCCTGGCCCTCTCCCTGCCTTTCCTCACCCCTCCCCGGCTCACACTGGGCTGAGTCACGCTCTCTGACTGCCAGCGGGCCGGCCTGGGAGAGGATGGCCAGATGGGTTATGACTAAGATCTGGGTTTGTCTTCACGGCTACAGAGAACCCGTGACCCCTTCTGGGCCCCTCCAGGGCTTGGGGTGAAGGAAAGAGCAGACAAATGCACGGCTGTGTCAATGGGGAAGTCGCTTCTGAACTGGCCCGGGGGGACCAGACTCGAGCAGTGGCCTGAGGGCCTTTCCTTGAAGCCTCTGGGTTTCCTGAACCTGACCACCTTGCAGAGGCCCCGGACACCGCCCAGCTGGGAACCAGGACACGAGGGATGTGAGCGCGATGCTGCCACCAACTTGGAGGGCCCTGGGCGAGACACCGCTTCCCCAGGCCTTGGGTTCTGCATCTGTGAAATGAACGGCCACCCCTGGCGTGTCCAGCACTGTGGCACGGGGACAGCACCGAGCCAAGGGGGCGGGGGAGGGGCTCAAGGAAAGCGGCTACAGACAAAGCACCAGCACCAACATGGCCGCTGGAGCAGCACACGTCCGGAGAGGGCGGCCTGGCCCAGACCATGACTGAGGAATGACGGGGCCAGGCCACCAGGAGGAGGGGAGGTGGGTGGAGGGCTGTGTGGGACGAGGGACAGAAAACAGCAGCCCCAGGATAACAGGTGCAGACGTGAGCACCGTGGACCCAGGTGGGTTCTCGATCTGTCTCGTCCCTGAGTGACCTCCATCAAATGCAGCCCCTCTCGTTTTGACCTTCAGCTAAGCGGCGTCCTCCGCTTGTGTCTCCTAGCCTGGCCCCGTAGCTTCACTGCCAGGAGCCCTTCCCTGCTCCCCTCTCCCGCCTCCCTCCCACTGCAGGCCCAGCAACCCTCAGCCCAAACCTCACCCCCTTACGTCCTGATTGTACCCTGTCACCGTGTCACGGTCGGAGATCTCAGCCACGTCACCTTCACTCCTCCTACCAAGCACACATATACAGTAGGTGCTCCACAAAAAATCTGTTAGTGATGCAAAATGGCCAAACGGGTGGGACGCCTGAAGGGCCAGGGCTGCCCTGCCTGTTGATTAAGCTCCTGGTCAAGCCCCCCTCCACGGAAAGTCTCCTGGATGAACCCCCTTCCCCGGGCACTCAGCCCAAGGAAGTTACGATCCCCACGACCGCCCTGCCCGGTGCCTTCTCAAAGGCTCCCAGACTAACCAGCGTACCCCCAGCCCACTCCAAGGAGCCTGGCCCCTGCCACCTGCCCCTCATAACCCATGCCCCCCGTGGTCATCCTAGGGACACAGGAAGTTCTGCCCGAGCACCTTGGAGCTGCTCTGCACAGACAGCCATGTGCAAGCACCCATGAGGGTCCCTGCAGGTCACAGAGCTCTGGGGGGCACAGGTAGGGGGAAGGGAGGCGTCTGGAGAGACAGAAGACTTTTTACAGAAGACCCGACTTCTGGCCCCGAGCTGTCCGCACCAGCACTCCCGCAGCACACGCGTGCACACACCCCGGGGCCTCACCCTGGGGCCCCTCCGGTCTCCCCAAGGACCCCATCCGCTCACACACACCCCGGGGGCTCACCCTGGTGCCCCTCCAGTCTCCCCAAGGTCCCCATCTGCTCCGCCAGGTCGTTAGAACTCCACTGGCTCATCCCGATGAGGATGGAATTCTTCCCTTCGGCCATGTCCTCTGTGGGGGAAGCAGAGATGGGCGTGAGCGGACAGGCTGTGTTCAGGTGACCCTAGCCGTTGACGCAGACCTCGACTGCTGGACGTGTCTGTCCTCTGGACAGTACAACACATTCAGGAAGCTTCCGCCGCAAGCAGGCATCACTGCTGTGCCCCACGGGGCCCCCCGGCTGCGGCTGAAGAAAGTAACCAGGGGACAGTCCTGGGAAAGGGTGCAAACCCACACAAGTTTCTGTTCCTGGCAACAAGGGTGGTGTTCCCTGAAAAGAAGGAAAAGAAAAACCTTGCCACTTGCCACGAGTTTTTCTTTGGGTAAGGGACTTGACTTCACTGAGCCTCAGTTTTCCCATCAGAAAAACGGGACTGGCAAGGTCCACCTCGAAGAGCTGCCATGAGAATTAAGTGAGCTAAGGGGGATAAAGGTCTCAGAGCACACGAGGTGCCCACAGATAAAGACATTATGGTTACTCCTCTGCACGAGAAGGGGTTGCCACAGGTATCTGGGGTTTGAACGGGGCAGAAGCAGGTCTGCAGCAACCGGGGCGCGGAATTCTGGCTCCAAACAAGCCTTGAGCTGTACAGAACCACTGACTCTCATCTCAACCTTATGAACGTAGTGATAACCCCATCCTCCCCACGCCCCCCCCAACCCTGTCTCTATCCGTGCCCTTACCCAACCTGAGCTCAGCGATTACTCTGAAGAAGTCAGTGGGGCCATATTCCCCAACCGCACCGAACACAAGCCCCTGGGTCCCACACGACAGCTGCACACACCTGGTGCGGTCCCTCGTCCCAAAGCGGGGCGTTCCCTCAAGAACAAACCCACAGGTGTGCCCTGCCCCCGCTTGCAAAGTGACGGGCCTTCCTGGCAAAGGATGCTGTGCCCTCTCTCACGGGGCAGGTACTAAAGGGTGGTGGCGAAAATCCTCAAGCTCATGACAGCTGAGAATAAAGGGACAGGACCCATTTCACTGCCAAAGATAGAACCAGCCCTGGCAGAGCACGGGGAGCTGTCCAGAGTTCTGACCGCTCTGGAGCTCAGCACTTTTCTCCCCCACTTCTGGCTGGGACACCTCGGCCAGCCTCATGGACTCGCCTATTTGATTCATTTAACAACGCTGATGAAATGTTTCCTCTGCACTGAGATGGTCATGATGCCTTACAAATACCAACTCACCCCACTCTCATCATGATACTGAAAAGGTCCAACCCTCATCATCTGCGTTTTATAGACGAGAGATCTGAAACACGGAGTAGCTCAGTACCTTGCCCAAGGTCACCGGCGAGAGCCAGGACTGAAGCCCAGGTACACTGTTTCAAGAGTCCTGCAATCCTGGTGGCCTGCCCTGGACGTCCTGGATCGGCCCCCCAGCCCCCCACCCAGGATCCACACCTGCCCAGATGACTTCCCGAGCCCCATGTGCTCCATTCTGGCACACGTCTACACGTCTAGGCAGTGCCGTGTTCCGGGCAGGCTCCTGGCTGGATTCCTGTCCAAACTCTGCCCCACGTGAGCCTGGGCCTTTGCACGTGCCCTCAACTCTTCCTGTCTTCTCATCTCTTCCTTGGGAGTAACAGCTCTGGTTCTGGAGCCCTTTCCAGCAGGCCATCATGAGGGTGAAGGAGAACACTGTGAATCTGTAAAATCTATGGGGGCCAAGGTGCCCACCCCCAGACACTGGCTTCTCTGCTCCCACCCCTAACGGAGAGACAGGGACAGGCTCAGGAACACGCCTGTGCTCTGCTCCCGGGATGGCTCCGTTACCCAACGCCCACAGCGTCAGCAGCCCACTCGTCCCGGGAACAACCAGCCCCACCCTGGCTGTGTGCAACACAAGGGGCCCGGGCCCCAGAGACTCACCTGGGGCCACACGTTGGCCAGTCACTGGCCCAACCTCTGCCCCTGGCAGCCTGCACCTGTGTCTGCTACCTCCCTTCCAGGCGGAGGCTGTGTGCCCACAGGAAAAGCCCAGAGATGTGCCCCCTGTTCTCCAGGAGACCGGCCACGGTCTGTAAAATCAGTGCTTTATCCTGTTCCCTTCGCTGGGAGGAACCGGGCATTGGAGCACGCAGCCGGGTCTCCGCAAGACCGAGGGCAGCTCTCCGCCCGGCCTCGCACCAGGAGGGGAGCAGGGTGTCCACCGGGCATGGGGACAGCAGAGCAGGGGACACGGGAGATGAGGCGGCAGGCGGAAACCTCCAACGTCCCGCCCGGGGAGGGCTCCGCTGGGCCCCTGGTTGGGCTCGGCTGCGACCTTGGGGACCAGGCCGCTTGTGCGGGTCCACGGCAAGGAGCTGGCTCTTGTCTAGATGTTGGGAGAGGGGACCGAGACAACAAGCGGAGGGAAGGGGCCTGGGCCTCAGCAGGGGGCGCCTCCTGCTCACTCACTCACCCCTCCGTGTTCCCTTATGTTAGAGGGGCGCAAATCCTTCCCTTTGAACAGCGACGCTGAGCAGAACGGTGATCAACAAACCACTCGTATTCACACGTACAGCTTGAGGCAGGCGTCTGGGTGGTTTAGTGGGTTAAGCGTCCGACTTCGGCTCAGGTCATGATCTCACAGTTTGTGGGTTCGGGCCCCACGTCGGGCTCTGTGCTGACAGCTCGGAGCCTGGAGCCTGCTTTGGATTCTGTGTCTCCCTCTCTCTCTGCTCCTCCCCAGCGCTCGCTCTCTCTCACTCTCTCTCTCTCAAATAAACATCAAAACTAGTAATAAAAAAAAATGCAAATACAACTTGGTAGGTGCTGACCAACGGACACACCCCTGACACCATCTCCCGAGTTTCACCCCCTCCCTCCCCCTGCCCCCTCTCCCCTTCTCCCCTCCAGTTTCTGCTTTTCACTGTCGGCCGGAGTCTGCTCCCTTGCCTTACTTACAGCTCGCCTGTCTCCCACCCCCACCGCTGACCGCTGGCTCCGGAAGCATGGGGACAGCGCCCATCTGCCACACCCCCGCTGTGAGAGGCAGCGTCCCCGAGGAGCAGATACTCACAGGTGAGTGGATTCTAGCCCCTGCTTGGCCTGACCTCGAGTAACCTTGGGTGACCCTGAGCAAGCCTCCCAACGCTCTGGCCTCAGTTTCCCAGCCCGGAGACGGTGGTGGTGGTGCTGAACTCCAGGACCTTGCGGGCCCCTCCGGGCCCCCCTGAGTCTTCCCTTGCCCTGCACCCCAGCCCTGGCAGACTGGGCCGTGGCCCCCAGATATCCTCTGACAGGAGGGAGGCACCCCTCCTGGGTCTGGGGACCTGGACCCCAATGCCCGCCCTGCAGTGCTCACCAGCCACGCGAGGCCCCGGGCCTGCCGCTGTGGCCCACGGAGCCGGCATCCTGCCCAGGGTGTCAGGGACCCAGACGGTCTCCTGCCCGAGTCCGGGACACTCACCGCCCGGACCTGGGGGCTGCGGACTGCCTGTTGTTGGGCCTCGCCCAGCCCAGGGGACAGAGAAGGACAGCTTCCCCTCTGACCGCCTGAGCCACGGAGACTCCAACGGCCTTGTCTCGGGGACAGCACAGAGCACACAGCGGGTGGGGAGGGCAACCGGGAGGAAGGGGGCCTCCGCAGCCTGTGGGGTGCGGGGCGGGGGCAGGACGTACCCACAGCTGCTCAGGGGGCAAGCCGGTGAGCAGGCCCGCCCCCAGTGCCTCCTGCCGCCAGCCGTCCCGTCATCGGGGAAGCCGGCCCTGAGGAACTGCAAACTGTTTTAAATAAAAGCGTTCTAAGCGTCAAAACATTGACGTCACTGCTGTCACATTGTGCGCTAGTTGCGCTCTGGCCAGACACCCCCGGGAGACAGCACACGGGTCCCACGTGGGCCGGGTGTCGGTTGGCTTGGGGCCTGCCCAGCTGTGCCCTGTGCCCCCCCTGAAAGGCACCTGAACCGGGCACTCCCCACTTCCGGAGGCACAGAGCTGACCCGGACACCAAGGCCCAGAGAAGGGCAATGGCGTGGCTGAGACCATGAGGCCACGTCCCCGGTGTCCTGCTGCAGGCCCAGATGTCTTCCCAGCACGCGGTCTGTTTCTGCTTCGAGACCCCATCTCACTAGGCATCTTACAGCTGGCTGTCCCGGGAGTGCGTCAGCCCCCTAGATACGGTGACTTCCCCGGTGGGGCCAAGCCGGCCAGGTGAGGACCGGGGCCCCTGGGTGGGGGAGGCAGCCAGGCGAGCGTGACCGTGGGGACCTTCTGTCCGCTGCCCACTGGCGCCCACACCTGCCCTGCGTGCGCGCTCTCACCCAGAGCCGGAAACGCACACCCGCTTTGGCACGCCCGTCCCCACTCCCTGGTTCCTGTTCTTCGTCCCCTTGACCACGCCCCTGCTGTCCGCCGGCCCCCTTGTACCCACTGGACAGGCCGCCCGCCAACCCCCGCCCCGTGCCCCCTGGACGTGCCCCCCTCGCGCCCCCTGGATGTGCTGCCCGCCGGCCTCCCTCGTACCGGTTGGACACGCCCCCTCTTACTCGCAGGACGTGCCCCCCTCTTAACCACTGGACATGCCCCTCTCGCGCCCCCTGGACATGCCCCCCTCGCGCCCGCTGGACGTGACTCCCTCGCACCCACTGGATGTGTCGCCCGCCGGCCTCCCTCGTACCCGTTGGACATGCCCCCCTCGTGCCCGCTGGACATGCCTCCATCCCGCCCTCTGACACGCCGCCCGCCAGCCCCCTCGTGCCCCCAGGACGTGTCCCCCTCGCACCTGCTGGACGTGCCCCCCTGGTACCCACGGGAGGTCTGCAACAGTCCTGCTCACCGCCCCGCAACCCCTCTGCGACTGATCCTATGTGCCTGGCACAGGGTCTCAGACAGGCAGCCAGCCTCTCCTCTGCCCCTCGTGCCAGACCCCTGACCCCTGGTGCACGGGCCCCTGGGTCCCCGGAAGGGCCACCGTCCTGCTTGAGTGCCATCACACCGGCTGCCTCCTCCGTCAGAAGGCTCCTTCCCCTCGTGACTAGGGAGAGGGCACTACCAACCCCACTAAGTTAGGGACCCACATCCACTCCCTGTTAACACCTGCTGACTTACGCAGGGGCATCACCCCCTTGGGAGGGTGACTTCCTCCGTGTCACTGCTGGGTTTTGCCTCTCCCGCTAAACCACCAGCATCAGGAGGGCAGCGCCCACGCCCAGAGGCCTCTACAGCTCAGCGAGCGCCTGGCACAGCCCCTGAGGTGGACCAAGGACACAGCCAGTGCCCCTGCCTCGGGGACTCAGAATCGGGCACACGTGAAGTGCGGGGCACAGCGTCCAAGAGGGAGAGACGCTAACCCCCACCAAGATCCCCTTCGTGAGGCTTCTAGAAAGCTCACCCAGCCAGTGGCGGGAAGATGGAGTTCACTCACCTCTGGCATCAAAGAATTCATCGTCCGAGCTCTCCACTGAGTCGCTGAGGACGTTTCGAAGGTGCCAGGGGGCACCGCCGCCCGGGGGAGGGCCACCTGTGGAAGAGAACATACCTGTTAGCCAGTCCTGAGACCCAGTCCCAGCTGAGCGGTAAAGCTGCACGAACGCCACCCCCCCACTGTCCCGTGCTCAGCACCCCGTCCCTGCCCCCTGCGGGGGCTCAGCACCTCTCCCCACCCCCCACCCACCCCCTGCTGGGGCTCAGCAGCTCCCCCCACCCCCTGCGGGGGCTCAGCAGCTCCCCCCACACCCCTACCCACCCCCTGCGGGGGCTCAGCACCTCCCCCCACCCCCCCCACCTCCCCCACCCCCCCGCAGCGGTCCGGACAGTGCTCCACGTGTGCCAGAATGCACGGCGTGACGTGCAGGGTGAGCGCTGGACCTCGCGCTCACACACCGGCGGGAAGGGGCCCCGGTCACAGTGGCCGTTCAGAGGCACCACCGCCTTACAACGCCACCCTCTGCCAACGGGGCGCCAAGGTCGGCGGAACAGGGGAGAAGGGCCCAGAAAATCACGCCGGTCACATGCACTTCCTCGCGCAGGGCGACGTGCTCCCGCGTGCGTCTCTGTCCGGGGCCGGTCAGGTGGCCCAGCCCGGGGAGGGCAGGAGGGTGCAGGAGCAGGGCAGCCGATACCCGGGCAGCATGTTCCGGCCAGGACCTCGGCCTCCATCGCAGACGCACGGCCTGAGCCCCAGCCCCGCGCCGACCCTGCGGCTTGCAACCTGCATGGCGGTCCTTCCACACCACAGCCTCAGTTTCCCCACCTCTAAAGAACCGACCACCATCAGTCCGGAGTCCAGTCTCGAAGGATCAGAAGAGATGTACACTCAGAGTCTGCGTCTCAGGCCCAGTATTTATGATGACTCACGTCCACAGAAGCCAGGGGCGGGGGGGGGGGGGTGCCGAGGGGTCCCCGGGACGGTCAGGGGAAGGGTGCACCCGGACCCGGAACACCCCCCGCCCCACCTCCACAGGCACCTGGGTCCTCACCGTGGACCAGCGGGTGCCCAGCACATCCTCCCCATGCCGCCCCCCCCCCCCGCCCCCCCAGGCACACGAAACCCTGGGCATTGCCCAGGGGATTGAGATCTAGCTGCCAAAACTAAAACCAGAAAAGCATCAGGACAAAACTGACCCGGTAATGTTCCTGAGGAAGCAGTCAGGAGTGCACGGTTAACCCTCGCGTTCTGGCAGCTCCGGGGCCTGGGAAGAAATCCCAGAGCCCGGGCGCAGGGACGGGGCGTGCGCGCACACACGGCCATAAAGGGACTTCTTCTTGGCGGCCGCGAGGACGCAGTCGCTCCTGGTGTGTGCGCGGGGAAGGCTGCCCACGGGGTGTGGCTGGGAGAGGAGGGGGAGGCAGGTGGGTCCCGGAACAGCGTGTGCCGTGGGCCCCACGTCCTGAAAAACGGTCCCGCGTCTGAGGGGGATGCGGGCGGTGTGTTGGTCAAGAGCTCAGGTCGGGGGAGGAAGGGGCCAGGGGTCAAGCCGTGAGATGACAGGGGGCCCCCCACCCTCCGCGCCTCAGACGGCAGGGGAGGGTGGGAGCCTGTCGGAAAATGCAGGCAAATTCAACACAGCGCCCGTTAGCGCAGGGCCTGGGGCACGGCCAGTGTCCACGTCAGCCGTCATCGCACGTACACGCGGAGGCAGGGCCGTGGCGGGAAGGGCGTGCCCCAAATGCCAGCCGGACACTATCCCCCCAGAGCAGAACCTGACGGGGGGAGGCCGGGAGGACGCAGTGTTCACACGGAACACGTAATTTCACGGGACTGTTAATTTTATAAACCATCCTACCTTATCAGTTCTAAGGTGAGCATTGTTTCACACATTCCAACATCTCCAAAACCGGAGTGCATCTCGCTTTTAAAAAAATTTCTTTTAATGTTTATTTATTTTTGGGAAAGAGAGACAGCACGAGCAGGGGAGGGGCAGAAAGAGAGGGAGACACAGAATCGGAAGCAGGCTCCAGGCTCCGAGCTGGCAGCACAGAGCCCGACGCGGGGCTCGAACCCACGAACTGTGAGATCACGACCTGAGCTGAAGTCAGGGGCTTAACTGAGCCACCCAGGGGCCCCAGTCATATGCAGAGTTTTTACTGTGGGGGGGTCAGCGCCCCCAGCCCCTGACTGCGGGGGGATCAGCGCCCCCAGTCCCTGAGTATGGGGGGGGGTCAGCGCCCCCAGCCCCCACATAGTTCCAGGGTTTATAAAATAATAGTGCATCCTAGCTACTGATCACATCTTGGATTCTGTGGCAAACGGTAAAACCACCAGGCACACAGGGTACGTCTTTCCCGGGGCTTCAGCCCTGGCCACCAGGCACACAAGCCTTGTGTCGGAGAGACCCGCATTCCTGTAGCAGCAATGCCCCTGCCTCGGTTCCCCCATCTGTGTGAGGGGAGAAACCTGACGGAGACTATCCGTTTTCAGTTCTGACTCATGTTGGAGGCGCCCGTCGGGGACACACGGCTGGGGCCAATGAGCAAGTGAGAGGTGGGCGCTCTCCTCGGCCATGGCTCCCATGCCCCCTGTGCCCAGTCCCTGCTCTCCTCGCCCCGCCCCACCCCTGCAGGATGCTGGCACTGTTCCCTGCCCGGGGCCCAGATCCCAGCACATAAACTGTTCCTGAAGGGCAAGGCCGGCCCAGGGACACCGCTTCCTGCCTGTCCCTCCTGCCCCACCCCCTACAAACTCCCAAACACACACCCAGCCTGGGCGCCAGGCGAGAAGCCCTTTCTGAAGCCCGGAAGCCACCTCCGGGTGTCAAGCTGGGTCTGGCCCCCACTCCCCACGGGGACCCTCAAAGCTTTCGATTCTTACCCACCAGGCGGGCGTTGTGGCACGGTGGTTGGCAATCTCCTGCTCACGCGCCCTGGATTTCCCGCAGGGGATGCACCAAAACTGAGTACTTCCGATGAGGGGAGGGACTGTGTCCCTGACGTAGGTGGAGGATCTCCAGCCGGTGCCGTGAGACGGGACAAGAAACAAAACTGCCTCTGTTCTCAGATGGCCTCATTGTCTACACAGAAAACAAAGGCTCAGGGCGCCTGGGGGCTCCGACCGTTAAGTGTTTGACTCTTGGCTTCAGCTCAGATCTCACCGTTCTGGGGTTCGAGCTCCGTGCTAACAGTGTGGAGCCCACCTGGGATCCTCTCTCTCCCTTACTCTCTGCCCCTCCCCTGCTCGCTTTCTCAAAATAAACGTCTTTTTTAGAAAAAAGCTCTATGGGGTCCCCCGGGGGGCTCAGTCAGTTAAGCGTCCGACTTCGGCTCAGGTCATGATCTCGCGGTTCGTGTGTTCGAGCCCCGCATCGGGCTCTGCGCTGACAGCTCGGAGCCCGGAGCCCGTTTCGGATTCTGCGTCTCCCTCTCTCTCTGCCCCTCCCCTGTCCGTGCTCTGTCTCTCTCTCAAAAATAAATATGCATCCAAAAAAAATTTTTTAAACCTTGTAAAAATAAAAAAGTTCTACAAAACCCACAAACCAAAACACGCTATGAGAACAAATAGTTCAATACAGCAAGATCGCCGCATATAAGGTCAATATACAAGAGTCAACTGCACTCTCTATATTATCAACGAAGGATGAGAATTTGAAGTTAAATAAACAATACCGCTTACAACATCACAAAAAAAATAGTAAAACCACAAAAAGAAGTGCCTGCAGGTATAAATCAAACGGATACTGAAATTTCGGTGATCCCAAAAGTACGATGATGTAAACTTCTGCTGAATTCACATTAATTTTATATGGTTTCTCCATCAACAGATACTAAAGGTCTAAAACCCACCACACACGCCATATTAACATGCCAACATCCCTTGTGGTCCAAATCCATCCTGTTCCCAAGAAGTGAGCACCTGGGGGTCAGGACAGTCATACTGGCCCCAAGATTCGGTCCCTGAGTTGGGGGGGGCGGCGCATGGGCTGCAAGTGTGTAAGCAGTGATGGGCTCATCTGAAGCTTTACCTGAGTCTCCCTGGTTCTTGAGCTTGAATAGCGAGGGTTCAGGTTTGGGAGAAGTTCCCAACATGGTGCCCCTCGCACCTGTTCGGGGACACTCCATCCAAGAAAAAAGGCAAGGACGTTTCTGCTAGCCCTCCACACACACACACACACACACACACACACACACGCGCGTGCTCCACAGCCTGAGGAAAGAGAAAGCCTCCAGAATTTGTCACTCACACGCCCCCCCCACCACGTCCCTTTGGGCCACCATCGCCCTAGGTTGCTGCCACGCCGACGACGTGTGTGACGGGCTGGGCTTCGTGGGGGCCCCGGCAGGAGGGCCCGGCTGCGGGGAAGCTGGGCTGGCTCCGCTGGGAGAGCCGTTCTCCCCGCTGCAGGTGGGCCGAGACGGAGGGGGCTCGGTGTCAGAGAGGGCTGCCCGGACCACAGGCACCGCGCTGGGGGCTGGGGACACCGCGGCGAGTAGGCGGCAGAGAGGGTGGGGACCGCACGGAGCTCACCTTCTGCGGGGGCGCGGGGGACGCAGAGCTGGGTCGGGTGACTGACAAGGATGATTTTCGCAGCAGAGAGTCACGTGGAGAAAATAGGATCCTGCCTCCCACCTCTGCCCCCTTCCCCGAGCAGTTGACGGTGGCATCATGGCCTGAAGAACAGGCCAGCACGGAGGGAGCTGTGGACACTGAACTCTCGTGCGCCTCTCCTTTCGAATAGACCCTCACCTGCCGGTGGACTCTCCTCTGTGGCCAAAGTCTTTACCCGAATTTCTGTTCAAAGGCACATTTTCCTTGTTTACGGTTTATTCTTGCCTTCAAAACGCATCCCTGCAGTGTTGGTTGTTTTTTTAATGTTTACTTATTTTTCAGAGAGAGAGAGAGCATGATCAGGGAAGGGGCAGAGGTGGGGGTGGGGGCAGAATCCGAAGCAGGCTCCAGGCTTCTGAGCTGTCAGCACAGAGCCCAATGCGGGGCTTGAACTCACGAACTGCAAGATCACGAACCTGAGTTGAAGTTGGACACTTAACCGACTGAGCCACCCAGGCGCCCCTTTTTTAAAAAAATTTTTTTTTACCGTTTATTAATGCATTGGTTCTTAAATACAGTAATTTTGTGGCAAGGTCTGTGCGGACAGCTCAGAACCTGGAGCCTGCTTCGGATTCTACGTCTCCATCTCTCTGCCCCTCCTCCACTCACACTCTGTCTCTCTCTCTCTCTCTCAAAAATTTTTTGAAACATACGGTAAGTTTGCTTGGACACCTGCAAATCCCTCCTCTCAGGCAGGGGCCACCGCAAACAATGTCTGGAAAGGGTGGGGTGGGGTCTCAGCTGTCCACGCACCCAGACACAAGAACCTACGAAGGCGGGCAGCGCCAAGCAGCAGCCGTGACTGGCTTCCACGTGGGGCTGTGCCCTTCCCCTGTTCCTCCAGCAGATCTTTCAACGAGGTCCTATGTGACAAAGGGAGGCAGTGATGGGCGGGTGACTTGGGGGGGTGTGAGAGGAAGGCCTTTCTGACAGGGTGTCCATCGTGAGAAAGGGCCAGACACACCAAGTGCGTGTGCACGTGTGTATGCACAGATGCTCCTGCACACACACGTGTGGGGTACACAGACAGAGTGCATGCGTGCGAACATTCTTCCAGCTGGGCACGTCTGAGGGGCGGGAAGAAGCCGCGTGGCTGGAGCTGGATGGAGGGGAGATAGGTGCAAGGGGGGAGGGGGCCGGGCCGGGTGGGACATTGCCCGCTGTGGACGGGCTCCCGACCCAGACTCTTATCACCCACACACTCGGGAAGAGGGGGACCCCGATGCCAAGAGGACCAGGGAGTCTCCCAAGTATGGGGTGGGGCCCACAGATCAGGTACACTGAGGGCCACACCGTTAGCGTCTGGGCTCTGTGACCCCAGAGCTTGGAGGGTAAAATGTCCTTGAGCTGGTCCCCACGCTGCCTCTCTCTGCGTGCTGTGTCCAGCACAGGGTCCCGGGGAGGGGAGCTCCGAGAAATGTTGGGCAAATGGATAAAGTGACGTGCTGAGTCATAGAATGTGCCAGATACCCTGCTCACCTAGAGGAACCCTAACCAGCCCTCGGAGGGCACCGTGCATCCCTGTCCTGCACCTGTTCGCTCCAGGTCACAAAGCTGGTAAGTGACGGAGGCGAGGCCCGACCAGACGCCAGACCCGTCCGGCCTGCCCACCGGGTCTGCAGGTCAGCGTCCGGGTATCCCCAGGCCCACGTGGACATCGGAAGGTGCACCTGCGCTCCTTGGAGAGCGCTGTCCTCCCAAAGCCCCTCCCCCTCCCCGAGCCGGTCCTGAAGACACACAGACTCACATGCGCTCCCACATCACCCTCTCCCCGTCCCTGTCCCTCAGGCACACCTGCCAGCTCGCAGCCGCGGGTGAAAATATCGCAGAAAAGCCAGCGTGTGGCCGCGCAGCAGCACAAACCTGGGCTCCTCACTACCACTTACGTGTCCGCGGCAGAAGCGCGGGAAGCTGGCGGGCCTCACCTTTGTCATCTGTGAGAGGGGTAGGCGCCACCTCACTGTCGGGAGACTCCGCGCACACGGCCCGCGGCCCCACCAGGCATCCGGGCACTCGGGGGACGCTGAGCCCTTCAGGAGCCGGACCGAGGTTTAGACGGGCGCGGGGGCTTCCGGGGCGCCCCCCCCCCAGGGCCACAGACCCCTCTGCTCCTCCAAGGCCCAACGGACGCCCCCCAGCACACCCCGCACGCTCTCCTCTGGCCCCTCTCCCCCACCACACTGACTTAAAGGTCTAAATCAGGACAGGAGGGAAAAGGGAAAACCCTTCCCCAGCCCGAGGGCAAGAGCCCACCAGAAGGAGACCCCGCCCTGTGCCCAGGAGCCCAGCCGGAGGGCAAAGCCCTGTAAAGCCAGGGACGCGGGCTTGGCCCCCGTCTTCTAGGGCCAGATGGGGGCCAGACGGTGCCCGGAGGAAGCAGTTAGGGAGAGAGCAGTCCCTCCCCCTGGGTTGCAGCCTGGGGACCCAGCACCCAGTGGAGCCCCCTAGGCCAGCCTGGCCCCAGCACTAAACGTCAACACTGCGCCCCACAGGTGTGGACACAGGTCCCCAGGCAGAGGGCCTGCAGGCTGGAGAGCCTGGAGGCCTTCCCGGGGAGGGGGCCTCAGCTGAGCCTTAAAGAAAGGGTGGGCAGGCTGGGAGGAAGGAAAGACATGGGTCAAAGCCATCAGGCCATTTCTACAAGAAGCTGGATCTAGAACCTTCTCCAAAATGGGAAGTCTGGCTGGAAGGAGCAAGGAGGGGACCCAGAGGTCTGCCGTGACAGCCACACTCCGCAGGTGTTCAGGTAACACCTGCCAAGTCCCAGACCTCCAGGGACCCTCAAGTGCCCCCGAGAGGCTGGGGTGGGGCGGCCGGCACTGCACCTGCCCTCCCCCGCCCTGCCTGAGGCCAAGGAGACACATGCTGCGTCCCAACAACACGTGCCTCAGGGGACACGGGTTGAGAGAGAAAAGTGCTCTGCTGTGGCTCACGTAGGCCCCTGTCCCCATTCTCTCTGTGTCCATCACACACACGGACACACACATACACATACACAAACACACACGGACACACATGCACACGTGCACACCCACACGTGTGCACTTACAAACACACGTGCACATGCATGTACGAGAACGGCTCCAGAGCGTGGGTCTCACTACCGTCGATGCTGCGGAAACAATCAGGCCACCAGACTCCCTGTGGGCGGTGGGGACCCTGGGGACACACAGAGCGCGGAGGCTGCATGTGGCTCGCACAGACACGCTCACACAGCTTCACACCCAGCCTCGCAACACGGAGCCACATCTCACTGCTGCTCTGATCCCGCCCGGGCTCCCAGGGGTCCAGAGCCGGGCCTTCTGCCTCACGTGTGATGTGAGCCACCGTCCCGCTCACCCTCCCCCTTGGTGCTGGTTCAAGCCCCAGCCCTGCCACCTATCCCCTGGGCATCTCAGTAAGAGTTACCACACCACGCCGTGCCTCAGTTTCCTCCTCTGTGAAATGGGGGTAAGGACAGGACTTACAGAGGGTGGCCATGAGGAGTTACTGAATGAATTTTTTTTAGAGCGAGTGTGAGCAGGGGAGGGGCAGAGAGAGCGAGTGAGAGAGAGAATCCCAGGCAGGCTCCACGCTCAGTGCAGAGCCCAACACGAGGCTCGAACTCACGACCCTGGGATCAAGACCTGAGCGGAAATCAAGAGTCAGACACTGAACCCACTGAGCCACCCAGGCGCCCCTAAATGAACGGATATTTGAGAGAGGCCGAGCACGGGGCCTGGCCCTCCACCGGTACAGTCACACACAGAAACTCTGAGGGCGGCCCTTGTCCTCAGGCCCTAAAACTGGCACAGGGGGCACGACGGGAACTGCTCCGAGCAGGCGGGTCCCCATCCCCTCCCCTGGTGCGGCTCCCCCCGCCCCCCAGCCTCTGAGCTCCCGGGGCCAGATCGTGCTCCCTCCACCTGCCGGCCTGGGGTCCGGCAGCTCACGGCCTCTGGGAACTGCGCTCCTTCCCTCCACGTCTTCGCTCCTGCCCGTCCCTGCCCGTCAGTGCCCGAAGGGTCCCCCAGCCCACCCTCTGCTAATGCCCACCCATGCTGCCGGTCTGGCCCCGCCTCCTCGGTGCTCCCCCAGGCCTGGGCTGGCCCCGCCTCCTCCATGCTCCCCTGAGGTCCCGCACCTGTGCCCATTCGAGCACCTGGGTCCAGGCCTGCCTGCCCCTGGGCTGTGGGTTCCCTGGGGCAGATACCTGGTGCGGTCCCCACAGGCCCATAGCTTCTCCCGGCCCACTTCAGGGGAGACCACGGGGGTGGGCCTCTCGGGGGAGCATCCCCCCCTCCCCGGCCTGTCCTCAGGCCCCCCTGGGGTCAGGATGAGTCTGGGAAGCAGACCAATCCAGGGCAGACCTCATGGGGCTGTGGGGACACTAGGGAGGGACCGAGAGGCTCGGAGAAGCTGCCTCCAGAAAAAAAGCATCATCGAAGGAAACCAATGCTGGCTGGGGGTTGGTTGCTATGGAAACATGTCCCAAACTGCTGTATGCGCCACTGATGAGCTTATGGGGCTGAGCTGTTTCGGGGACACGCGGGGAGCCCTGGGAGGGCCTGTCTGCTGGGGCTCCGGGTACCCGGAGCCCAGACCCTGGAGGGCCCGGAAGGAGTCCAGCTTCTGGGGGACCAGGCAGCTCCATGCCAGGAGTCCAGAATGAGCCTGAGACCAGCCACAACGCAACCTGGCCCCAACCACAGCCCGCCCCTGCAGCAGCCCACGTACGGAGCCACGGCCATGAGCACAGATGCGGCCATGACCCGGCCACACGGCAGGCCACGGCCCCCTCTCCTTGCCCGGTCACAGAGCCAGCTGTCAATCGGGCACCACCGAGCAAACACACTCGCACCGCTTTCCCCTGACCCCGGCCACGCCGACCCCCGGGGAACTGTCAAGGGGCATCTCCTCTGTGCAGCCAGGGACCCGCACGGCCCGTGAGCCCAACAAGGAGGGGCAGGGACCCCCGCCTGCAGCTGAGAGCCGCACGGAGGAAGCTGGCCTGGCCGCCGTCACACCCCCGTCCCCAGGTGCGGGCCAGAGCCCGGGGTTAGGATCCCAGTCTCCCAACAGGACACGACTGGCCAAACCAGTTACTCTGAAAAAATACGCTTCTTGAAGACCTGCGGGTAATCTCATAAATATACCATTTAAATGCCTGTTAATCACATTACTCCGGAGGCAATTAGTGATTAATAGCTTTGGCTATGTGTTGTACTTTTCACAAGTATAAATTGACCTCCCGGTGGAAGCAGTGGTCCCCAGGCGGCCCCCTCTGCCCCACCGGCTTCCTGCCCCTTCCGCTGAGGGGTGCTCCCATAGCACCTGCCACGAGGGCTCCTCAGGAGGGTGGGTGGGGGACAGGAGATGGGACGGGAGGCCCTCCTGCCAGTCCCCCCCAGGAGCCCCTGCAGGGAGCGGGAAACAGAGGCCCGGGCCGCGGAGGATGCTGCGGAGACCCCCACCTCGCTGAGCCGGCCCGGGGTTTTCGAAGGGCACCACAGGCTACCTACCGTGAGCCCGAAGCAAGGAGCAGGGAGGGGAAAGGGTCACGGTGACCCCAGGTGGGCACTTACCACCTGCAGCTCCCAGGCTGCTACCCAGCAGGGTGGGGCCCCAGGCCGCCTCTGCCGGGCAGGCCCCCCATCTGGTGCCGATCCGCAGCCCCAGGAGCCGCGGGTGGGGACCCTGGGGGCTGCACGAGGCTCTCGCTGCTCCAGACGACACCGCACGCAAAGGGAACGAAGAGCCAACAAGGGATAGACACCCCCTGCACACTGGGCAGTAATGGGAAGGCTGAAAATAGCTCTTTTACCACCAGGGATGACTCCAGAGTTGCTCAGCGGGGACCAGCCTCCCCAGGGAGGGAGGAGGGTGAGGGCAGGAGAGGGAAGCCTCAGGCCACGGCCCGGGCAGAGGCATCCCGAGGAGGAGGAGGAGGAGGGAGAGGAGGAGGAGGAGGGGGAGCCGGAGGACGCGGATCCGGACCGGCTGGAGCAGGTGCACAGGAGGTCAGAGGTCAGAGGTGTGCGCATGATGACGCCAGCCTCCAGGGACAGGCTCCCGGACAGCTGCGGCCCCTGCGGGCTCACCCCGCATCCCACACACCTAGGTCTCTCCCTGAGCAGGGCACACACGGGGCGCCCAGCGCCGGCGGCAGGCGCCTCCGAAGAGGCCTCTCTGCTCCGCCACACGGTTTTGCTTCCAACCCTTGTTCGGCAACCCGGCTGACAGGCTGCTACCTTCCCTCCCTTCCCGAAAAGGAAGGGAACACCTCCTCGCCGGGCCCGCCCCATGCAGTTCTGCAAACAAACGGGGGGGGGGGGGGGGGGGGGGAGGGGGACCCTCTCCAAGGAAGGCAGGCTCCAGACACCCCGCGGGCACCTTCCCCTGGAGGGTCAGCCCCGCGCTCTGCTCTGCGGCACTCCGGCCTGGGGAAGAGTCGCCCCAAGAAGCCCAGGGAGCACCTGTCCCCGCCGGCCCTGACCACGCACACTGAGCCCCCGCGGCCCCCGCCCCGGGGCCTGAATTCGCCCCCCAGACAGGCCACCCCCGGCCTCACGCCGAGCCAACAGGCGCAAGGGGGCTCTCAGGCCGCAGGAGAGTGAACCTCATAAATGCAGCCCCGGGAGAGCCTGGGGGCGGGGGGGGGGGCCCGCGGCAGGGCCCCTGCTCCCACCCCGGAGCCGCTTACAGGCAGGAGGCTCCCCCACCCACACGTGTACCCCGGGGACTGTGGCCACACAGCTGTGCAGGGGGGCGGGCAGGCGTGGGGCCCTGGAGGTGGCTTTACCTCCGGAGTGACTCACTACGGCTCCTTCCTTTGCAAAAGGGGTTGCAGTGTAGCATTTTCTTTCTCTTTAGAAAACAAGAATTTTAAAACAGGGAGTAGAGAGAGCTCGAGGGCGCGTGGCGGGGGGGGGGGGGGGGGGGTTGGTGCTGGGATCTCACGTGGCTTCCAAACTCACTTGCTATGCTCTCGGCCCCCTCCCACTCCAGCCCTTAGGTGGGGGACCGGCTGCCCCCTCCCCAGCTCAGCTGCAGATCTGGTGATGGGCAGGCCAGGCCCCCCAGAGGCATGTGCTCTCTCTGTCCTCTGCCCTGCCCCCCACGCCTCTGGGGGTCCCTGGGAGACAGGAGAGGGGGGAGGGGGCCCCCAAGGCACAAACCAGCGAGGAGGGGGCTGGTCCTGGCCCCCCGAGCTCTCCTCCTCGCCTCCTCCTGCCCCCTCACGGATGAGGAAACCGAGAGACAGTTCAAGATCAATCAGCGTCTTCTCCGTGGCACAGCTTCCCCGCTAGGAATGCCGAATCCGAGAACAGACGAGACCCGAGTCCTACCTCCGGCTCTGCCTCTCACTTCACGGGAGTCTACAACCAGACCCTCGATCTTTCTGGGCCTCCGTTTTCTCATCCACGGAATGGGAGCCACAACAACCCTCATCGAAAGAGACGCCGTCGAGCCGCCCGGTGGAAGCATGCTGGGGACGGCAGCCGACGTCACGAGCCAGGCTGTGCCCACCGACCCCGTGCCTCCCACCCCCACGCCTGGAGTCCACGGGACATCCCCACACTCGGAGCCCCATGGGTCTCCGGGCGACCCCGTGCCTTTCTGGCCTCGGTCTCCCGCCCCGCACATGATTAACAGGTGGGGTCGGCCACCTCCAGACTTCTCCCGGGGGGGGGGGGACCATCACAACAGGCTAAGACGTCCACGAGACACGTCACGCCTCCTGGCCGATCCGACGTGGCCCCAGCCAGGGGTGTCTAGCCGTGGGCTCACACTCTGTGTCCCACCTGCGAACCCCGAACACCTGCCTCGCAAACAGGGGCCTCCTGCTGAGACAGGGGCTTGGGCCCAGACCTCGGGGCAGCAAAGGGTCTCTAGCTGGGGCCTGCCAGGCCGCCGGTGAGCCGCCGGGACAGGTGGCTCCGCAGAGGGCGGGCGACCCGCCAGAGCTCCAGCACTCCCACCGCTGCAGGGAAGGCCACGAAGGCGTCTCAGAGACAAAGTTTTAGACAAGTGAGTTTTAGTCCTGTGAGTTGGGACGCTGGCTTCGGATTTGGACCCAGCGTTTCCTCCGAGTGAATCTGCAACCTCCTTGCGGAACGCCATGCCCTTCCCGGACACCTACGAGCCATCCTAGTGCCCGAGGCCTGGGGGTTCCTCAGACTGGCACCCTGAATCCCCCGGCAGCTTCCCAGAGTGCTGAGAATCCCACCCTCCTCTGAGAGATCTGGCCACGGCTGGAGCGGGGGGGGGGGGGGGGGGGGGGGGGGCCCAGGATGCTGCCTGGCTTGGAGATGGTGACAAGCTGGGTGACGGCAGAACAAAGTCCAAACCGAGACTCTGGACATGCAGGTTTGAGGCCCGGCTTGCCACCACCTTTCTGTGGCCTGGCCGGGCCTGCCGAGGGCTCTGAACAGGAGGATCTGGGAGTGTCCCCCTGTCCCTGCCACTGGACGATCAGTGCTCGCCCCCCGCCCCGCCCCCCCGGAGTATGGGGTTTGATGCAATCCAGCCCACAGGCCCTCGGAACACGGCCAGCTCCTGGGAGCAAATAAACTGGTCCCTCCAGCCTGGAAGACCCAGTGCCCCCCCCCCCACCACCTTGGCCCTGCCCGGCTGAGAGGTCCCAAACCTCTGGGGCACTGGGAGTGGGGGGGGAGGGGGGGCAGGGGCAGGAAGCCGAATCAGCCCTTCCCAACAGAGTGGGTTCTGCCACGCGGGTCTGAGCCGCCCTCGAAGCAGGCAGAGCGACTACCTCGCCACCCCGCCCCGCCTCCCGTGCTGTTCTCTGTCCGGGGTTCTCTCCAGCCTCGCCCCTCCCCATGCACCCCTCCAGCACCCCAGCCCTGCCCTGCACGCCCTCCAGGGCCTCCGTGCAGGGCCAGACCGTTCTCCCCACCCTCAGGACCCCTCTGCCACCCTCCCTACCTCCACCCTACCTTGGCCCCTCCACGGGAAAATCTTCCTCGTCCAGCCCCTAGCTGACCCAAGGCCTGTCCCTCGCCACCTTCCTGCCCAAATCGGCCAGCTTCTGAGGCGCGGCTCCTAGAGGGCGCCAGCCCTCCCTGTTTCGAACCACCCCTAATTTCTTCTGGTCTGGACCGCACTGGAGGATGGCCACAGGCAGGCCTGGGTGTGAACAGCTGTCCCCCCAGGGAGGCCTCGCCCACCCCCGCCCTAGTCCATCAGACCAGGAGCTCCCACAGGGCCCTCCCTCCCCTCAAGACCGGACACAGAGCACAACGCTTCTGGGCTGGGTGACTGAAATCTCCCAGACGCTGGGAACTAGTAGTAACCTGTTTGAGATCCACACCCTGTAATTTATCCAATCCTTTCTGGAACCTCACAGCATGTTTTCTTGCACCTGGGTCCTCCCGACCAAGTGAAAGTCCTTTTACTGCCTCCCTTCGGCGCCTGTCTGATATAGCTGACGGTGCCATGGCTGGCTGCTCAGGCGGTACACTGCACAAGCCCAGGGACACCATTCACTGGACTACAATATGACGATCCTGGAGTCACGCACTGTGGTGGCTCTGGGGCCCAAACCTCACTAGGTGGTCCCTTGGCCAGTTTTCAGAGGAAATGTCTCCTAGGCCACAGAACATACCCTTATAGGCCTTGCACCCCCACCTTCAGCCACCCTTGGTTCTAATGGCACCCCAGAGTGAAGACCTGATCATTTCTGATCACCAATCTGCCCATCTGCGGTAGACAATCCCGAACAGCCAACCCTCTCTGTTATGTCCCCCTCCTTGGCCCCTAGTGTCTCCAGCTGTGCAGAGAGGGACACCCCCCCACCCCCGCGAGGACACCTCTGTTCTAAAGCTCACCGATCATTCCACACGGGCTTTGCCACCGTGGGTCCCATACACATGTCACCGGAAGCTGTTTTCAGGTCAGTAGGCTTAGAGCCTAAAGAGAAGGGACGTTGACAAAATGCAAAGTAACCCAGAAAGATTGAGAAAAGGGGGCGTAACCCCATCTCGCTGGCTCAATCCCGAAAAGGCTCCTTGGAGCGGTGGCCGAGTACGGGCACGGGATCCACAGAGGAGGGGTCAGGGCTGCCCTGAAGGGAAGGGCCGAACACAGAACGCCCCAGAAAACACGAGATGTTAGAGCCGCACGAGGCACAGACGCTTGGGGCAGTTTTCACCCGGCACTGAACAAATGCCCACGGACTGGCAGCCGGGGAACCAAATGACCCACAGGCCGCAGCAGAGGGACCAGACTGCACCCCAGACCGTTGGTGCGGGGGTGGCCTGACGGGGCAGTGATGGAGAAAGCCTGTCACTCAGCGCCCTTAGAGTCTGGCAGACCCGGCTGGGTGCCCAGGCTCTGCCCAGACCCTCTGGGCCACCTGGAGGGAGAGCTTCTCTGACTATCTGCTTCCAGATGCCTTAAAGGGGGGCCAGGACCAGCTCCACCCTCCCGGGATCACTGTGCATGTTGCCCGGAACCCAGTTCTGGCGGCACAGTTAGCCTCTACCGTGGTGACTGTACCCCGGCAGGTGGTTTGTGCAGGGCTGTGCACGCACACGCGGAGCGGGGCGGCGGGCGGGACACACACCTTGCCATGTGCCCTTTGGGAGGCGAGGGGGTGGGTAAGGCCCCAGGCTCCTGGAGGAGGAAGAGGGAGACAGCCTTTTCCAGGAGGGGAAAGGGAGGGAAGTGAGAAAGGGGTGTTTAGATGCGTCTCACTCAGCCAGCCCCACCCCAGCAGGACTCCTCCCGGCCCTAAATTGCACGCCCAGCATGCGTACGGTGGGGGGGGGGGGGGGGGGGGGGGTCCGGACCGGCCCAAGGTTCTGAGCAGCACCCGTGGGGCGGCAATGGACGTGCGTACGGGTGAATTCACACTCATTCCATCACGGCCACTGCTTGTGGGTAGAGGGGTGGGGTTCGTGCCAGACCAAGGCCAGGTCCCCAGGGAGAGCACCGCACCTGCCAGGGTCACAGGCCGGGGGTGAGTTCACGGTGCATTTACACACGCCAGTGTCGCCACTGTGCGCCAGCCTGGTGGTCTGTCCTCCCCCCGGGGCCTCTGGGGGCGCCGCCAGGCCCAGACCGTGCAGACGGGGGCAGAGCCGGGTGGCCATCCTGACCCCCGGCGCCCAGCTCGGGTCTGGCACACAGGACGCTGGGGAATTAACGCCTGGCTGAATGAATGAATGCAGCAACGAACGAATGACTGACGCCCACTCCCTCACCCCGCTGGCCTCAATGCCCGCGCCCTGGGGGGCGCAGAGCCCGCCAGACCCCACGGGAGGCAGGCCTGCAGACCCGCAGACCTTCGCACCTGCGGCTCTGCGTCCGGGGTCGGTGGGGGAGGGGGCGGGACGGCTCCCTAGCGGTGCGGCGCGCAGTACCCCTCCTTCCCCAGAAGAAATCTGGGTCTCCTGACTGAGCTGGGTGGCGCGGGGAGAGGGGGGGGGGAGGTTGCCGCGTCCCGGATGGAGCGAGCGGCGGCACTGGGGGTGGGGGTGGGGGGCGCGTCCGGGCTGACGCTGGGGGCGCGGGAGGGAGCAGTGGCCGCAAGACTGCCCCTCCGGTGCCCGCGCCCCGGGGCTGCCCGGAGAGCCGAGGGGGGGTGGCGACCGGACGGGACCCGGCAGCCGCAGCCCCGGCCCCCCCGCCCACCGCCGCCCGCGGCGCCCCTCCGGGGACCGGGGGGCGCAGGAAGGACGCGCGGGGCGCGCGGGGCCCGGCCCTCCCGGAACCTCCGCCCACCTGCGCGGGGGCTCACCTGGGCCGCGCGCGGGTCCCTCCCGCGGGCCGCCGGCCCTGCCCTCCCCGCGCCCGCCCTCACCTGCGCGGCCCGCCTTGGCCATGTCCCGGGCGGCGGGCTCCGGCTGCGCCGCGCGCGCTCCTCGCCGCTCCCGGCCCGGCCCCGGCCGCCGAGCCTCCTCCGGCCCCGAGCGGACTCCGCGCGCCGCGCCCCGCGCCCCCGCCCCGCGCGCCTCGGCCGCCGCAGCCGCCGCCTCGCCGCTCCCTCCCGCTGCCTTAAAGGCGCCGAGCGGCGGCCGCCGGGGAGGGACTGGCGGAGGAAGGCGCCCGACGCCGCCCCCGCGGGCCCGCACCCCCGCCCGGCTCCGGCTCCGGACACCGCAGCGCGCGGGGGGCGCAGACGCGGGCAGGCCCTGCGGTGCGCGCGGGGGCGCGGGGCCGCCGGGGAGGCACCCCCGGGGGCAGAGGGGGATCAGAGGAGCCTGGAGACCCAGGGCCCCGCGCGGGAGGGGTACCGAGAGAGGAGAGGACAGGGAGGTGGGGCCGGGAGGGGGGGGGGGTTGTCACCGGAGGATTGGGGCCCTCCGTCAGCCCCCACGTTGGCGTCCGGGGTCATCTCCAGGGTCTGACGCGCCTGGGACGGGGAGGGACTTGAGTGCCTTTAACTCCGCAGGAACGGGAGCGGCACACGCCAGTCCGCTTGCAGCAGTCTGGAGTTGGGGGCGGGCAGCGGCCCTTCCGCGTGCCCACGCCGGGCTGCAGACGTTCTGGCGAGCAGGCCGGTTGGAGGCTTCGCAGCCAGGGCTCTGCACGCCAGCCCAGCCCCAGGCAGCAGAGCCCGGCTGGCAGCCCGGGAAGGGCTGGGCTGGGTCCCCGGCCCGCCAGCTCTCATCACAGGGCAATGCCACGCTGCCCCTGCAGCGGGAAAGGTTGGGGTCGCTGGTCCTCAGGGCTTCTCCACCCGCCAGGCCCTGCCCTGAAAACAAGCCCTCGGCAACTTGTGAGGAATCCACAGCCAGGCACCCACCCTCCCTGCCCCACCCTCGCCTCCTGGGGGAAAAGGTGCGTTACGTGACCCCCCACCGGCTAGCCTCGGTCCTTACTCCACCAGCCCCTCTGTGGGAAACTGGACCCAGGTGGAGACACCAGAGGTCTCCGTGAGTATCCAGTCCCCGCACCCGCTTGGGTCTTTGACTCCATCCACAGGATTCTCATCAAGTGGCCTGCACCTCCTGGTTGATTCCATCCAAGGACAGGGTGCCCAGTAGCTCGGGCCAGAGTTCTTCTGTCTTTGGATGGTGCTGTCCTGAAAACGTTTTTCCTCGTTTGAGCTGAAACCTGCATCTTGTACGACCCACACGTGGGTCCTTCTGACTGGTGTCCCAGCTAACAAAAGCAGGGCGTCCTAAGGCCCTCCATCCAAACTCCCCAGGGCAGCTTCGCCAGAAGCTCTGAAGGTCCCCCAGTCCCGGGAGCTCTGGATCCCGGAACCAGACGGCAGCGCTGACTCCAGAAGACGGAATTTCAGAAGCCCCAGGGACACAGAGCCACAGCTGTTCACCGGTGTGCCACTGGTCCCCCCCCCCCGCCCCCCCCCCCCCCGGAAAAGCGTGAATGGATTCCTGCAGACCCTCCCCGTTCCTGGGGTCTGGTGGGGATGGGAACAGCAGTGAGTGCTGGCCGGACGGGCAGCGAGCTCGCCGCTTCATCCACAGCCGGTCGGTGGACCCGCAGGTGCCCTCGGAGGTGTGGTGTGCAACCCAGCTTGTCCGTGAAGGAAGAGAAGTGAAGGTTCTCTGTGGGCGGTCCGCAGGTTTGGGTTGCTGGCCTGTGCTCTGCCCGCTGTGCCAGGCTGCCCTCACCCTTCCCTGCAGGCGGGGCACGGCCATTGGCCTGGGCCCCCGCAGAGAGTTCAGGTTTGGCCACCTGGGCTGTGGGTGTGAATGGCCACCGAAAGGCAATAAACCTGCCTCGGGGGGGGGGGACACACCGGGCCTGAGCGCCTCCCCGGGGCCCTTGGCTTACAGCAGCAACAGTGACTGCAGTTTGCAGGGACCTGTGATTTCCTGGCACTGCTGTGTGTGTGTGTGTGTGTGTGTGTGTGTGTGTGTGCGCGCGCGCACGCAAGTGTGCAGGTGGAGGTATGTGCACGTGGGTTTGGGTGTGGATGTGTACAGATGGGGACGTATACGTGTGGATGTCGAGGCGTGTGGATGTGTGTGGGTGTGCAAGTGTGGGTGAACAGGTGCGTACACGTGTGTGGATGTGTGTGTATGCGTGTATATGAGAATATGTACGTATGCGTGTGTGTGGTTGTGTGTCCGTGTGTGTACCTGTGCGCAGGTGTTTTTAAGCATGTGTGTGCACGTATGTGTGCAAGTGTGCAGGTGGAGGTATGTGCACGTGGGTTTGGGTGTGGATGTGTACAGATGGGGACGTATACGTGTGGATGTCGAGGCGTGTGGATGTGTGTGGGTGTGCAAGTGTGGGTGAACAGGTGCGTACACGTGTGTGGATGTGTGTGTATGCGTGTATATGAGAATATGTACGTGTGCGTGTGTGTGGTTGTGTGTCCGTGTGTGTACCTGTGCGCAGGTGTTTTTAAGCATGTGTGTGCACGTATGTGTGCAAGTGTGCAGGTGGAGGTATGTGCACGTGGGTTTGGGTGTGGATGTGTACAGATGTGGACGTATACGTGTGGATGTGTGTGTAGATGTGTGTGGGTGTGCAAGTGTGGGTGAACAGGTGCGTACACATGTGGATGTGTGTGTATGCGTGTATATGAGAATATGTACGCGTGCGTGTGTGTGGTTGTGTGTCCGTGTGGGTACCTGTGCGCAGGTGTTTTTAAGCATGTGTGTGCACCTATGTGTGCAAGTATGCAGGTGGAGGTATGTGCACGTGGGTTTGGGTGGGGATGTGCACAGATGTGGACGTATACGTGTGGATGTGTGTGTGGATGTGTGTGGGTGTGTGCGCGTGCACACACACACACAGGCAAATGCACGCCACTCAGGGGAGGTGCACCCTGCGGTGGGCACGGAGACCCCTCCCCACCCCTCTGTGCAGGCGCCGCAAACCCCTGGGAGAGGACGAGAGGGCAGTCAAGGGCCGGTGTCGCGTTGGTGGGAAGTGCACACGTCCTGCAGCCGGACCGCCCGCGCTCCACGCTCCGATGGGCCCCTGCCTCGGGACAGGCGCGCCCGGGCTCTGTGCTTCCCCGACCCCGGCCTGCCTGGCGTTCACCCCAAGGGCTGCATGCGGTCCAGCCCGGAGTGCCCCCGGCCGCGTGGGCCTTACCAGCCCGCGAGGAGGTTCCTGCCCAGCCTCCGGGCAGAGCAAACACTTCGGGACGGTCGGGGCCGCTGGACTACCTGCTGGGGACTAACTTCCTGCCTCAGAAGAACCACCGTCTTTGAAGAAAGAATAAGCAGCCGTTCGGAGGCGCTGCCCTCGGCTGCCCGCAGGAGGGAAGCAGGAGCCAGAAGGTGTCTGTGGGCCCCCAGCTCTGTGGCCGGTGTCCCGGGCAGGGTTCCAGGCCGACCGTGGGTCCACGGCGTGTCCCACTTCTGCCTCCAGAGCCCCCGCGGCTCCCAGGCCCCACGAGCACAACGGCCCCGAGAACTGGTGGACGGGTGCCCAGGTCAGTGCCGCCCACCGCCCGAGAACGCGTGCGCCGACCGGACAGACCGAGAGCTCCAGGCAGGTAGGCAGTCCGGGCCTGGACCCGGATCCGGGACAGCTGGTGTCCACGCGCTTGGAAAGGTAAGTGGCCGTCATCAGGAGCCAACACGGGCCCATAGAAAGGCAGGCACACCCGGCTACACTCATTTCCTTTCCGGACGTGCTGGCTGGTGGGGTGGGTACCGCGGGGCCTGTGGGGCCTGGCCGGCTGCTCCCGGCTCCCCGATGGGACACCGGGCTGGCCCGGTGCCGCATCGCTGCCCTCTGCTGGTGGACGGCAGGTGGACTGGGCCGCCCCGGCCCCGAGGGAAAAAAAGCCCACCCTGGTCTCCCCTGAACCTCTGGCAGCACCTTCCCTCCCTGGAGACTCCCGGCCCCTCCTCCCGGGTCCCTAGGTTGTTGTCACCACCGTGGGGGCCGCCTCCACTCACAAAAGCAGCCTCGGAAACAGATGCTCCTTTCTGGAGCCTTCCAGAGAAGCTCTGAGAGTGGCTGCTCCCAGCCCTGCCCGCCACGCGGGACGCCTGGTGGACGGTGCTTTTCCATCGGCAGCCCCCCCCCCCCCGGCCCTCCTCCTGCCGATGTAGTCTGTTCACACTTTCCACCCCAGGAGGGTCAGGACCCCGCCCGCCCCCACCCTTCAGCAGGAGCCCGTTCTCAGCCACGTGGATGACCACGGCCTCACCCTCACAGCACAGTCTGTAAAGGAGGCGCTGGGTGGCCGAGGGTCTCATTTGCCATCTGCAGAGGCCAAATGAGCCCTCGGGGGCGCCCTGGACCCCACGTGCAAGGACCCCCGGCCAGGGCAGCCCCCGGCCTGGCGGACCAAGCCCAAGGCTCCGCGGTTACACAGAGTGTGTCCCCGTTTCGGCCTCCGACGGGGGGCTCCGGGGTCAACATTCCAGTGCCATATCCTCAGCGTTTTCTACAAACACCAGGGACGCCCACAGAACCCGCTGAACGGGGCCATGTCCACCTGGGCTTGAGCACAAGGCCGCTGAGGGTCAGGTCGCTGCTCGGCCTGCTTCTCTGTCTCACCAAGCAGGGTGCCCATCACAGGGCCTGGGAGGGGCTGGAGGGGCTGAGGGGCAGGTTCTTCAGGGGGCGACAGCTGGACGAGGGGGAGACGTGCCGGCTGGTCCGAGGAGGTGCTTAAGGAGGCTAAGCTGTGGCGCACAGCCCCCACCCCACCCCACCCCCCCTCCACGGTCGGGGATGCCAGCGACACTGCACCTCCTTCTTCGGCCCTGCAGGGGGCTGAGGTTCGTGTTTGTCCCACGTCAGGACTGCTGACACTGGCCCCGAGCAGGCCCAGCCGGCTTCAAGTTATACGCGGACCAGACAGGAATTAGGACCCGGCTGGAAATCAACCGCTGGTGGTGGGTGTGACCGTCCCCATCCTGCAGCACTGTCCACACGGCCCCACCTGTCCAGCCCCAGCCCCACGCACAACGTGGCTCATGCACCAGACTCCAGAACACGGAAAGCCAGACACCGCCGGAGACAGCAAGGCACCTAAAAAGCAACAGGTCGACCGGGGAACCACCCGGGGCTCCGCCACTGAGGCCGCCCGGTCTAGTGAGGACGGGAAATCGCAATCAGACCCTGCGTCAGTAGGCGTGGCTTCCCCTGCACCGAGCACTCGTCTACACCTGTTGCGGCTCCCTCGCGTGCACACCGTGCCTCGGGCTCCCCTACTCCGACGGGTCCTCGCTCCGGCTCCGGCCACGCCGTGTGGCCCTGTTTGTGTGCATCTCTCCTGCTCTTAGCTGCTCTCCCCTCCCCTCCTCCAGGGTCTGCCTCCCCGGTCTATCTGCGGAGGCTCCTTCTGTGTGTGTGCACGACGTCAGTCACCTGCAAGTCGGCATCCGGACCGTCGTCGTCCCGGCACCTGGGCGGACAGCTCGTTCCCCGCCCTCCCCTTCCCTTTGTGGTGTCTGAGCTCTGTCCGCATCGATATTTGCAGATTTGCCTGTAGCCCCGCGTAATACTTCACAGCACGAAGCCACCTCCCCTTGTTGTTCTGACCCCCCCTTCTGACGTTTTATTATCATATTTTTGAGAGACAGAGCGCGGGTGGGGGAGGGGCGGAGGGAGGGGAACAGAGGATCTCCAGCAGCCTCAGCGCTGTCAGCACAGAGCCCGACGTGGGGCTCAGACGCACGAACTGGGAGATCATGACCTGAGCCGAAGTTGGGCGTTCGGCCGACTGGGCCCCCCGGGGAGCCCCGTTTTCCAGCCCTCTCAATGGCCACTTAGGACAGCTTCTCGCTGTGCGGACATCGCCCTGCACTGTGTGCTCTCGTCTGGGAGACTCTGGGGCACACGCGGAGCCCTGGGATGGTGGGGCGTCAGGAACACGCAGATTTCCCTAACTACTGCATCACAAATCGCTCTCAGGTGGTCCTGTCTTCATTTCGGACAGAAAGACCGAGGCCGCAAGCAGTGGGGTGACTCACCCCAGTTTGAGAACCTGACTTGCAGCCCGGGCCCCACCGCTTGGAACCCTCCCCACCGCCCCCCACCTCCGCTGGGACACGAACTTCATCTCCCTCCCCCACATCTGAGCACAGTGGTGCCCACCGGGAGCCTCCGAGGGCGGTGCTGGGGAAGGAGGCCGGAGGTCTGAGCTCCGAGGGGGCTCCTTCGCGGCGGGAACAAACCCTGGCGGCCCGGTCGCCGCGTGCGGCTCAGGTGCGGCACGCACTGGTCTCGGCTCCGGGGAGCGCCCGCTACTGGGGCTCACGGGGCTCGGATGAGCCAGAACAGAGTCCCTGGGGGAGGGAGCCCCGGGGAGGGGGGTCATCCTGTCCACCCCTCTGCCCCCAGAGCCTAGGCCGGGAGCTCTTCCTGGGGCCGCTCTCGTCACCCTGTGAGCACAGCAGCAGCAGATACTTTCTGTGTGGTTCCTGTGCCCCCAGCGGCCTTGTTCCGTCCAAGCAGCATGAACCCTCCCACTTCGCAGACAAGGAAAGTGAGGCTCAGAAGCTACCCGTCTTTCTTTAGGCCCTGAGTGGTGGACCGGCCCGCCCCCCGGCGTCCACGCCCCCCATCAGCACGTGGGGGAGGCTGGGCAGGTAGGGCCGCCCGGCCCGGGAGGGGCCCTGTCCCCGCAGACCCGCCGCTGTGTACCCATGGCGAAAAGGCCGAATTTTACGAGGCTCTGAGAGTGAATTGACTGCCCTCATTACGGACATACTAGATTACCCGCGGAGTGAAAAGGCACCCCGGGGACCCCGGGCCGTGCAGCCTTCGGCGAGGACGGGAACGGCCCCTCCGAGCTGCTGCGGCAGCGAAGCACGTGCCCATTCGGTTACCAGCCGAGAGGCTGCGGTCCACCCGGAGCTGGTCCGCCCGGAGCTGTCCGGGGGCTCACGGGGGCTGAGAGTGAAGGAAGAGGCGGTTCTAGAAATAAAATCCCTTTTTTCATGTAAATCAGCTGCGGAAGGCAGAAAGCAAAGCCTGGCAGTGTCGGGAAGGCCAGGGGCCACGGAGGCCACCCGCTGTGCTCCTGCTCAGACTCGGGTCTCGGGGAGGCCAGAATCCTACGTCCTCTGTGCCAGCGAGGAAGCGCTCTGTCCTCGTCCTGCCCCCCGCTGGCAGGAGCAGCGGTGAGTGCCTGCTTACACAAACAGCACGCGGTGCAGGCGGTGTGCACAGGGCACGGGCACACACACGGCAGGGTGCTTCCTGTCCCTGTAGGCACACGCTCAGGCTCTCAGGCAGGAGGGGAGTTTCCCAGGGTCTGAGAGACCAAAGGAGGCTTCGCTGACTAGTCTGGGGGGCAGAGAGGAACCCAGGCTGCTCAGAGCCAACACCGTAAAGCGCAGCAGCTGACTCCCCCGATGGCCCCCGTCTACACCACAGGTGCCCTCACTGCTCACGGGACGCCCACCTCTGCTTCGCTCATTCAGGCCCGGCTGGTTGGCCGAGCAGGGACACGTGAGTTCTCCCGGCTTCGGGGACGGTAGCGGGAGGTGCCTGGGCCTCACGGGTACATTGTCAGGACAGTGGGGGTCCCGCACGCTTTGGAGAGGAGGCCGCATGCTGAATTCCAAGCTCCGTAGACGCTGGGCCCCTGTGATCCCCAGAGCTCGCTCCCGAGGCCCCGCCAGAGCGAAGGGGTCCCGAAACCTTCTGGAGGGCGTGCGATCGGCTGTCGGGGCGCGTGAGCGGGGCTGCCGGACGCATGGGGTCTGGGGGGCAAGTGGCTGCGGATGGTTTTACGTGTTTCGGCGTCCGCTTCTTTCATACTCGGGGAGTAAGGACACTTGCGACCGAGTCCAGCTCTGTTTTGAGCTGCACAGAGTAAAACTTACGCGAAGCCTCCCTGGCGGACGATGCAGGGAACCGGGCGCGGGGCGGGAAATCCTGGAGCCGGAAGGGAGAGGTTTGTCACACGTCAAGAGGGAGAAAGGGATGTGCACCAGACCCGAGACCTTGGATCCGGAGCCGGTGTCACCGCTGACGCCCGCGAGCCCTGCACGCACTCTTGCAGGAAAGGGCAACAAACCCTCCTGCGTCTCCCCCAGAGATGAGAAGGTGCCTCCAGAGGCGCCTGGGAGGCTCAGTCGGCTGGGCGTCCGACTTCAACTCAGGTTCGTGATCTCGCAGCTCAGTTCGAGCCCCGCGTCGGGCTCTGTGCTGACGGCTCGGAGCCTGGGGCCTGCTTCGGATTCCGTGTCTCCCCCTCGCTCTCTGTGCCTCCCCCACTCATGCTCTCTCTCTCCCTCAAAAATAAATAAATGTTAAAAACAAATTTTTTTGTAATGCCCTAGACAGCCCTGCAAGGCACACGACGTGTCAGGGAGCGCGACACGGAGGGCGGGGGGGCCTTCCAGCAGGCCTCCTTGACCAGGTGTCCCACCTGCCTGGGTCTAGGGCTTGGGAGCCCCCAAAACCGCAGCTGTGTGCGTACGTGTGCAGATGTAAATGCGTACGTGTGTATATGTGTGGTGCGTGCCTGTGCGTGTGACGTGTGTATCCGTACACGTGTATACACGTGCTGTGTCATGTGTATGTGTGCATGCATGTGCACATGTGCACTGTGTGTGCGTGTGTCTGTGCACGTGTGTGCACGTGTTACATGTGTATGTGTGTGTGTGCATTTTCTGAGGAAAGGTCCGTAGCCTTTACCTGATTTTTGCAGGGGTCTTGACCCTTCAACAGCAAGAACTTGGGTTAGTCGATCCCTTTGACTAACTTAGGGGCTGGGAAACAGGCCCTAAGTGCGGGGGATCCGGGACGTGCTTGTCTGAAGCCGGAAACAGCCGTGAGCTCATTAAAACGTGCCCCAGCGGCCCCTGCGATGTGGCCATGTGACCATGGCACCCCTGCGCGTGGGCCTCGCCTCCCTCCAGAGGCTAAAACAACAGCGTCCACACTGGCAAAAAGTCACACCGCACTGTCCTCGCGAGGCACCCCCGCTCAGCGGCCCCGCATCGGGGATCTCTTCGCGACACCGACACGCGTGTTGGCTGGCTCCGTGGGCCTTGGGTCACACCGAGCAGGTAGAAAATCCATCACCGGGAGCTGACACGAGAGCAAGCCAAGAGGGTGCCCGTGGGGCCCGCAGCCTCAGCACGTGCCAGGCTGCTCGCCCCCACGGATTCCCACTGTGCCCCATTTCCACACTGGGGAAGTGAGGCTGATCCCCGCTGTGAAAGCCCGTGCCTGCAGACCCCACACGTTTGTCAGGGCTGGGATCTGTGAGGACGGACTGGGACCCCGGGGCGAGGGCAGTCCGGGGCGCAGGACCGACTGGGACGCCGGGGCGGGGGCAGCCTGGGGCGAACCCCCCCCCACCTCCCCCCGCCATCATGCTCCGGCCACGCGGGCCTGGCCTCCACTGTCCCTGCGTCCCCGGTGCAGGCAGTGAACCTGCGTGAATGTCAGTACAAACCGCCCATCTTCCCGAGGCGCCCCCCGCAGGTCTGCCCTGGTGGCCGTGCGGTCCTGAGGCTCAGGTAGCGGGGCCTCGCTTCCCCTAAGGGAAGCTGCCCTCACCTGTGCTCCATCCGTGCCGTGAGTGCGTGATGCAGGTGGGTGCGAGCTGGCGGGTCAGAGCCCTGGGGTCAGGCCCGAAAGGACCTGTGACAGCCCAGCCCGCTGCCCAGCTCCCTGGGGACCGTGGGGCCTTGGCTGCTGCTGTGCAGCCCGTCACCAGCTGGGGGTGCTGCCTGAAAAGGCCGCCTCGGGGACGAGAGGAGGAGACCAGGGCAGGGCTGGGAATGCGGGTGTCACTGAGGCCACCGGGCGAGGAGCAGCTCAGCAGGACCCGGTGGGGGCGGCGAGGCCACAGGGGCGCCCGTGTGGCGTGGGCACGGGCTGCCCCTCGACTTCGGGGTGGAGCGGCTCCTGGTGCCGGCTGGGGGAGGGGCCTGGATGGATGCCAGGCCCCTGTAGGCCACCTCGGGCAGTGGACGGTCACCTCCTGGCCGCTCAGGCCCCACCTCACCGGGATGTGGCTCCACCCGTGAAACAGGTTAATGATCTCTGCCTCGGTGTTTGGGTCAGAAATGGTGAGGCTGCTGGAAACCGGGCATCCAGGACGCGGGGGACGGCAGCCGCCACCCTCCCTGGGCTGCGCTCTGGGTTCGGCTCCGGTGGGGAGGCAGGGGCTCGCCCGGGCGGCTGGGCCGTCTGGGCTGGCGGGAGGCTAGGACGTGTGAGCCCAGGACCGAGCAGGGTGCCCGGCACAGAAGGACCGCGGTGCCTGCCGGCCGAAGGAGGCCACATCCGCGGGTGACGCCCGCTAAGGCCTGTGGCCCGACTAGGAATCGTCTGCTTGAGACACAGACAGAAAGCAGAGGCCGGGCTGGAAGTCAGAGGGACGCTCGGCGAGTTTGCTTCGTCACTGTGTCTCTAGGCCCACAGGCGGACCCGTGTAAAGCGTGCCCCGGATGCGTCTCTGTGCCCCGGGCCTGGCAGGGTTTCCCCTGCGTGACTCAAGGAAGCGGTCCAGCCACGGTCTGGGCTGGAAGGTGAGGCAGCGAGAGACACGGGATCGCCAGCAGAGCACACAGAGGAGGAGCAGGGCGACAGGCAGGCCCCTGAGAACTGAGGCCACGAGGCCAGCCCCCAGGCTCCCTCCTGTAAGGGTCCCGCAGACACTCCTGAAGGTTGACGTCCACCCACAGCTTACTGTCTGCCAGGTGTGTGCATGGAATCACTTCCCTTAATCCTCCAGTAGCCTGATTCCCAGATCGGGAAACTGAGGCACGGAGGTCCCAGAGGAGCTCACGTCATGGCTCCGGACCCTCCACAAGCCCAGATCTGCAGGCACACAGGCCGGGTGGGGAGAGACAAAGAAGGACATGTAAACTGAGGGCGTACAGCAGGCGGGGGGGTGGGGGTGGGGGGTGCAGGGAGGGCAGCTGCCTCTCTCCCTGCCTCTGCCGGGGGCTCTGGGTCATCAGCCCAGGCTCAGGGGAACCCCCACCATTTCTCCCTTCCACGAGCAGCCAGGCAAGGAGATATGGCCACTGGGCCTGAGGGTCCCACCCAGTGGGGCGGGGGCTTCTGTGGCAGGGACCCAGCCCCCCGTCCCCAGGCCCAAGGGAAGAGCAGGAGTGTGTGGGAGGGGCTGCAGGGAAAGATCCCAGGGTCTTGGGGCACCTGGGGAAGCAGAGGGGACGGTAGGTGGGGGTGGGGAAAGACCCCCAGGGGGCAGGCAGGAGAGACAGGGGAGGGGAGGAGAAGGGGATCCGCCTGCCACTGCCTCTCTGTGATGTCTCTGGGGCCCAGGAAACCCTGAAAGTCCCCAACCCCGTCCACACCCCCTTCCTGTCCCACTGGCACCAAGGGCTTCAACTGAGACCCTCCTTGGCCTTCAGCCCCCCACCTGGAGAGAAGCCCTCAGGGACAAGAAAGACGCCCTCGCCGCCTTCCCTCCCCCTCGCCTTCCCTCCCAGGTCCCGGTGCCACCGCAGAGGGAGAACGGAGGACGCGTCTTTGGCCGCACACGTCTGCTCTCAGATGTGGCGTCCCCCATGCACCAGCCTCGGACGCGGGGTCTGCAGTTCTGCCGGTGGCGGCCACGTCAGGCCACGTCAGGCTGACACGTGGGACAGACTCTCCCCCCCCCAGAACCTTTCCCGGGAAGGGGGCTTTCTCCTTGTGTGCACCTAAGAGAACCCACTGGGCGCCAAGTACTCGCGGGCGGAGGCCCCGCCCTCAGAGCAGACAGACCAGAGAGGCAAGTGCACAGGCCGGGCGCCAGGGACCCACGTCTCCACACACGGGGACACCGGCCACACAGGGGGAGTGCCAGCCGGCTGTGCGGCCGAGAGCCACACGCACGGGCCCAGAGAACCAGCACGGGGACCGGGTGTGAGGCCTGGAGGCTGGGGTGCAGGGCCACCAACGGGGGACTCCCCGTCAACAGCTCCGCACCACTCGCCGGCGACCCCGGTGACTTCTGGCGGCTTATCCCTGCGTCTCTAGAAGGCTTCTCGGCGGAGACTCGCTGTGGGCCGAAGCTGTAACGCAGGCCCCACGTGGAGGCAGGGGGACGGCATTCCGGAACAAAGGGCAGTCTGGGCCGGGCGCCCCCTCGGACAGGGACACGGTGCCCGGGCCGCGCTGCCTGGGGCCAAGGAGGCAGAACACGCCTGAGCGAACTCCGGACACGGGACGTCGTGAGCACGCAGCCCTGAACACAGGCACGACCCCCCGCCCCCCCGGTCTCCCGCACGGACGGGCAAGTACGTGAGGACGAGGAGACAGCGCGGGCCTGCCTGGGTTCCGTCAACCACATCTCTGTCCACGGGAAAAGGCGTGAACCACCTCAGACACGCCCGTCCTTTAAGATCCTGAGTTTATTTTACGAATCACAGCAAACGCTAGCACACAAACGACTCCAGCTACAGACGGCAGACGCCCCGCCAAGTCACGCGCGCCCCTCGCCTCGAAGACCTTCCAGTAGCCTGGGAGCACTTTCCCTTCGGAGGCTGTGTGATGTTTAGGAGCGTGCGCACACGAAGCAAAGCCCAATTTTGCACAGGTCGCGTGATGGGGCAGGTGCACCGCTCCCCGAAACACGTGTACTTGGGAGAAAAGTCCCAGACGTGACGCCGTGCGTTTCATGAAGACGCACGTTATCCTGGGCGCGAATCCTCCCCTCGGGTGGGTCCTCAGCAGGGCTCCGGTCGAGGAAAACTTACGCACGTGCCTTTTCCGTTTCTGAAAAATCAGAGGCTTTCCTCTTGGCGAATCCTGACGGAGCGGGGAGGGGAGAGGGGAGGGGAGAGGAGAGGAGGGACGAGGGCACCG
This sequence comes from Neofelis nebulosa, assembly GCF_028018385.1. Classification (NCBI taxonomy): domain Eukaryota; kingdom Metazoa; phylum Chordata; class Mammalia; order Carnivora; family Felidae; genus Neofelis; species Neofelis nebulosa. Next base: position 862,343 of record NC_080797.1, on the reverse strand, counting down.
AGCGCCCCCCGCTCTCAGGTGTCTTCCTTTCTTGGGGGGGGAGGGGGCGGGCAGCACATCCAGGCACGTCCGTCCTCCCACCCAGGCCGGTCGGTGGGTCTGGAGGCGGGGGAGGTGCGACCCCGCAGAAGGGACGTGAGCTGGGCGCCCTCCCGGCCCCTCAATTCAAAGGTCTGCGTCCATACGCCCACCAGGGCGAGGCCGGGGACCACGAGGGGCTGAGAGCCAGAGGCGGTGCCGCACACGGGGACTGGCAGGCTCACGGCCGGGTGACGGGGGCTGACGGGGGCTGACGGGGGGTGACGGGAGCATCTCAACCCCGGGAGTGAAACACGTCTTCCGCCACCTGCCAGGACACTCGCGTCACCGATATCTCAACAGAAAAACCACAGTTCGGAAAACACCGTCTCGTCAGGCGATTCACGGTTCCTGGGCACCGATGAACGGCCACCGTCATCAGCCACCGGCTCCACCGCCACGACGACGCGGAGACGCACGTCCTTCCTCTCCCAGGGCAGCGGCCCCGCCCGGAGGGACAGCCGAGGCCAAGGCCACCCGTGGGCCCCGGGGAGGAGGCCCGCCGCAGAGACGGCCTTCACGCGGCGGCCTCCAAGAACTCCGACGTGAACACGGCTTCCGCGTAGTCCTCACATGTGTCCTCCAGCTCCGCGGCCACGGCGCCCAGAGCCTCGTCCACCAGCTCGTCCGAGAAGCTGGAACACAAACCACGGCTGAAGGCGGCCGCCACGCGGGCCCCCGCCCCACCTCCCGGGCTGCCACGCGGGCTGCTCCCTCCCCTGCTCACCCCTCCTCGTGCGCTCACCCGGAGTGGCTCACGTGCAAACTCGACCCCAAGGTGAGAGGCCCCCGCGGCCAGGACGGGACCGCGAGCGCGCCCTCCACACACGGACGCCGACACATCGCGCTCCGGACCCACCGACAGACCGCCCTCAGACCTGCCTCGTGCCCCGCCGGCGCCCGCTCGCAGCTCACCCTGAGCCTGGGAGCGTCCCTCGGCCTGCCTCTCGTGACCTTGACATTTTCCAAACGGCAAGGCCCTCCTCTGGGGAACGACCCCCAATCTGGGCTCCTCTGAGGTTTCTTCACAGTCGCTCAGGTCATCTGCCTTTGGAACAAGGCCACAGAGGGGCCGCTGAGTCCCCTCAGTGCGTCCGTCCGTCTGTCTCGCCGCTGACGGCGACTCTTCTCACCTGCGGTGAGGCCGCCGCTCCCCCCGTGAACCCCGGGAACGGCTGCACGATCGCAGGGGGCATCGAGACTTCTCCTCCCACGTGCCCGAGTCGGCCGGCCACACAACAGCCGCACTGTGACGTGGAGCCCTCCCCGCGCGGTCCTTCCCTCGCTCGCTCCCGTGTGGACGCGGCCCCGCACACTCAAACCCGGCACTTCCCCTGCGGCTCAGCGCCCCACGCCGTCCAGAGCACCCATCAGGCTGGCTGCGTCCCCTGGACGGCCCCAAGCTCGGACCCCCCTTCCGGGCACGTCCTTCAGGCTCGCGGCCTCAGCCCGAAGGGGCCCCGGCAGCCCGGCCGGCAGAAGGGCACTCGGAGCCCGCGTGCTCGGGGCTGCTGGAGGCAATTCTGACACACCCGAGCTCCTCCTCCTGAGACGCTGTTCCCTGTCCGTTCGCTCTCCTTCCTTGCCTGCCTCCAATCTCGGGGGGTCTTTCACTTACATTTCGCCCTGGCCGCTAGCCTGGACGTCACGCACTCCACGCTTCCCTTACCGGCAGTCCTGGACCTCAGCGCCGCCCCTGACCTCCGACCAGCCCGACCGCGGACGTTCCGACGGTTTTCGCAGACAAGCACCGTGGGGTGCTCGTCCGCACGCGCACCCGGGGAGACACATTCACTGTCTCCCGCAGACGACGTTCGCTTCCCGGCACGCTGACCTCGGACACCTCCGTGGCTCCCGTGTGGCCCACCTCTCTTCCGGGACCGTTTCTCACCGGCCCGAACCACACCCATTTACCGTTTCCCACGGCGAACGTGTCCCGGTGAACGTTCTTGGGGGGGCCTCTGCCGGCTTCTCCGGGACCCCCGGCCCCTCCGCGTCGGCCGGCAGCTTCCTGAAGCCTTCCCGCACGCGTGCTTCCCTCTCAACGTAGCTTGTGTCCTGAGTTATCCTGAGCGAGCCGAGGGCACGAGCGACCGCTGTGTTTACTCTGCCGCGCTTCCTACGTCCGTCCGTCACGAACCCGCCCAAACTCCCACAGACACACAAAGGCGCTCTCGTGAGGTCAGACGGCCGAGCTCCCGGCCGGCTCCTTGCTTCCCGCCTTTGCACCCCATGTGGTCCCGTCCCCCCTCCACCAGGCCAGCCGCTCGCTGTGTGTGCTGAAAAGCTCCCCCCGTGGAACCAGCTTTCCCCTTTTCTCTGGAGGCCCCGAACTGGAGCTCATCTCCTCCGGTCCGCCCCTCGCTGGTGCACACGCCCTCCGCTAGCTCAGTCACGAACAGAAACCAAGTTCTTGGACCCTGCGCATCCCGGAACGCGCCTTCCTTCTGCCCACAGACGCCTCAGCCGAGCACAGAGTTCGGGGTTCCGATACCTCATAGCCGTTCTTTCTTCTGACGTGGGAAGGGGCCTGATGAACCCCCTGGAACCTTCTGTGCTCCTCACACGCCTTTCCACGGCGACGCCCTGACGTGCCTTCTGCTGTGTGCGCACACGCCTCACCCACACGCCACGACAGGCCCTGTCCTCACAGCCGGGAGCTCCTGCCGTCAGATGAACGTCTGTGTCCCTGCGAGGTAAGTAAGCCGAAGCCTCGGCCCCAGGGGCGGACGGGCACTCAGGCCCCCAAGGACAGCTGCCGCGGGTCCAGAAAGCAGGTCGCCGACACCCACCCGCACGCGGCCCTGCCGCTGAAGCCACGGGTCTGTGGCCCACCTCCGAGCACCTGAGATGGAATTGCTGGACAATCCTCTAATGTGTAGTAACATCTTTTCTTGCCTTTTTATTCTTCTCCAGAGATTAGGCTTTTTCTTTGAAGCTTTTCCAGTGAATTCACCACATTCATGACGTTTTTAATTGCTGATATTTTTACTCTCTAGAAACCTCTTTTCTCGGGTATCCATTCGTTCCCTGGCATACCCGCTCCCTTCGCTTCTCTGGGATGTGATCCTGGGCGCGTAGTGTGGAGGCCGCCTCCGCCTCCTCCTCCTCCGCCTCCTCCTCCGCCTCCGCCTCCGCCTCCGCCTCCTCCTCCTCCTCCGCCGCCGCCTCCTCCTCCTCCTCCTCCTCCTCCTCCTCCTCCTCCTCCTCCGCCTCCTCCTCCTCCACCTCCTCCTCCTCCTCCTCCGCCTCCGCCTCCTCCTCCGCCTCAGGCTGCACGGGGCAGTGGCCCAGGCCCTGGCGTGGGCTGCCCGTCTGCCCGTCTGGTCACAGCTCTGTGGCGCTGGGGGCGGGGCCTCCGCGCAGGCCTGGCGCCCTCGTCCCTGGTCCCAGCGCTCGGCTCCCTCCTTGGTTCTTTCCCGTCTGCCGTCCTTTATGGTTTTATGCCTTTCACGTGGTCGCCCGGTGACGTGGCGCCAGGCCACGGATTCAGGAAGGAGATAAACGCACGGCGCCCACCTGCCCTCTCCCCACAAGTCTCCGCGGCCGCTGGCGAGTCTGCTTCCCCTGAAAGCGTCCCGGCCCGGGCCCCCTCTGGCCAGCACGCTACTTACGCCCAGCCCGTGTCACCTGCTCCCTCTCGTCACGGGAGCAGCACGTTTCTTCGGGCGTGAGGAGGGTGGACACGTCACAAGCAAGAGAAGGGCCGGGCTCGCTCCCCTCCCCCGAGAGGCTACCGGACGGAGCCGGCCGTCCTGGCTGCTCCACCAAGGCCCGGTCAGCACAGGCCTGTCCTTGGGAGCGCCTGCCCGAGGAACAAGGCCCAGAGACAACAGAGAGCTGGAACGTTCGATGCACGGTGACCTGAGGGTCGAGGGCACCAGGGGAGACGTGTACAAGTCATTCCTTCCACGCTCAGGCGGCGCTGCCCTATGTCCGGAGAATGACGAACGAAACGCGCCACGAGCCACGGGACGGGTCCGTCTTCCCTGGCTTGTTGTGGGTTCCCCATACGCCGTCAGCCTCACGAGCCCCGGCAGCTCTGGGGACGCGTCGCGCCAGCAAACACGAGGACCCGCGGCCGCCTCCCCTCCTCCCCAGAAAGTAAACGAGCGAAGGTCTCCACGCTCTGGACGGCACCGCGTCAAGAGAGGTCTTGGCACCTCAGGGTGAGCCTGAGGGGCCGAGCACAAGTGGTCGTCCCCGATCCCACACGAGAGCCCACCGCGACGGGAGACGGACGCAAAAGTCTCCAAGCAGAGACATGATGGGAGAGCGGAGGAGAGACGGCCACCGCCTCGCCTGGGGAGGACAGAAGGCAGGCGGCAGAATGGGAAGGCAGAGGAAGCCGGAGGGTCTGAGGAGGGCGATGCCGGGGAAACGCGAGCTGGCCGCCCCCCCGAAGGGGACCCCTGGCAGGTCCAAGCCCTGCGAACGACGGGGGCGGGCGGAGGCGAGGGGCCGGGAGCCGGTGAGTGCGCGAGTGTGCGGGAAAGCCGCGACGGGCGCAGAACAATCGGCAGGCGAAAGAGGCTCCAACTGCACCGGCCTGAACCTGCCCGAGGAAGCGCAGGCCACAGCTCGGCACCCGCTCGACGACGGCGGTCCACGGGTGTGCAAGCAGTGACGCCCAGAAGGAATCTCATCTGGGGCTGTATTTAAAAGGAGCGGCTTCATGGGGCGCCCGGGGGGCTCAGTCGGTTGAGCGTCCGACTTCGGCTCAGGTCACGATCTCGCGGTCCGTGAGTTCGAGCCCCGCGTCGGGCTCTGGGCTGACGGCTCGGAGCCTGGAGCCTGTTTCCGATTCTGTGTCTCCCTCTCTCTCTGCCCCTCCCCCGTTCATGCTCTGTCTCTGTCTGTCTCAAAAATAAATTAAAAAAAAAAAAAATGTTGAAAAAAAAAAATAATAAAAAAATAAATAAATAAAAGGAGCGGATTCAGGGGCGCCCGGGGGGCTCAGTCGGTTGAGCGTCCGACTTCAGCCAGGTCACGATCTCGCGGTCCGTGGGTTCGAGCCCCGCGTCGGGCTCTGGGCTGACGGCTCGGAGCCTGGAGCCTGTTTCCGATTCTGTGTCTCCCTCTCTCTCTGCCCCTCCCCCGTTCATGCTCTGTCTCTCTCTGTCCCAAAAATAAACAAAAACGTTGAAAAAATGAATGAATGAATGAATAAAAAAATAAATAAATAAATAAATAAATAAATAAATAAATAAATAAAAGGAGCGGATTCAGGGGCGCCCGGGGGGCTCAGTCAGTTGAGCACCCGACTTCAGCTCAGGTCGTGATCTCGCAGCTCGTGGGTTCGAGCCCCGCGTCGGGCTCTGTGCCGACAGCTCGGAGCCCGGAGCCTGCTTCGGATTCTGTGCCTCCCTCTCGCTCTCTGCCCCTCTCCCACTCGTGCTATGTCTCTCTTATAAATAAATAAACCTTAAATAAGTAAATACATAAAAAAATGAAAATTTGGATTTACACATCTTTTGACGAACCATTCGAATACCGAAAAAGCCTCCGTCCTCAACTACTCCAGCAGCCCCACCCGCGACCTCTGCACTCCCGACCGTCTCCTGCCTGGTAGCGTTCTGAGTCCCGTCACTGACCAGACGGGACGCCGTCGCCCCCACCCAAACAGGCGGCGAGCAGAGGAAGCCCTCCGCCAGCCTCTCTGTGAGCTGAGGCGCGGCACCCGCTCCCCAAGCGGAGGCCGCGACGCCGTACTGACCTCTCGGCCATCAGCCAGGGGTTGAAGGCGCCCACGGCCTCGTGCGCGGTCGCGCGGAGATACTGCTCGAAGCGGCTGCAGGCGTCGCGGATGCTGCACCGCATGCCTGGGGGCACCCGGAGGGCGGTGCGGCCTTCCTGCCGCAGAGACTCTTCCGGAAGGCGCGGAAGGGGAGCCTCCCTCTTCTCAGACTCCTCGCCAGCGTCCACACTTGCATCCAGGGAGCTGAGGGGACAGGTAATAACCGGCGAGCTCAGATGGCCCACGAGCAACAGCGTGCCGTTCCTCCCACCCGACGAGCCAGGGCTCGTCTCTCTCTCTCTCTGCCCCTGAGCAAAGCCAACACCCCCGCGGCCCCCGACGCCCGCCCCGCGCGGGCATCGCTGTTCCGCACGCCACGGGGCTCTGGGGGCAGGTGTGCCACGGGATCCGCACAGCCGGGCGGTGCCGCCCCCCCCCCCCCCCCCCCCCCCCCGTAAACACTGCCTCCGGCACGGCGTTCACCGGCCCGTGTCTTACGGCCTCGCCGCTTCACCGGGCCTCCCTGGAGCTCGGCGAGATTGGGCCCCAGGCCCCGAGAAAGGATTTCCTCGTCCTGAGGGAAGCAACGGACTCGGGCGTCTCACAGCACCGGAGGCCGAAGCAGCCTGGGTGCCACTTACTTGCCATTGCGAGGTCTTTCCAACACGATGCTCGCGCCCGGGTCTTTGCATGCGGGGCTCTTTGTGGTCCCGACTGGATGAGGAGAGAGAGGCCTTTCACCTACCGCCGGGAGCGTCTGCTCTAGAAGAGAGGCACACAGCGGCCGCAGATAAACACCAGCCCACGGGCCCTAGAGCCGCCCCAGCGGCCGGCCCGTGAGGACGCCGCTCGCACCTCTCCCAGCCTGGCGGCCGGCAGCGCAAACACGCTTGTTTTCAAGGAAAAGGTGAATTTAAAGGCACGACGAGGAATCAGTTTTAAGAAACCACGGGCTCCTGGGGCGCCCGGCTGGCTCAGTCAGTCAAACGTCCGACTCTTGATTTCAGCTCAGATCGTGATCTCAAGGTTCTTGAGTTCGAGCCCTGGGTGGGGCTCTGTGCTGTCAGCTCAGAGGCTGCTTGGGATTCTCCCTCTCCCTCTCTCTGCCCCTCCCCACCCCCTCTCAAAATAAGTAAACGTTACAAGGAAAGAAAAGAAAGGAAACGACGAGCTCTTCTGGAAGCATCCGTGACCTCTGAGGACACTCCGGGAAATGGTGGGTGCCAGGCTCTGTGGGCACTGATTAGGTCCGGCCACCTGTTCGAGGAGTCTGAAGGGGTTGGGGTCGTTTTTTAACCTTTTAAGGGGTTCATTATGGAGGAAGGAAAAAAGCAGTTACATCTCAACCCTGACTCGTCCCCGGGATGAGTTTTCCGCTGGCAGAAACCTGCACGACGACGGTGAGCGTGCGAGCCCAACTGCACTGCGGGCTTGGCGGCTCCCGTGAGCGGTGGGTTATTTATAAACTCAAACGAATCAAATGCACTTCAGGCACAGAAGAGAACGTGTCCTCAGGCAAGGAGCGTCCGTGAGTCCAACCACTTCCCCCGATCCACACGAACGTGCCTGCGATTCCCACATCAGTCGGTTTCTGTAAACATATGACTAAAAACGGTCTTCAATTTTTCACACACCGAAGAGAGAAGATACGGGAGTAGACACCGCACTCTGCAAAAGCCAGCTCTAAATTTGGTTTTGTGGTGCAACCGAGCACAGCGCCAGACTGACCAGAAACCGGATTCTCACTGGGATGCAAGCATCCAGACCCTGATCTCGGCTCTCAGGGTCCCACAGAGCGCACTGGAAGCCATGCGGTCATCAACGTGACCGGTGATTTAAAGTGTCCCCGAGAAAGGAACACGGAGCCCTTGATAAGCCGGGCTTCTGCACGAGGCAGTCCCGCTTCTGGGCCAGGGGCCCAACCACGGGGCGACCCCTGCCCCTCCTGTGCCTCTTCTGCTCCCACACGGCGGACTCGCTAGTAAGCGGTGGCTGGGAGGTCCCCCTGCGAGGCCCGCGCCAGGCGTGCGTGGCAGGACGCACAGGGAGGAGGATGAACTCTGGCCCCAGGAATCCGCGGCTTAGCCGGAAGAGGAGATAGGCTCGCAGGTGAGGGAGCACGGGTGGGGTCGCATGACCCCCACTTCCCGAGCGTCCCCTGTCCCCTGCCCTGTGACGGTGACGGGGGTTTGGAGGGCAGACACTGCCACAAGCACAGAGCCGAGCCTGGACGGTCACAGACAATGCAAAAGGACCAAGTCAGCACCATGTTTGGACAGCTCGTCTTTCTGCCAAAACTCGACATGCCACACGCTCGGTCCAGGCTGACGCCCCCGGGCTCCCGTTTCGGAAGCTGCAGGGACTCGGCTCGGCGGCGAGCCTCCCACCCCGACACGCGGCGTTCACTGCCCGTGCGACAGCGCTTCCCCGCATCCAAGAGGGGGACAGCCACTGCTACCAAACGTGCGTAAGTATAATTCTCAGAGGTGAACAGAAGAGCGGACGCCTTCCCAGCGACCGGCACGAGAACCCTCTGCACACGTCACAGGCACTTTTCTTCAGGGCAGATCGCCGACCTGCGACCGGCACGAGAACAAAGGGACCTTCCCCTCTGCACACGTCACAGGCACTTTTCTTCAGGGCAGATCGCCAACCTACACACACGAGCTAAAACCGCACAGCTTCTAGAAGGAAACGAGGCTCTCTTCTCAACTTGGGAACAGGCAAAGATTTCCTAGATCAGAAACGGAAAATCTATACAAAAAAAAAACGATGTTAGACTTTTCAAAATTAAAGATATTTGCCTATAAAGAAATACATTTGAGAAAACACATAGGTGAGCAAAACACAGAAAACATCTGCAAACGTCTGTGGAGACTCGTGGCTGCCGTGGAAGGGGAAGCAAGACAAAACAATTTTTAAATGCACAAAACATCTGGACACCTCACGAAAGAAGATATGCCAGTAGCTAATATCAACAAGAATCACTATTCGTCAAGGATCCGTGAAATTAAAGCCACAATGGGACATCGGCATGCGTCCATTAAAGCGGCCACGATTAAAGACCTAAAACGTGCTACACAGGACAGCGCCTCAGGGAAAGACTCGGCAGTTTTTTACAAAGTTAAACACATACCCAGCCCCATCACCTGGCAAGTCCGCTCATGTGTTTATCCAAGAGAAGTAAAAACTTACGTGAGCACAAACTTTCCATAAATATACTCGCAGTACACGGGATCCCCCGTGGACAAGAGCACACAAGAGCATGTCCACAGGGGACCGTCGTGGACAAGAGCGTGCACACACACGGGACCCCCGCCCCACCCCTCCCGTGGACAAGAACACACACACACACAGCATCCCCTGTTTGTGAAAATTCTAGAACTGACAACCTAGCCTGCAGTGCAAACAACACATTGGGTCCCGGGGTGGGGGTGCCGACTGGAGAGGAGCACGGGGGGACCCTTCCAAGGTGACACGGTGGCCCGAATTTTGACAGGAGTTTGGGTAACAAGGGCATATCCATTTGTCAAAACCCATCCAATGACACAACTAAGATCTGTGCTTTTTATTACATGTAAATTTTATCTCAAAAGGAAAAAAGGCTGTAAAGACACATGAAATCCTAGCTGCTGAGACACATGTTGCAACATTCAGGACCGTGCCTGCCGGTGCCCGGAACTTTCTCTGGAACGTGCATCCAAAAACGGGACGGACAGACGGACGAAGAGCAGACACACCATAAAACGAATGGAGGCTAGAAGGTGGCAGGTATGCGCGTGTCCACTGCCAAGGCTTTTCAACTTTCCTGCATGTTTGAAATTGTTCAGAACACAACGTGGGGGGGGACACTCACCACTCTTCCCTTCCTGCGTCCACACACGGGGATCAGCATATACAATTTCATTGTATCTTCGGCGAACCATCTCCTGGTATTTCTTCAAAAAAAAAAAAAAAAAAAAAGTTTAAGTTACGAGAAAAGATTAGTTTCATTACAAAGCAGGTGTTGTGGTTCAGCAGACCCCACTGATACAGACACGGCCAGAAATGGGCGTGTGCCTGGCCAGGAAGCGAGTCAAGTTCATGAGGCAAAGTCTAAAAGGAAACAAAGCGGTTAACCTGACGGATGGAGACCAGCACTGTCCGCGAGAACTCACTGGCAAGAGGGAAGCGTTCCGCCTGCTGCTAACTCCTGAGCCCCCAAAAGCCAGGCCGTGTGCATCAGCAGTCTTCCCTGATGTACAGTTAGGTCCACGCAATTCTACAGACGGCCACGCTGGACACGGCAGGTCCCCACGTTACCCCCGAGAAGGGAAGTCGGTTCCCTGATCACTAAGTCTCTACTTAGGGGCAAATCCAGGATGCAGGCAGGAGGCAATGCTGCTGTGGGGGTCCCGAGCCCCCGGGGGACTGTACCGGCCGCGGCCACACCACTCCCAGCCTCACTGTGGGTCAGCACCCTGCTCTGGACCGTCCAGGGCCTGGGCTGGCTGATGTCTGGGGCTAAAACCCCAAGAGAAAAGAGTCCCAAAGCGGAGCCCCAGATGCTAAGCAAGGAAGGATGGTGTGATGTGTGAGGAGACCACGCTCGGGGCCGGAGGAGTCGAGGGGCGCAGACTCGAGTCCCTGTGGTTCTCCAGCTGTCTGTCGGGGGCACCGCACGTCACTTCCCGAGTTCTGTGTCGGGAGGGCACTGACACTTCAACCCCATCGTGTCGAAATCACCTGACCCCGGGCCCTACACTTGGCTGCAGGTGAGCTGGGGGGCGGCCCCTGACCTCACCTCCATCTCCTCCATGCGCAGCATCATGGTGTCCAGAAACGGGCTGTCCCTGCCGCCTGCCCCGGGGGCCCGGGCTTGCGACGCCAAGACGTCACAGCGGAGCGCGGTGCCTTCCAGACAGTCGCCCTGCTGGCGGAGGCTGCCGGGCCCCCCGTCCGCGGCCACAGCCTACGAAGCAAAGGAAGGGCGGAGGGGCGATGAGAACCAGGGGGCCGCAGGGAAGCAGCCCCGCAGCGCGTCCACGCCATCCCCCCCCCCCCCCCGCCCCTCCTGTGGCCACGCGCCCGAAGCCGTCGCGTCCACACAGTCTCCGCCACCGCCATTCAGACAGCCGCACTGGCCAATCACCGTGCTCGCCGTCGACGACAAGGCTCGGGGTCGCCGCCCCTGCCGGTCGGGAAACAAACGCCTTCCCTGCGCTACACCCAGACACGGCCGGTGCCTCGCGTGTCCTGTCCCGGAACACGGACCTACACGGATCTATTCCCTTCTGGTTCATCGCTCCCGTGACCGGTTCGCGACAGGTTCGCGACACCACGAGGGTCCTCATCCTGCGCCACGAGCCCGTGAGAGCTTGCCCGGCGCCTCCCGCCCTGCGTGCGCGCCCCAGTAGGCGGAGCGCCGCTGCGTGCGCGCCCTTGACTCTCACGGCGGCTGGAACGTAGAAGGTCGGCCGGAAGTGACAGCGTCGGGCCCTGGATGGGACACTTCCGGGGCTGCGGACCCCGGCTCGACCCGCGGGACGCGCCTGCTCCGTGGTCGAGCCCCCTGCGCCTCCCTCTCACCCTCGTCCGCCCTGCGGAAACACGCGTTCGGCCTCAGAGCTAGCAGGGTGGGGCGCGCACGTGTGCCCGGGGACATGCGGGGAACAGTTCCCACCAGGGAATCTGAAAACCTTCCAACAGATCACAGGGGGAAATGTATCAACGGCCAATAATGACAGAAGGAAATGCCCACCCTTAAAATTATGTACAATCAGGTGACTAATCAATACAATAAAATTACAAAAACTCTAGAGAAAACGAACCCAGGAACTCAGGTCTCCTTAATGGAGACGCGTTTGCACATGTAGCCCTTTTCCTCTGTAAGGACCATGAATCAAGGATACCGTGTGTGGGGGCACCCGGGTGGCTCGTCAGACTCTTGATTTGAGTTCAGGTCTTGATCTCACGGTTCGTGACTTTGAGCCTCGCGTCGGGCTCCGTGTCTCCCTCTTTGTCTCTCCCCCTTCCCTGCTCATGCTGTGTCTCTCAATAAATATCAAAACAAAAATTAAGAAAAAGAAAAAAGAATACCGCGTGCCCTTAAAAATGATAAGGACGCTGACTGTGCCCTGATGTGGAGGCATCGCCCCAAGGTGAAGAAGCCAGGTACAGAACAGCATACGGTGCTCGTTAGCTGGGTGGTCTAACCTCTCACACTTCTGCCGAAGTGTGTGAATCTTTAGGCAAGTGCATTTCAGCTTCTGATTGGGAAACAAAAAACAAGGAACAACTTGTGCATTCTGGAAAGACCCACTCCAGGCGCTCAGTGGGTGACCAGAGCAGCAGCAGACGGACGCACTACGCCAGAGCCTCCGCGAGCTCTTTCCTGGCGTCGGAGGTGGTCGCGTCCACCAGGAAACCCGTCGGGGTTGTATTTCACTGGCGGGGTGCCACCGGTGAAGGTCTTCTCCGCTCTAGGATGGGCCTTCTGACGGTTCGTGTCGCAGGCCCCACGGGTTCTCTACGACTTAACATGGAAAACGAGACTTCCTACATCGTCATGCCAGCTTCGATGAGGTTTCCTGCTCGTTCTGCCCCGTCATTTACACACACAGACTCCCGGGTGCCGCAGGGGGCGGTCTGCGTGGCGCCGACATCTAACCCCGAGCACAACTACCCCGCGTGGCTCTAACGGCCACGTCGCACCCACAGAGCAATTCTCAAGCGCCAGGCCGGCCCGCTTGCCACGCGCGGACTCGCCGACAGCGCGGGGGGTCACTCGGGACACCTCCCGGGTCAGGCGTTCTGCCGGGAAGGGAGTGGCACGTGGAGGCCACACTGCACGAGGCACGGCCGGTGGGCGCGAGCTAAACGCAGGCCTTCCTCTTCCGCTCGGCGCAGCCTCACCTCACACGCGCCTCCGTCACCAAACGCCGGGGCGGTAAAACGACGGTTGTGAAGACCGGGCAGCGGCGGCGCGGCAGGGAGGCCCCCGCCCGGCCCCCAGAGCACACCTGCCGTGCCCTCGTCGGCCCCGAGCACGTGCAGTGGGAGCCGCCGGCCGGCGCCCAGGCCCACACAGACTCGGCGGACCGGCCGGCGGCGCCCACCTGACGGCCCGAGCCCAGGCAGGGCAGGAACGGTCCCACGAACGCGGGACACAAGTCCCCCGGAGGACCGCGCGACAGCAAGACGTGCTTCTGTCTGTCCGGGCTGTACCGCCTTCTCCCCGGCCGGCTCTTCCCCGAGCTAGGCCAGACCCCGGTCGTTATCAGGCGCTCGACACACGCTCGCCTGACAGCGCGCGCCGGGCCCTCCACACAGAGACCGCGCCACGCCCGAGCAGAGCTGGGCTGGATGGGAGGGCAAGAGGCGGCCAGCGCCCGGCCATGGCGTGTCCTCCGGGAGAGGACGGAGCCACGGACAGAACCCCGTGGCTGCAGAGGTTGCCGTGAGCACCAGGGGGCCCGACGAGTCAGAGGAAAACCGACGTCCTGAGTAGGATCTGCCAGTGCGGTGACACCCCCACCGTGGCCACACCGGTGCACGCACCTCGTCCGTAGGCCGGGCTGTCGCCGTGTCTGCTGGCGGCCGGTCCTTCGGCACCTCCGCTTCCAGAGAAGAGTTGACTCTCTGTTAAAACAGACAGGCACGTTTGTGATTACACAAGTCTGCGGCCCGTGGCCGTACAGATGAACTGTGACAGGAACCTCTGCGTGGACCTGCTCATCAGCTTCGGCTACATCAGGCTCCCCGGCAATTCCAGGCACGTGTTCTCATGAAAATAAACACCACGTGTGGATCCTGGTTTTCTGGCCCTTTTCTTCCCTCAACTTTGGGAACGCGTCTCCGCTCCAGTCTCCCCAACGATGAAACGGGGAGACGGGACGACAGGGTCACTAAGAGCACTCCCAGTCCTGCATCCCGGAGACTTCCAGGGCTCCCGGCCCCGCACCCCGGAGATTTCCGGGGACGCCAATAATAATTACACATTTCTTAAACCAGAGGCACAGAACTCCGGGGCCTGTTCAGGGACCCAGAATGTCATTCGTTCTGTGTAAGATCACGACAGTGTCCGTGGGCTCATCTGTTCACACGGACGGCACCGTTTCCACAGCCGGCAGATCTGAGGGGCCACCTCCTCCTCAGGAGAGGGCAGCGTGTGCACAGACGTGGTCCCAACAACCCCTCCCTCGGGAACCAGCCAATCGTTCCAAAGCACTGAGGCGAGAGTGCCCAGGACTTCTGCGGAAGCAGGTAACCGAACACCGGAGTCACCAACAGATCTATTTGATTAGGGATGCAAACTGTCGCCCAAACTCGTTCCCCAAACTAGAAGCTCCCCTTTCTCAAAGGTGGGACTTTGTCTCTCTTCCCCTGGTCTGTCCCTCACAGACACCAAAGACCCATCAGTGGCGGCGGTGGATTGCACACTCCCGCACGGGCCTGCACGTCTGCGCGGCACCGCGGCCCCCAGCCGCCTCCGAAGCGACCCCCCTGTTATTCCGGCACTTCCAAGCACGAGGAAACGAGACACGCCGGGTTACCTGGGCCTTGACCAGGAGAGGCTTCAGACGCTCCAGAACCGCCTTCTCCACCCTGTCTGCTAACTGGGCAGCAGAGTCACTGGGTCGAGACAAAATCAAAAATTAAAATCAGAAGCAGAAGATACCCTATTTTGTGCATTTACGTACTACCCCGGGTGGAGGAAATGAAACGATTATAAAACCAAAGTGCTTCTCCGATCGTGAAGGCCACGCAAAGTCCCCGGGGGCCTCTGTAAAATGCAGACCCGCAGTCGGCCGGCGGTGTGAGGCCCGAGACTGCGTTTCCAACAAGCCCCCAGGTGGCGCGACGCGGCTGGTCCTGGACCCGCCCTGAGGACACTTCTTCACCTCTGAAGACGTACGTTGGGCTCTCGGTGCGTTTTAAAAAATAACGGCTGCCTTTAAACAACCGAAGAGGACAGAACATGGAAGAAATCAAGCTAATCCTGCTCGGTCTCCAAACCCCACAATCGCGGAGTCAGACCTAAGCCCCCAGAGACAAGGAGAAGATGGAAAACAGGACAGGAGTGATGAGGAACCGAGCTGAGCCGAGAGAGCCGAGAGCACGCAAACCCCCGCGCGCCCCGCTGACCACACGGGTGCAGGGCTGGCAGGACAGGCACGGGGGGGCCTGCGGGGCCGCGAGGCGAGTCCAGGATGGCCGAGAGGCAGGACCCGGGGGCCCTTCCCTGCCCGGCACAACTCACACCTGCCCGGTTCTGCCTCGGGACGTCTGGGGGCCCCTCCCCTGCACGAGCAGCCGCCAAACAGGGTGTAGGGGCAGGTGCCCTCCCGGAGACAGGGGGCCCCGCAGGCCGGCTGGGCGCTCCGGGGACACCAGGTCTCGCCCTCCGGGGTCTTCTCTGCACACGCTCATCTCTGACCCGCCCTCAGGAAAGGCCCGAAGACCGACATGAGGGTCCCTGGCGAGCAGTCTGCCAACGCGCCCCACGGAGTAGAGCTCGGCCGGGACGGCACCACAAGGGCAGGTCTCCGCGAGGAAACCAGCACACTGAGCGGCGCCTCGTCTCACACGGGAACTCGGTCAGGATGGACGGCGGACGGGAAAATACGGCTCAGGCTGCAGAGCAGTTGGAAGAAGACGCAGACGAACATCTCAGGGCCCTAGCGTTGGAGGGGACCCCCGAGACCAGACACAGAACGAGCTTACGTGAAAAAAAAAAAATGGGAGATTGGTCTTATCAAACCTTGACACTTCTTCCTCAACAAGATACCGCTAGGAAGCACACTCGCCACCGAGCCCCAGCTGCCTGACTCGCCCCGGACCTTGCCCCTGACCTCCTGGGACACAGGCCCGGACCCGCCGTCTTACACCAGCAGCTCTAACCCTGGTCTGCGCTCGCTTCTCAGATCTCAGGACCGCACAGCGTCCGTCAGGGATACGTCCGTAGGGACAGACGTCCGGGTGGAGGCGATGAAAGGTGAACAGGGGTCGGGACGGCATTCGCTCTGGGGAGGAGGGGGTGGCCGAGGAGGGCGCGTGGGGACAGTCCGTGATGGCCTGTTCCTGGCTGGAGCCGCTGTCCACGCACATTTACCACGTGTGACCGCTCGAGGGACAAGCGGGCACGGTGGGCTGCAATCTGGCCATCTGGCCAGGAGATGGTGGGTAGGAGTCCTAACGCCCCGCCCCGTCGGAGACAGTCCCATCACAGAGGCTGCGTAGGGACGTACGGCCGCGGGGCCCGAGAGCGTCAGCAGGAGAATGAGCCCCTTCCAACCCTAAGGCCCCATGACTTCACTACCGACGGGGCCTCTTTCGAGCGGGAGGGACGAGCGTCCGTCCTGATGGGTGGCAGGATGCACTGTCCCAAGAGAACCCCGCTCGTCTGACCTCGGGGCAAAGTGCCGTCCGTCACGGCAGCAGAGTACCAACCTCCTCTACAAACCTCAAGAGCCCGCTCGGGCGACTTGTCTGCGCAGGGTGGACCCCGAACACCGTGTCTGTGCACTCAGCCACGTGACCTGGACACACGCGTCAACCTCCTCCCTCCGAGAGCGGGGTCCTCTGGGACAGAGACGCAGGCCGGCCCCTCAGGCGGCTCCCCTAAACCGCCACCTTTGCTCAGTATCAAACTCCACACGAGAGAGATACTTCCGAGCAAAAACACCGCGTAAGGACACGCGGGCAGGCCCACACGGTCCGGGGCGCAGGCACGCAGACCGGCCAGGGCAGGCGAGCGCTCACCGCTCCTCAGGCGCGAACGGCACCCGTTCCTGCGGTCTGGGGTTCAGTCCCGCCCGCGGTCGTCCCACTAGAGCCCACGTGGAGCCGAGCGAGCCCAGCGGACGGGGCGGAAGGCCACCCGACGGTCCCGGGCCCGGGGGGCTTCTCAGGAGCAGACAGCCCGTCGGCACATCCACACGGGAAGCGTGAGCTCCCCAACGGCCGCGGGAGGGGGCGGGCCGGACCGTGGCTTTCCGCACCGGAGGCAGGCTCACCTCTGCCTGTGCGCGCCGTCCGCGCCCGCGGCTTTCACCTCCTCCAGCTCCTTCAGTGTTTTGTGAGCTTCAGCGTCGAGCCAGGCGAGTCTGGAGAACGGCAAACAGTGAGACCCACCCGCCCGGACCTGCAGGCCGCCATCGCCACGGACAGGCACCCTGCAGGTGACACCGCCACCTGCAGAGGGCTCCCCGCCCGGTGCTCTGCACAGCAACACCAACACGCGGAGGCCCTCCGGTCCGTGGGGACGGCGCCCCGGACCGCCCACAGCTATCCTCAAGAAACCGAGCCCTCGCCGTGTTTAGGATTTCCTGTCTGACCACCAAGTGACCCTGCTGCTGTGTCTTCCAGTTCAGAGAGGCCCCCCCCCCCACCGCCCTCTGGTGGGCATGGTCATAGCCGAGTCACATGAAACCAGAAAGGCAGAACAGAAGCCGAACAGATTTGGGGGACGGGGGGCGGAAGGGCTTCAAACCTGCCAGTCAGGGTACGTGAACAGCATCCAAGTGCTTAATGGCCCACATTCATTTTTGCTTTCCCATAACACAGGAGCGATCTTGGCCACGCAAACAGCCCTGTTGTCACTGAGCCCCTCCAGAATGTTCTCACCTCACCCCCCACTCAAGTCCATCCCAGGGTCCACGAAGCCCAGGCCTCTGCAGCAGGGAGCGGCCGGCCCCCTCCAGCCCTTACCCTCCCGTTCTGCCTCAGACCACAGACATGCCCATCCATGACTGTACATCATGGGGCTGGGATCATTTTGCCCCGTTTCTAGAAGTGTTCACAGAGTGCACCGCTGTACCACAGACAGAACAGGAACTGGTGGACCACTGATGCACACACAATGTTTGAGTGAACGAAAGAAGAAGGACTGAGGGGCGCCTGGGGGACTCAGTCGGTTGAGCGTCTGACCTCAGCTCAGGTCACGATCGCACGTCTGTGAGTTCGAGCCCCGCGTCGGGCTCTGCGCTGACAGCTCGGAGCCCGGAGCCTGCTTCGGATTCCGTGTCTCTCTCTCTACCTCTCCCCCCGCCCACAATCTCTCTCTCAAAATAAAGACATGAAAAAAAATTATTAAAAGAAAATAAGGGGTGAAAGGGAGGCTCGCTGTCTACCCTGTACACTTGGACAGGAAAGTCGGGGGTTACGCGTTCTATAACCGGCTTTGCACGTGCGCGCGCGCACACACACACACACACACACACACACACACACACGAAAGAAGAGTTCACTCAAAGATTTGGAAAACAGCGGCACAAACCTCATGGCTTCGTGTGCAACAGCATCTGTCAACGCACTGGCCTCCTGAGCCTCTTCCTGCTGGACAGACCGCTCTCTGGCGGCATCTCTGGGGCCGGGCCTCACCTTCAGCCAGGCGGCACTACAAAACACGGAGAGTCACGCCCTGGGGACCCCTCCCGGGACAGCCAGCCCCGAGGACACGGATGCAAGCAGGGGCCGGGGCCGGAGGAGGAGGGAGCCGCCCCGGGATCCAGGCTCAGTGCCCACGGAGACGCTTTCCTCTGCGCCCCCCACACGCCACCGCGTGTCGAGTGGAAGAGAGCTAGGGGTGAGCGTCAACAAAGCCCCGCTAGAACCCAGATTTAACGTGACCCAATTACTTTCCACAGTGCAGAGCGGCCGTCTCCCGCGGGCCTGACCCAGCACCGTGACCCACCGCCTTCCCCGCGCTCCACACACACCCAGGTCTCTCTGGTCTGCGGCGTAGACTTCCACCGACTGACATTTTTTTGAGCTTCCACGTGAGTTCGCGGCTTTGTGCCGGGACACACACAAAAGTACGGAACTTCGAGCAGAGGGATAAACGCAGCAAAGCCCGTGGTGACATCAGGACGCCTGACTTGAGACCCCGCCCTACTACAGAAGGCGCCGGACCCCCTCCGCGCTGCCGCGTCAACTTGAAAACGAGGGCGCGCGGGCACGTGTGTCATTCACACGACACGACACCGCGGGAGTCTCCAGGTGGGCCCGTCCGCCAGGCTTTTCCCCGTCACCTGCCGGCCTCCGGAAGGGTGGGCCCCCCTCCCCACATCCCTGCTCCACCACGCCTCCAGCAACTTCTTTTTTTTTTTTAATTTTTTTTTTTTTTCCAACGTTTTTTTTTTATTTATTTTTGGGACAGAGAGAGACAGAGCATGAACGGGGGAGGGGCAGAGAGAGAGGGAGACACAGAATCGGAAACAGGCTCCAGGCTCCGAGACATCAGCCCAGAGTCTGACGCGGGGCTCGAACTCACGGACCGCGAGATCGTGACCTGGCTGAAGTCGGACGCTTAACCGACTGTGCCACCCAGGCGCCCCAATGCAGCAACTTCTGTCCCATGGAAAACAAACGCCGCTCTGTCCCGATCGATAGTGTCCCCCGGAGACTGCTTCCACCTGACCGGACCCCGCTGCCCGGGAGGGCCCGCCTCCCCCCAGCCCTGCGATGGCGCCTTGTCCCTGCGTGCAGTGGATGAGGGGACGGCGGCAACGTCCATATTACCCGCACGTCCCCTGCAGTCGGTGAGATCCGTACGGTTTTATAAGTCAGCATCTGGTCTTAGAGTTGGAATTATTTCTAAACATTCACTCATTCAGCAAAGATTTAGTGAAAGCCCCCCACGGACCGTGAGGGGTCAGGCCCCGCGCCAGCTGTGGGAGGCGCACGGCTCCTGGCCTCAGGTCACTGAATCCACCGCGTGGAGACAGGTGGGGGCGCGCCTGCGACCCCCACATGGGACCACACGCCC
Source organism: Neofelis nebulosa (assembly GCF_028018385.1). NCBI lineage: Eukaryota > Metazoa > Chordata > Mammalia > Carnivora > Felidae > Neofelis > Neofelis nebulosa. Next base: position 842,778 of record NC_080797.1, on the reverse strand, counting down.
ACGGCGGGTCGGGGCGGCCCGCTCACCCACAGCCACGGAGGAGAGAGGAACCGTCACCCTCTGGACACAAAGCGCTCGCGTGTTTCTCACCCAGCTAAGCTTTCCTTCCTCACGGGAACCACGGCGGCCGCTTCACCAGCTGTACGCGCTAGGTCATCCTTGACCCGAGGAGGGAGAGCACGGTCACGTACCATTTGGGGGACGCTGGCGGGGACGTGGGGTTTGGAGGCACCCAGGGGGCCCTGAGGTCCCTCACTGGCTGCTGGCTCCTTTTCAGCCTGGATGACACGGTCGTGCGCTGCAGTCTGCTTTTGCCGCGGCCTCGGGGCGGCTGACGGTCCTCAGCCCTGGGGGGTCCCTGTAGGAGAGAAACATGAACCCTGAAGCCAAACGCGTATCAAAGAGGCTCGTTTTAACCTCTGGCTTACGGGAGCTTCGGGCGTCCCCACGCTGCACCAGACCCCTGACTGGAACGCGCTGTGGCAACTTTGAGGGCGGGTGCACGTCACACTGAACCCCCCAGGTGGGGGCGGGGGTTTACCGGTGGAGCCCCTGGATTTGCCACCTTTTAATATGTGTGTGTGTAACATACACGTATGCGTGTGTATATGTGCATGTGTGTATACGTGCATGTGTGTGCGTGTACAGATGGAGTCCCTGGATTTGCCACCTTTGTGTGTGCGTGCATGTATGTATGACGTACGTGTGTGTACATGCGTGTTGCACATGTGCATAATACGCATTGTGTGTGTGCGTGCACATGTGTGTGTGTCAGTCTAATATACACGCACGTATATGTATGCCGTCTAATAAACATACGTATCGTGTGTGTACAACGTACACGTGTGTATTACGTGTGCGTGATATACACGTGAGTTATGTGTGTGTGTATGTGTACAATACACACGTATGTATATGTACGTATATGTGAGTGCGTATATATATTTATGTTTACGTTTTTCTCTAGTTAAGCAAACACAAAGAAGAGATAATCTGCACGGTATTCTCGGTGAAGACCCTTAACCTCTGAGTCTTAGGTGTCTCATCCATAAAATGGGAGCTGCTTTCCAGTGTTTCCAGGAGGCTGGACGGGCCGCTGTAGAAGCAGCAGAAGGCACTGTCCAGGCAAAAGCGCCGGCTGTCCTCGGGCAGGCTGGGTCCTGACCTCCCAGCGACTGCCCTCCCCGCCCCCCCCGCCCCGGAACTGTGTGGAAAGGAGCGAGACCTGACCCAAGCCAGGATCTATCAGCCACCGTGCCTGGGGCCACCTGACCACACGCAGGGCAGGGTGGCTGTGGAAGCCCGCGCTCGCCCATCCGGTGGCAGGGACTACATGAGGGGTGGCTAGGCGGGAAGGCGGTCTTCCGGCTGGTTCGGCCACACTGCAAACAGAAGCTTAAAACGTAACGTAGCCTCAAGCCAGCTGGCTCCCAAAGACCTGCTGGAAAGCACTGACCCTTGGACGCCTTTTCATACCGAGTGGTTAGTATTTATCGATATTTATCTTCAGCAGGAACCAAATCTCAAGCCCCTCCAATTTCACACTTCCAAAGCAGAAGCAGAAAAAACTGAATGTTAAAGTAGCCTGCCCAGTCAAGACCTCGGAATCAAATTTGTTCCGACCTCTCCAAACCAGGACGAGAGAGAACGTCTGATGGTCACGGCAACATTAAAAACTGTTATCTTTTTTTTAAAAAAAAAAATAAGGAAACACTATTGGGAGCCGAGCAAAGTCAGCTCAGCCGGGACGGTGGGCTCAGGGGCTCGGGCGGCACCGCCGACCAGCCCGCGACCGTGGCCACGCAGCCGAGGGAGGGAGCGTCCCTACCTGCGGCGGCCCCACCGGTGCCTCCTTCTTCCTGGGCGGTATGCTCCCCGCCCCGGGCCTCCAGGCCGCTGCTCCCGCTCTCGCCACGGCCACGGGCTCTGCCGTGAGGCTTGCGCTGTGGTCCGGAGCAGGAGGGGCTCCTTCCGGACGGATGTCCGCGCCCCTCACGCCAAGCCCGTTCCCGTTCGCGGACCGCTGGGTCGCTGTAGGTGCTGCCCCAGGCTGACACTTATCTGCAGGGACAATTCAGAAGGACAAACGGACGTGCTACTCAAGTTGATGACAAGCGAGCGTCCCCTCAGACGAACTCCAGACCTCCGGCCCGGAAACACAGAGGCGTTTTGCTGCCAAGATCACTCCTCGCCCTCGACTCCCCCGCGGACCCACACGGGGAGACACCGAGGCTCACCTCCCACGTGCGCCCCTTCCCGTGACTATAATAATGCCAGCTCCTGACAGACCCCTTCTTTGTCCTCAATCACCCCACCTGGCTACCAAATGTGGTTTTGCTAAAATGTAAATGTTTAACTGTCACCTCTCAAAACTCTCACTGGCTCCTAATTTGACACAGAATCAAGTCTGAACTCCACATGACATTCAACTTGTGAGGAGAAAAGAAATAAAACCGTCTACATTCAGGGCACCTGGGAGGGTCGGTCGGTTAAGCATCCAACTCTCGATTTTGGCTCAGGTCATGACCTCACAGTTTGGGAGTTCGAGCCCCAGGCTGTCAGCGCAGAGCCTCCTTGGGAATTCTCTCTTTCCCTCTCTCTCTGCCCCTCCCCTGCTCACTCTCTTTTTCTAAATAAATAAATAAATAAACACATACATAAATCATATGTACATACATACATACATACATACATATTAAGTTTCACTTAAATTTAAAAAGAGGGGAGGGCACCTGGCTGGCTCAGTCGGTGGAGCATGCGACTCTTGATCTCAGGGTCTTGAGTTCAAGCCCCACATTGGTAGTGGAACTTACTTAAAATTAAAAAATTTACGGGGCGACTGGGTGGCTCAGTCGGTTAAGCAACCAACTCGTGATTTCAGCTCAGGTCACCATTTCACAGTTTGTACCTCCCTCTAACGGGGGACCCTCCTCCACGGGGGACCCTCCCTCCAACGGGGCACCCTCCACAATGGAGGACCCTCCCTCCAATGGGGGACCCTCCTCCATGGGGACCCTCCCCCCAATGGAGCACCCTCCACAATGGGGGACCCTCCTCCACGGGGGACCCTCCCTCCAACGGGAGACCCTCCTCCATGGGGACCCTCCCTCCAATGGGGCACCCTCCACAATGGGGGATCCTCCTCCATGGAGGACCCTCCCTCCAACGGGGGACCCTCCTCCACGGGGGACCCTCCCTCCAACGGGGGACCCTCCTCCATGGAGGACCCTCCCTCCAACGGGGCACCCTCCACAATGGGGGACCCTCCACAATGGGGGATCCTCCTCCATGGAGGACCCTCCCTCCAACGGGGCACCCTCCACAATGGGGGACCCTCCTCCACGGGGGACCCTCCCTCCCCTGTGGGGGATCCTCCAGCTTCCCACCCGAGGATGCGGTTGGCTTGCTACTGGCTTTGGGGGTTCAAGTGCACCCGCTGTGGACCAGACACGCACAAACATTTCAGGACACATACCAGCAAGAAGCCTGTCTGCCCTGGAAGGTTGTCGCACTTCCTGCAGAAGTATCTCCTCTGCTAGGGGAGGTCTCCTCTCGCCTTTTGGCGAAGAACTCCGCCGTCTCTCCAAGGCCCTGTGGCCACCAACGGGAAACCTGGTCTGAACTTCCGGGAAACATTTCTTCACCTTTTTTGGTGACAGTTTCTTTTCCAGGAGGGACTCCAAAGCCTGCCGCGAAACCAGCGTTCTCTTAGTGTGTCTCACAAAAGTCTGCCCGCTGATCACAAAACTGAAAGCGAGGTCTCCGGATAAACGTGCCGTTAAACGGCCAACTCTCATGGTCGTCCAATTGTTGCTTAATTTAATCTGAAAACTTTTTTACTGAGGACATCTGTCTAATCAGAAGGATTCTGCACGTTCTTTTACACATTTAGTTCGCTAAAACCAACGGCAAAAAGATAAAGAATGTGACTACTTTTAAAGGCAACCAAATCTTAAAAATAAGGATCACCACATTTTAGAAACTAACCCTAGTCTTCAGAACATAACGCTTTACAAGCATTTTAATTCTCAATAAACATCTCATACACTCCAACAGTATTTTCAGCGTGCAAACGAACCGCATTTTATATACGTTTCCATCAACTACTCCACATGCCCAGCGACCTCGGTCACTCACCCACCCCAGGGGGAGGACGCCTGTGCCCCCTTCCTAAAAGAGATGCACGCTCTCCTGAGTGCCCCCACCCATCGCCCGGTCCGGACGCATCGGGCACAAGTGAGCATATGGCAGGGAGACGTCCTCCGGGTGGCAGCGGGCCGTGGGACGGCACGGCTCCTCAACGAGACAGAAGGAACGTCCCGCACTACCGAGGAATTCCAAAGTCGGAGTGGGCGGACATCGTGTTTAGGAAAGGTTAGGTTCCGGTACCCCCGCAAAGTCGGGGGAAGCACCGGGTAGCCCCCTTGAGGCCCTTTCCAGAATTGTAAACACGTGTCCTCCGAGCAGATCAGCGTGGCCAACAAATGTTTCTAGTGGGCAGAGCACCCGTGGCCTGCCACGCCGTCCGCGGGTCTGAGCGTCCCAGAGCGAGCTCTCCCTACACCACCTGCAAACCACACACACCGTGCCGGCTGCCGCCAACGGTCAGGGCAGAGGGGCCACGAGGGCCACTGAGGGCGTCACCCACCCGGAACTCCCCCTCCAGTGCCCCTTCCCTCCCAGGTCACACTGACACGGAGCTCGCTTTCCGTCTGTGGGCAGACGTGCGGGGCAGTGAGATCCCGCTGGCATCTCGGTGACCTGTCAGCAGGACACAGGGCTCCGGAAACTCCTGCAGCCCACGGGCCGCGTCAGGGACGGGTGGCAGGCTCACGTGGTGGCACTCGGCAAGCTTCGGAGGGCCACGAGGACGAAGGCACTGTCACCGGCAACCACGCAAGACCCTACCCCATCCTGACTCGCACCTGCCGGCTGTGGTTTCCAGAGGTCTCCAGCCACAAGCCCCGAAGCTGTGCGCTCATAGACAAGTATTTCTTCTTGCCCCAAATCGACCTTTCTTGCCAATTTCTTCTTGCCCACTAGCTGCCCGCTGGTGCCCTCCTCCAAGCACTGACAGAAGACTGCTGTACCCTCTCCTTTCCTGTGCCAGTAAAATTCTTTCCCGGATGGTGTGGTCAGGGAATGGAGCGCTCCGGTTAATCAACGGACCCGGTTAACGGTCGCTGTGTGTTCTATACCGAGCCGCCCGTTCTCAAACAAGTGAAATGCAACTTTACAGACCAGACTGTAAAAGCCACAAAATAAAAACGAAGGGCTGCCCCCGTCCTCTGCAAGGCTTCACCGCTAGGCGGCCGGTCTGTCTGGTTGTCTCTGTGAATCCCAACGAAACCGGGCGATGGAAAACATTGCTTCCCTTAGACGCAAAGCACTCTGAACAAAACCTGGAGTCCGCTTCATACCTCGATTTGCCGCAGGATGTCTATGACCACCTCGGACACAGAGGAGTCGGCGTCCAGCTTGGCGGAGCAGAGGGAGAGCTGGCGAATGAGGCCGCCCAGCTCCCTGCACCGGGCAGGGAGGGGCCGCTCCCCGCGGTCGGCGAACTGGGTCACAAACACCTGCAGGGCCCGGATGGCGCTTCGGTGGGCAGCCGCCAGCCGGGACATTGCCCACGACTGGCGAGGGGGGACAGATGGGAAGTTATTTCGAAACTCAGAACTTGTCAACATTAACCCACCCTCACCGACATTTACGGCCCGTCTTCCTTCTACAGACAACTGTTTCTGTTGTGAAACTTCTTCACGGTAAAGGGGATTAAAACGTTGAAACCTTCTCTCATGGCAAAGGATCTTTTCCTTCCTATTGTCAGTTTCTTACACCAGCAGCAACAACAGCAACAAAAATCTATTTTCAGACTCTGTTCCTTGGAAGGCGACCCCGAATTCAGAATATTTACTCTGCTCGGCCCTCACTAAGGCTCTGCAAGCGAGCGCAGGGCACCCCTACACGGTACCCACCAAACACCGGAGATGCATTTACAAGGAATAAAGGTCAACCACACCAATCCGCAGCCTACCTTCTCGGTATGTTTAATCTTACGTGGACTCAATTTATCCAATTCTTCCTGGATTTCTTTCACCTGTTTCATAAAGGGGGAGAAGTGAAAACTCAGTATCTTTCCACACGTCTTTTTGGTAAAAGAGGACACAGCATGTCTTGTCCAACTCCGACCACTGTTTAAATCACGTCCCTTGAATTCACACAAGGCTCTTCACTCACGTACCCGGAGCAGCGCCGCGGCTTGGAGCCCCAGGTGGTGAACACAGCACAGTGCCCACCTGCCACCCCAGGTCCCCGGCATCGTGGGAACATAACGTGAAGGAGCGAAGGTGGAGGCGGCCCTGGAAAGGGGGGAGAGCCACGCCAGAGCGCGGGGTCCACCCTGTGCCTCAGAGAGCTCCCACAGGGTCAGATGCGTGTTCCGGAACAATCTCTATGGCGGCAGTGTGGGTTGAGGACTGAAACCAAACCCCAGAAGAATACAGAGCAAAATCAGACTAGGGCACTTCCTTTCAATGAAAACATCCAGTTTCTCGTTCAAGCAATAAAGCCAACATGGGACTTAAGTGACCGGAAATGCAGTAAAGGTGGATTAAAGAGTGAGGCACTGAAGTTAAAACAGACATTTAAGGGGCGCCTGGGTGGCTCAGTCTGTCAAGCGTCTGACTTTGGTTCAGGTCATGATCTCAACGTTTGTGGGTTCAAGCCCCACGTTGGGCTCTGTGCTGACAGCTCAGAGCCTGGAGCCTGCTTCCGATTCTGTCTCCCTCTCTCTCTGTTCCCTCTGCCACTCGTGCCCTGTCTCTCAAAAATAAATAAATGTTATGGGGTGCCCGGGTGGCTCAGTTACAACACAGAACTTCGGCTCAGGTCATGATCTCGCGGTTTGTGGGTTCGAGCCCCGCGTCGGGCTCTGGGCTGACAGCTCGGAGCCTGGAGCCTGCTTCGGGTTCTGGGTCTCCTTGTCTCTGCCCCTCCCCCACTTGTACCCGGTCTCTCTCTCAAAAATAAATAAACATTTACAAAAACAACAACAACAGATGTTTAAAAACAATCTAGCTGCAACATAAAGAACGTGAATGTCTGTTTATCGCCACGAAAGGCATCCCGAGACCCTCAACACGGCCCCCGTTCCTCACCACTGGGTGAAGACAACCAGTGTTTGCTGTTACGGCGTGTACAGTGGGTCACAGACACGAGATTTCCTCTCGGGCTGCGGCTTGTAGCTGGGACGGGGGCTCCAGGGTACCTGACCGGCCTGTGTCCGCAGAAATACGTGCCGTACAAGCACTGTTTTCCAAGGAAAGGACTCAGGGCTTTTACTGGATTCCCAAGAACCCATGACCCCAAAAAGCCAAAAACCGCTAAAGAGTTGGGCCGTATGCACGTAATACACAAACACACGTAAAGGCAGGCGGCAAAAGGAAAAGGAGTCATGTGTCCGCACGTCCAGGAGATTCGGCCTCACAAACGACCCAGTGTGCTAGCGCTCCAGAGACGGTGGGGCCCTGGCGGCCGGCGCCCCCACCCTCCGCACCTGCTGCTGCAGGGAGTACAGCATCCGGGCACAGCGCACGGCCTGTTCCTGCCTCCTGACGCGGGCTCGCTGCTCCTCATCCGGTTCCAAAGCTTCTTCCGTTCTATCTGCAAACATCGTTTCCCCGAAAGTGGATTACTCACTACAGATGGAAACTTACAAAATTTTCAATTATTCCCAAAGATGATACAGTTGGAGACCTCTGCTTTTATTAAAAAAAAAAAAATGGGGCTCCCATAAAACACTTTCCACCGGCCAAGAAACGAGGACCGTGCGGGCGTGTGCGTAGCTCACGCACGCAAGAGGCGTGAAGGCCTCAGAGCAGGCCCTCCCTGCGGAAAGGACCGCAACCAGACCCCAGTGGACAGTCTACGCCACCGTGAAGCGTCACTTACCACTTTAAAATTCTTCCTATCGAGCCAAAACCTGTAATGCTTTCTAATTTCTCAAAAATCCTTTACCGGCTTATTTTTATGCTTAACAAGATTCCTTTGACACTTTCTCATCCTGAACCTAAAAGAGAAATCTTTGCACCGACACAGTAAGGCTGCTGGGCTGCCCACAGCCTTCACACGCTGCTCACGGAGCACACCCTGGTCCACCGGGCACTCCACGTCCTCCAAACACGGGCTCAAAAACTCTTGCTTCTGGAAGATTCCGAGGGGCATGAAGGCATCCCTTCCTCTAGACGAGGTTCCCAAATACGTTCATCCAAAACCAGCTCTTCCACAAACTCCAGCACACAAAGCCGGAAAAGCAACGTTTTCCTCGTCCAAGTGTAGTTTATGAACTCAAGTATTCAACACTTACTCACCAAAAAGCCAAATGACAAAAAACGTTCATTTTCAAAAAAGCAAAACTCTGAAATCGGGAGTTGTAGATACAGACGCTGTCTCCCGGGAGCCAGACCGCTTGGGTCTCGTGTGGGCTCACAGCACGGGCACCGTGGACGTAGGGGACGGCATCTGGCTCAGGCGGGGGGGGGGGCGGGGGGGGCGGGGGGAGGGGGGGTGGTTAATGGAACAGCCAGTGTCTGGCCACACCTGGGAAGCACAGCCGGGCATGTCACAGCCCCTGGAGGGACCCGCGGACGGGGCGAGCTGCTCCCAGTCCGCAAGCAAGTGCACACACCTGATTCAAGTACGCACTGTAGGTTTTTGTACCTATTTGCTGTCGATTGTGGTGACGTTGTCACTATAGTTTAGAAGGTATGGGGCGCCCGGGGGGCTCAGTCAGTTGAGCGTCCGACTTCGGCTCAGGTCATGATCTCACGGCTCTTGAGTTCGAGCCGTGTCGAGCTCTGTGCTGGCAGCTCAGAGCCTGGAGCCTGATTTGGATTCTGTGTCTCCCTCTCTTTCTGCCCCCCTCGCCCACTCATGCTCTGTTTCTGTCTCTTTCTCTCTCAAAAATAAATAAACGCTAAAAAACAACAACAACAACAAAAAAAAAACAAAGAAGGTAAGGACTTGCGACAACCTGAAATGTTGAACTAAAAAACAAATGAGCAAACACCCGACTCAGTCCCTCCCCGGGGCTTGGGGAGCTCTCTCTAGTGCCCGCGTCAGGCCGTATCATCAGAGCAGGGCCCTGTGGCTCTGTCCCCCAAAAGCCCGGACTCCGCCAGAGCCCCGAGCAGCAGGAGCGCTGTTGAGCTGGCGCAAGGGTGTCCGAACCACGCCCGGTACCGCACTCTTCACGGAGACCGCAGGGGGATGTCCCTTCTGGCCCAGGACGGGCAGGAACTCTTTTCCCCACGCAACTGTGTTTTGTCTCAGACCCTGTAAATTCTGCAACTGTTACTCCCCCGCGTCCCCCACCGTTAGCCACCCCCATGGAAGGTCAGAAACAAGCATCACTTTTCCTGGCCACAACCTCCTCAGCGACGTATCTCTGTTCTAGCGCATCCAATCAGAGCTGGTTTTGTAAGAGGCACCTTGCCCCCTCCTGACGCGCGCACAAGACGTGCACGGAGTCACCTGCAAGGCCCAGGGCCACAGTGGACCCCGAGCGGATCCCAGCACCGGCTCCTCAAGCCCCTGCAGTCACACCAGCTAGCACAGCCCTAGCCCTCGCGCCCCAGGCAAACGCGGGGCGAAAAGAACACTGAACAGCTGTGGAACCGGTCTGTGACGACCACGCACCCTCCCTTGTGGCCGGTGGTCAGCGGCCAGACGTCCCACACGCCCCAGACCCGTCACTGCCACGTTAAAACAGACTTTGTGGAAATACGCACACATCACGTTCTTTGTTCAACAAAGCACAAACAATTTTGCCAGAAGGGCTTCTGGATGAAGAAGGGTCGCCTGCATCCAGGAGCCGGAGGACCGCAGGTGGGGGGGGTGGGGGGTGGACAGCAGGGGGCCACCTGCAGGAGCGAATGGCCCAGGGGGGCCTCTGCCAGGAGCAGGGGCCAGGCCAGGGCAAGGTCGCCAGGAAGAAAGCCCTCCCGCGCGTGCGGTCCAAGTCCGCGTGCCTTGCCACCGGTGCTCAGGCTCCTGGGGGCGGGGGTCCCGAGGGAGTGTGTGCTACCCCCCCACTCTGGGCCTCCCATCCAAGTGATGAGCCCTGTTGTTCTCACCTCTTTTAATTACTTCTTCCATTCTACGGACGCAAGTGGTCAGCTCCTCCTGGAGTCTCTGCACCCCCAGCAGGCCCCGCGGGCCACCCGTCCTGGCGTGCGGCTGGGGCCCCGGCTCCAGGGCGGGGGGCTGCCCCGGCCGCGGGGTGCACAGGTGAACCTTCGCACCCGAGCAGGAAGCTCCCCGCCCGCACGTCTCGTGGCTGCAGTGACACATTTCCCGGCTCCTTGCCTCCTTCCTCTGCTCCCTGTGCTCAGGCACCTTGTGCTCAGGGTGTCCCCACCTCTGACAGGCTTGGGGCTCGCTTCTGAGATGCTGCTGTCTCACGTGCTGTTCGAACTGCCTGCGTCTCACGTCCCTCTTGGCCAGGTGGACGGCATAGCTGAGCCTCTCCTCGGAGATGACGGAGAAGGAGGCCGAGCCGCTCACGTCGGGCCCGGCTCTGAAGCCCGGATCCCCGCCACGGTAGGACTCGCCGTACGAGTGCGTCAGTTTCTCGATTCTGATCGCGTCGGGGCAGATATAGCGCGCGGCCAGGTTGCTGGAATGTGCAGGAACACTCCTGTTGAACTGCAGCTGGTTCTTAAAAAAAAGGCAAACAAAGGTGGGAGCGCGTGAGAACACACTGCGCCACGTGGGAGGGTGTGCTCTCCCCACACAAGCGTCCCTGCTGAGACGCATTCTCCTTGTGCGTGGACGGAAGCGGCCACTCTCGCACGCCCCGGGCTCCCCCGTGTCCCCGCCGCTGCCCGGCAGCACGCAGGGTCCTCTTCCGAAAGGCAAAGCCCCACGCGGCGGCCGGAGAGCCCCTCGCGCCCTGGTCTCTGCCTCGCCTCCAAGCGCCAGGTTCCGGGAGAGGCGCCGCCGTCCATGCTGAGCCTGGCCGACGCCGCTGTGGACGCCCAGCCGCCCACCTGCTGGCCGCGCCACCCCGCCCTGCACCTCAGCACACCTGGTCCCCATGGTCCCCGCACGCCTCCTACGCGGGCTTCAGTTTTGGTCAGTTTTAATCCTGACACAAGCGAGTTTTGTTTTGTCTTTCCCTTAATGAACACGGGCACTTCCATAGCCTACTGTTTTCATTATCTTCCATGGCTGCGCTTTCCAAACTCCCATGAATGGCCTTTTCATGCTCAGCTGAGCTGTAACCCTATTAACCATTTACACGGTTCTCATTTTTCCACCAACGGACACGTTGATTCCATTAATATCGCCACGCATTTATTTTCCCTCATTTTAAAGCATTTCCTATGGACGAAACACCTGTTCTGAGATTACTGAGTCAAGGGGAACGAATGATTTCACAACCACAGGCCCCATGCAGCAAACGGCCCCGAGGGTCTGCGCACACTCCATGATGCCTTTAATCTGGGGACGGCCTCTGGGCTCTCGTGACAAAGTGCACACGTGTGATCACGTGACAAAGAGTCACTTTCAAACAAACCCCCCGTAGGGGCGCCTGGGTGGCTCAGTCGGTTAGCGTCCAACATCGTCTCAGGTCATGATCTCCCAGTTTGTGGGTTCGAGCCCCGCGTCGGGCTCTGTGCTGACAGCTCGGAGCCTGGAGCCTGCTTCGGATTCTGTGTCTCCCTCTCTCTCTGAACCTCCCCTGTGCGTGTACTCTTTCTCTCTCTCAAAGAGAAATAAATACTAAAAAAAATTTTTCTTTAAACACCATAACCAAAATCAAAGAGCTGAAAAATTAGAAGAAAAGTATTTATAAATAGAAAGCGCCCCTATATAAACACATGCTTAAAAGGGAGGTGAAAAAAGATCAAAACAGTAGGAAATGGGAAAACACAGGAGCAGACCAATTATACAAAAAGATACAAACATGACACTGTAACATAGGAAAAGTTGGTCAATCTCATAAAAACACAAATTAAAAACACTGAACCAGCAGCCGACTGCAACAAGGGAGAGGGGAGGCCGTGCTGTGGCAGGTACAGCTGTGGGCAGGGCCCAGCCCCAGGGACAGGCCCACAGGTGCTCCCTCCCCACCCCCCCACAGCCACCACACTGGTGACAGGGTGTCCCGCACGGCCCCAGGGACAGGCCCACAGGCGTTCTCCCCCCCACCCCCATCACACTGGTGACAGGGGGTCCCCACACGGCCCCGGGGACAGGCCCACAGGCGCTCCCCCCCACCCCCCCACAGCCACCACACTGGTGACAGGGGGTCCCCGCACGGCCCCGGGGACAGGCCCACAGGCATTCCCCCCCCACCCCCCCCCACAGCCACCACACTGGTGACAGGGGGTCCCCACACGGCCCCGGGGACAGGCCCACAGGCGCTCCCCCCCACCCCCCCTGCAGCCACCACACTGGTGACAGGGGGTCCCCGCACGGCCCCGGGGACAGGCCCACAGGCATTCCCCCCCCACCCCCCCCACACTGGTGACAGGGGGTCCCCGCACGGCCCCGGAGACAGGCCCACAGGCGCTCCCCCCCACCCCCCCACAGCCACCACACTGGTGACAGGGGGTCCCCGCACGGCCCCGGGGACAGGCCCACAGGCATTCCCCCCCCACACCCCCGCAGCCACCACACTGGTGACAGGGGGTCCCCGCACGGCCCCGGGGACAGGCCCACAGGCGTTCTCCCCCCCACCCCCCCGCAGCCACCACAATGGTGACAGGGGGTCCCCACATGGCCCCGGGGACAGGTCCACAGGCGTTCTCCCCCCCACCCCCACCACACTGGTGACAGGGGGTCCCCGCACGGCCCCGGGGACAGGCCCACAGGCGTTCCCCCCCCACCGCCCCGCAGCCACCTCACTGGTGACAGGGGGTCCCCGCTGGTAACTGCAAAGTGCGGAACCCACCTGAAGGTCCATGTAGGAGAGCGGCCGAGTCAGCTGGGAGCACTTCGAAGAAGGAAGAAACAGTGAGCCTCCGCGTGCACCCCTCTCTAAACCCCAGCAGGCGGTGCTGAGACACCCTGCTCCGTGCAAAGGGCCGGTGACCAAAGACGGTCCGTGACTGCTACCCTTCGAGCGGGGAACGGATGTGTCATGACAGGATACACGTGCGTCTGATCACTTGTGCCAAGAAACCTAGGAACGGAACATCAGAGACGGGCTTGGTCAGGTATGTGCGTGGGGGGTAGGAGGGCGGGACGGAGGAGGTGCGGGAGGGGATCACACTCTCCGACGCCTTCTGGCGTCGGCACACGGGGGGCCCGCTAATGCGTCACATGGAGCAGACAGGGAGGCAGGAAGGGAAGGAACCAAACCCGTAAGGATAAAGGAAAACCCTGAAAATGAATACTAACAGAAACCCGTGCGCCAAACTGAATTTCTAATGAGTAACATAACCACTCGAGAGTGAGGGGTAAGAAAAATTAACCTGAGTAACTAGGTTATGCAGCCTCGGGTTAAAACGATGCTGAGCTCTTGAGGGCGGGGCTCTGCCTGGGGAGGCACAGACCGGATTGCGGCAGGGAAATCCCTGCACGTTCTGAGACCGAGCAGACACATGTGGATAACTGGGGTGGATGACAGGAGTCACAAATGAGTCACAAATGGGAGGTGCCGGGCTGCCACGGACGGCGTGCGTGTGAGCTGGCCCGGGCTGGGGGGGCGGGGGAGGCGGGGTGCACAGGCCCACGGGTACGGACGCCTGTCCCCACTTCTGTCCTCCGGGACGGCCTCGCACGAGAGCCCCCGGGAATCAGTGTGCCTACTCAGTACCCACATGTGAGTTCTAACTTCCATTCTCCACCAGAGGGAGGAGGATGGCCAATTCCGGGGCTGGGACAGGGGAAAAATATGCTGGCCCCGGAATGCCTTTTTATACCAAATGTGGCCACAGATCGACAGAGACGTGTGAAGGGGCGGCGGAGTCAGCCTGGAGGGGCTCCCACTTGGCCAGGTCAGGGCCCTTCTCAGTACCCTCCCGGACACAGCCAGGCTCGATGAATCTGCTCTGATACCAAGAGGTCAGTCACCATGTAGCAACCATCAGGGTAAAAACTACCAATGAAGGCCGAACGAGGAGATCAGTCTGGGGGCGAAAGGGTGTGAACAAGGTCTCAAAGTCAGACACCCCCGACTACGGAAGGTGAACGGGCCAGCGACGTCACGGGGGAAGCCTGGCGGGTGCCACCGTCCCCCTCATCCCGGGGCTGGAGTGAACACTGCCGGGTGGGGGACTGACGAGGTCGACACGCGTACCTCCCAACGGGACACACGAGGACTCAGCATCACATTGGGGTTTTCCCGCCACGGGTGTGTAACCCGAATGTCACTAGGAAGGTCGGGCAAACCCAAACGGATGGAAAGTCGCCCAATAACTGGCTTGCATTTGTCAAGAATGTTGATGGCGTGAAATACAAAGTCTCAGAAACTGTTCAGACCCGAGGAGCTAAGCAAACATGATGAGTCCCGCAGCTCAGTGACCCTGGTTCCTTTCACTGTAAAGGACATCATTGGGCCAACTCACAAAACCTCAGGACGGCCTGAACATCACGTGGCAACACTGTCCTAACGTGTACTTCTCGATTTCCATCACCACGTTATGACTACGTAAGAGGAGTCCTTGTCTTCAGGAAATACACACCAAGTCCTTAGTGGTAAAAAGGTATCGCGGCTGCCACTTGTACTTTGCCAGTTTAGAAAATGTGTGTGCATGCGCGTGTAGATGCGTATGTGCGTATGTGTGAGCAGGTGTGCATGTAGGTGTGTGCCTGCAACACGCGTGTGTAGGGAGGGAGAGACAGAGAACGGAGGGAGGGAGGGAAAATGTAACAGAAGCGTTAGCATGTGGGGAGTCCGGGAGCAGGAGCAGGGCACCCAGGAATTCTGGGTACTGTCACTGGAACTTTCCTGGGTGAAAACCACACGGAGCTATTACGCCACACCCACCAGCATGGCCCTAATGAACACAAACACCGCCGGGCTGGCAAAGGGGCCAGGGTGCCCCTCGCCGCAGGTAGGGACGGGCAGCGGCACAGCCCAGGAGAAAGGTCCGCTGGTTTGTTAGAAAACTAAACGCACCCCTGCCTTGTGACCCAGCGATCTCACTCCCGGGCATTTACACAACAGAAACGCAGGCATGTTTACAAACGTGTACAAGAATGTCCACGGCAGCTTCATCTGTAAAAACCCACACGAGAGGTTGGAGTGTTTGTTACAAAGCAACAGACCACGACCCACGTAAGGCCAGAGAGAGGGTCCCATCCACTGAAAGAAGCCTTACGTGAAAGAGTACGCGCGATCTGGTTCTACTTAGAATGGGCAAAACTAACCCACGGTGGAAAAACCCAGAATGGCTGCCTGCGAAGGGTAGGAAGGGGCGTGAGAGAACTTTCTGGAGCCATGGAAAAGATCTCTATCTCGACAGAGGCACGAGTGACACCTGTGTACACGTTGGTGGAAACTCAGCAAACGTGACAAGATGTGTGCATTCTGAGGTATCCAACCCAGACCTAAAGTCTGCATCGAGGGAAAGCGGAAATTCCGAGAGTAAGTTCCAAGAGTCAGTTCTGGAGGGCGACTCCGCACGGCACCGGGTCTGCAGCTCACGCTGTGCATTTCAGAACGTGCGACGCGCCGGTGAGTGGATTGCGGAGGACAGACTGGAGAACAGACACGCAAGGAAACTAGTGGGACAGTAACGGAACTTGGGCGTTCCCTGTAGAACTCGGCTCTGCTGTGTGAAGATTTTCCTACGTTCACTGTTAGAGGGAAACGTATTTCGGTGGCGACCAGGTGAAGCCGGAGGGTAACTGGTTATTAAGTGACGTTACGGAATCACCTTTGTCCATCTTCTTAGGTGTGATAGTGTGTAAGCAGGAGTGCTCTAAAACGCTTAGCAGTGGAGTGTGCTGACGGCCGCAGCTGGCTTTGAAACGGCTCCCCAGACACCGGAGGGCGGAACAGCACACGCCGCTCCAAGTGTCAGATCTCGAAGGTGGTTTAAAAGGCGTTGGCCGTCTTTTTCTTGCAGCTTCTGCTCCAAACGCGTCGCGCTAAAAACCTGAAGACAAGACGACAGAAGTACCTGGGTCTGGCGCTGGCTGGTCACTCCTCCCGTCCAGTGGGACGCCAGGCTAGATGAGCACAGCGGGGAGCCGGCCTGCCCCGGCCCGGCCCGTTCCGTCAGAGGGCGGAGCGCTGGCGAGAGCCCACCTAGGGTCATCGGTCATCGCCTGCAACGGGAGGAGGCTGCTTTCAGACCAAGGGCGATCAAACACCGGAAGGAGGGGACACCATGCCACCCTCAGAGGACGGTACTCTAGAGGCGGCCCGCAGCAGCCTCGCGCTGACCAGCACGGGTGCTCCGGGAAGGTACCGGCCAGGGTCCTCCACAAAAGCGCCTTCCCTTTTGGAATCCTCCTTTCCAAGAGAACGGGGGACACACCGGGTGAGTGGCTACCCGTCGAGCCCAAACCTCAAGGGCCACCAGTGAGACGTTACTCCAGAAACGGCTCTGCCACGGGAACCAGGCAGCCTTCTGCACACAGTCCGCGTGAGCAAACCCTAGCCACTCGGCGAAGGGCGGCGTGCTCACTCCCCGGGCTAGCTCGGCAGGGCAGAGCCGACCGGCTCCGGGTGAGGCCTCGGGGTCAGAACGCCGAGATCCCTGCCAGGATCTGCCACTGAGTAGCGGAAGGGCCCCCAGACCTGCAACCCCACACCCCCCACACGCACCCCGTGAGCTGACAGCCCGGAAAGCGTTTTGTCAGGATTTGTAGGGACGTGGCCGCGCTCACCCCGCTGTCTCGGACCGCCTCCTCAGACGCCGATCACGCCTGCCTCGTGGCGTGCCGACCACACACTGGTCTCTGTTATTGACCTACTTCACGGCCAGGCCCCAGCCTTCCAGCTAAGCCAGCTTCCCGGGGGGCCGGGCCCGGTCCCGCTGCTCCGAGATTCCCCACAATACAGGGTTTTGAGCAGAGCAGATAATTGAACTCAACGTCTGTTGAATTAAGCTGATTTTCCACAAACCGATTCATTTTAGACGTACTGGTGTGTTTGTGCTCT
The DNA here is from genome assembly GCF_028018385.1 of Neofelis nebulosa. NCBI lineage: Eukaryota > Metazoa > Chordata > Mammalia > Carnivora > Felidae > Neofelis > Neofelis nebulosa. The sequence goes on along the minus strand of NC_080797.1, from coordinate 825,653 downwards.
CAAAGAATCCTACAGCAAATCAATTGGGAAATCCAGGTTTAAAAAAAAAAAATCCCTAATTTAAGCTTTTGAGTAAACCCAAGGTCTGTAGACTGGATTTGCTTCAAGACAGATACACGTGTAGGAACAGAAGGGCAGCTGTTCAAGATTCCCTGTTCCCACAGCTGCAGAGACGAGAGCGACAACGAAGACGGGAGGGCACGGGGGCGAGGCAGTCCCGCTGGCTTTTGTCACCACGGTCACCACAGTCCAGGGCAGCCGCCGCAGAACGGAGGAGCCCGCAGAGCTGGGGCCGGGGCCCCTGCGGGTTCTATGTGGCGACACTTTCCCCGGAAGCCAAAGGCCTAGGACTCAGGGCTGCACTAGGGAAACACTAGGTGACCGCCCCCCCACCCCCACCCTGGCCCCCCGTTGCAGGATACCTCGAGTGACTGACACACACACACACACACACACACACACACACACACACACGTACACAGAGTCCAGTGACACCCACCCCACTGTTCCCCTATACACATTCCTGGGACGCCCCTCTCTCTGCAACCTGTCCCTTCCCCACTGCTCCAGGACACCTCCTAACTTGTCACCCGATAGACCCAGGAAGCCTCCACAAAGCATCTGTCCCAGATCCCCAAGACACCCCTACGGCCTGCGCCTCCGTCTACAACCCAGGACCAACCTCCCCCCAGCCTGTCCCCTCCCAAAGAGCCCAGGACACCCCCCACCCCGTTCCCTACACGTGCTATGAGAAGGCCCCCCTCAACCTGTCCTCCCCCAAAGGGCTCCCCCGGACCCTCACTGCAGACGCTCCTCCGGCCTGTGCCCCCCCACTCTGCTGCGGGTGACCTCTGAGATGGCCGATGCCCGTCTCCTGCCCCGCAACCGGGGGCACAGGGCCTCTTGTCCCTGAGGCCGCAGGCACGTTCTCACAGTGGCTCTCTTCCCCTGGGGGCCGCGGGCAGCTCCAGGACCGGGTCCCACACCCGTGGGCAAGAGGCGCCCCCACTGCCTGTCTGCCTCCCACCTCCCCCCACGAAGCCCCAGCTCCCTCCGCAGACGGCGTCCTGGACGCTGGGAGGCCGGCGGCAGCCTCGGCGGCTTCTTCCCCGGCACACCCAGTCACCCACACCACGGCAGGTACGCGCCCCGCTGCGGGCACCCCCACAGCCGCGAGCACCCCCAAAGGCAGGGGCACCCCTGCAGCCTCAGGGACCGGCCCGCTGGCCCTTCTCCTCCACGGGCCATCCGCAGGTCCCTCCGTCACCGGTCTCTGTCCCCACACGCCCGAGACATCCCCACAGCTGGCGTTGGCCATCATCGGCCCGGGGGCCCCCGCCGCCGTGGGCACCCCCTCGGCCCCAGGCATCTCAGCAGCCTGTCCCCCTCCCAGCGAGCCGGAGGGGCCCCCTGGGCCCAGCCTCTCCCCCGTGGGCCCAGGCATCCCGCCGCTGGGGGGCAGCCCCATCCGTGAGGGACCCCTGGCGTCTACGGGTGCTTGCACCGTGTCCCTCTCCCCCCACAGGCCTGCGACACCCCCGGGGGTGGACTCCTCCCGGACCGGCCGGGGCGTCCTGGGAGCCACGGGCACCGGGGCAGCGGCAGACGCCCCTGCACTCGGTCTCTGTCCCCAGGGTCTCGGCACACCCCCAGAGCCCGTCTCCTGCCCCGCGAGCCCGGGCGCTTCAGGACCCCCGATGGCCTGCCCCCTCTCCCACGGGCCTGGGAAAGCTCCAGAAGCCGCAGTCTCCCCCGCAGACCACGGCCCCTCGGGAGCCACGGGTAACAGGGCAGCAGAGACGCCGTCGCACAGGCTCAAGCCACCTCGAGAGCCGCCGTCCCGGCACGTGGAGCCGGACACCCACACGGCGGCGGGCACGGCCGCAGGCGCCCTCGCGAACCCCCCCGGGCCGCACCTGTGCCTGGGCAGGACTGCGGCCCCAGGCAGCCCCTCTGCCTGTCTCCTTCTGCACAGACAAGACACGTCCCTGGGGCCGGCCTCTTGACCCGCAGGCCCGGGGGCCCCCAACGCTGCGGGCAGCAGGGTCTCCTGCTCCCCCAGAGCCTGCCTCCCGTCCCATAGGCTCACAACACCCCCACAGCCTGTGTCCCCCGCAACCACCCCCGGCGCCCCCAGGGCCCGCTGCCCGTCCCACAGGCCTGGGGCAGCCCCGTAACCCGCCTGTCCTCCCAGGGCCCCTGGTCCCGCCACCGCTGCCCCCACCGGCTGCTGGGTCCCCCACACACCAGGGATGCTCCCGCAGCCCGTCTCCCTCCCCAGGGCCGTGGGCACCCCCAGGCCCTGCTCCACACTCCACAGGCCTGGAGCGCCTCCAGGGCCCACCCGCAGCTCGGCAGGACCGCATGCCTCTGCGGCGTGTGCGGCTGCCCAGGAACCCGGGTCCCCTCCAGAGCCGGTCTCTACCCACACAGCCTGCCCCCGTTCCCTGAATCCTGGGTCACCCCCACATCTAGCTTCCTCTTCAACAGCGCAAGGCACCCCCACGGGCTGTCCAGTGCCCCACGTGCCAGGAGCACCCCCAGACCCCATCCCCTCCACGGCCTGTCCGTTCCGCCACGCGCCCAGGGCACCTGCACAGCTGGCTTCCTCCTCCACCCTGCCGGGCGCCCCCACAGCATCAGGCAGCACCCTCGAAGCCTGCCCCCCTCTCCATGAGCCCGGGGTGTCCCCACAGACGGTCTCTGGGCCGGGAGCCCCCGGCACCTGCAGGGACTGCCCGCTGCCCCACGGACCAGGGGCACTCCCCCAGCCCCTCTCCCTGTCCACAGGCGCGGGCCACCCCGCGGCCTGTCCTCTCCCCAGCAGGTAGGGCACCATCCCAGGCACACCCCCAGGCAGCAGGCCAGCCGCCTGTCCCCGCCCGCACAGGCCTGGGACCCTCTCACAACCCGCCCCGGGCCCGACGCCTGTGGACACTCCCAAGGCCCGGGGCATTGCCCGAGCCTGTCCCTTCACCCAGGGCCCCGTGAGACCACCCCGGCTCGTCTCCACCCAGGAGGCCCTGCCGGGGACGCCCCTGTCAACCGGACCCTCTCCCGCGGGCACCGGGTGGAGCTCCACTCTGCTTCCCTCCCCGCACCCCGCCGCCGCCCGCATAGCCCGCACCTTCAGCCACAGCTCCAGGATGCTCTCGTGCCCCATGGATCCCGGGCGGCCTTTCCGCTCACAGCCCCGGGGGCTCCGGTAAGGCGCCCCGTCCTCCTCCCCGCCGGTGCCCGTCACCCACACCGACCCGACAGGCCCCACCACCTGGGGCTCCCCCACCGCGCCGTCCACCCACACGGCCCCCGGGTCCCCCGCCGAGCCTGCGGCGCCGGGGGTCCCCGAGGCCTCCGGCCCGTTCGCCCCCGCCGCCCCGGCCGCGTCGGCCTCCGCTCTCCTCCCCCGGGGCCGCCGACAGTCTCGCAGCCTCTCTGCGCTCACGCAGCGCGTGTCCCACGCCGAGGTCGTCGCCCGGCGCCCCGCTCCCCGGCCGCGCGGCGCCCCCGCGGCGCCCCTCTTCCCCCACGGCCTCCCGCGCCCGCGCCCCGGCCGGCTGGGCCCCACGCAGCGGCCCGCCGCCCCGCTCATGGCTGCAGGCCCGCCCGCGCCGCCCCGCTCGGCCCCCCGCCCGCCGCCCGCCGCCGGGGCCGCCGCACACACGCACGCACGCGCTCGGCCCCGGCCCCCGAGCTCCGCGGGAGCGGCGGTGACGGGGCCCGCGAGCGGCGGGGCCGGCCGCGGCTCAGGGGCTCCTGTCCCCCGGGCCCACGAGTCCGGGCGCGGCTTCCCAGAGTCCCCCCGGCCCCGGCCCGAGCCCACCTGGCCTGGGGCGCGGCGCGGCTACCGGGGAGCGGGCGGGGGGGGGGGGGGGGGCCGGCTAGGCCGCGCTTCCGGCCGCTCGCGCGGTCGCCATAGCAACGGGCGCAGGGCGGCCTGGGAGCCGTTAGGGCTCCCGAGCCGCCTAGGGGTCCCGGGGCTGCACGGCGGCAGGGTGGGCAGCCGCCGCCCATGGGGCCCGGGCCGGGGCGGCTGGGGCGGAAGCCCGGGTGCCTGCGCAGAGCCAGCGCGGAGCGCGCGGAGGGCACGGGCCAGCCACAGCCGGAGGCGGGACGCGGCGCGGAGGCCTTCTGGCCGCCCCAGGCTCCCGTAGCGCCGTGGAGCCCCCGCCGGCCGCGTCCCCGGAAGCGGCCGCTCCCCGCCCCGCCCCGCCCCGCCCCGCGGCGGCGCCTCCCGGAGACCCGGCCGGCGGTGCGCGGCGCGCCCTCCCGATGGCCGGCTACGAGGTGGTGAGCGTGTCCGGCTTCGAGGAGTTCAGCCGGGCGGTGGAGCAGCACCACGGCAAGACCATCTTCGCCTACTTTACCGGCTCCAAGGACGCCGGCGGGAAGAGCTGGTGCCCCGACTGCGTGCAGGGTGAGAGGCCGGGACTCGGGGCCCGCGGCGTGGGAGCCGAGCGAGAGCCAGACGAGGGGGCTCGCCGACCCTCCCCGCCGCTCGACCCGGATACCGCGCGCATCCAGTCCCCGAACACCCGTCCCGTCCCGTCCCGTCCCCGGCGCGCTTCGTGTGTCCGGGACAGGGGAGCCGGTCGTCCGCCGTCAGCGAGGACGTCCCGCAGCGTTCTAGGTGCCCGTGGCGCGGGGGCCCATCTGCCCTCGGATTTGGCCCTCGGCCTTCAAGTGGTTTTCTGGTCGACCTCAGTTACGGTCTGAGGACTCGAGCGAAGACGGAAGGGAGGGGGGAGGGACGCTGTTCCTCGGTGCCGGATTCCAGAGCCGATGAGTAATTATTCTATATCAACTTTTGTTTTAAAGCGGAGCCAGTCGTGCGAGAGGGGCTGAAGCACGTCAGTGAAGGATGTGTGTTCATCTACTGCCAAGTGGGAGAGAAACCTTAGTAAGTGCCCGCGCGCAGTCCCTCCTGTCCCGGACGCTAGACTCGCGCACTTAGGCGGGAAGGGCCTCGACGACTAAGGGTCTGCGTGCTTAGGGCAGTCGGGCAAGTCAAACAATCAGACACGACTAAAGTCCTAGTCCTCAAGCTTTTACAAACATTTACAAAGAAACCAGTGATTACTGAAAGACTAGATGTAGGAATCTATCAAATATTAAATGGGGAGAAACCAAGTAAATGTTACCCATAATCACTTTTTCTTTTTCGAAACAGTTGGAAAGATCCAAATAACGAGTTCAGAAAAAACCTGAAAGTAACCGCGGTGCCTACACTCCTTAAATACGGAACAGTAAGTGTCCGTCGTGCCATTGTGGCGGGACTACAACTCCCCCCGTCAAAACTCCTGTTCTGGATTCAGATTTTAAAAGATCTTGATGTTTGTTCCCAGTGGGGATCTATTAAAATGCACAGCTTGGCTGTCCATCCCTATGGGCAATCAAATAAACTATTAAAAAATGCCAGTATCTTAAGTGTTAGGTCTTTTTCATGCTTTGTGAAAGCCACTCTGTTTTAAAATTCTCTAAGCACTGCTCAAGAAAGTTGGGTAACGTAATTCCTTAAAATACTAGCATCGATGGTTGTTTTCTACTGTCTTCAGGATTCTGGCTAAAAAGAAGGCCCCTCCTCCAGTTTGGCCATGGCCAAAATAACGAGTTCTAAACTAACGAATTGAGGGAACGCGATGGTGCTGGGCTTGCTGTCTCTTGTTTTAGTCCATGGAGCTGAGTATTTTAATGATTTTTCTTAAGGCAAATAGTTACTAGAACTAATAAGACTTGTCACAACTAGATGACGGTCTTTGAATAGCATGGTTTCTCCGCCCTAAGATTGGTGTTAACTCAAGGAAGAACAACTCCTTCCCTCCCTAATAACATTTTTGTAGCTGTGGGTTAAGATTAGACTGCTCTTCTCTTACAGCCTCAAAAACTGGTGGAATCCGAGTGTCTCCAGGCCAACCTCGTGGAGATGTTGTTCTCCGAAGATTAAGAGTTGATGATGACAGTCGTGTCTTGATTTCCTGATGTGCTCTGGCATAAAAGCAGTTGCGTACTTGCTTTGAATTCATGTTAGCAATAAATAAATAAATGAATGACGATGTAAAAAATAGTTTATGTCTAAACAGTGCTATTAAAATGCTCACGAACCCTCAGTTTGCCTGTAATATTTGAATTTCTAAGATACAGGTAAAATAAGCCTTCAGGAGTGGCAGTGACGGCACTGGGAATGCATTATTGGAGGTGACAGAAATATCTAAAAGTCCCTACCAGCAAAGGCAAATTCCAAATCTCCAAAGGAGTTAGGATCTTTTACCGTAAATGCCACAAATTTACAAAGAATGGCTCCTAAAACACCTTGTCTGGCTTTAGAACGGACAGCTTCCCGTAGCCAGTGACGGAGAGCACAGCGCACCTAATGCAGCCTCCCTACCCACTGCGGGCAGTTTTGCTCTCCTGTCTCAAGAGGCTTTCTGGCTCTGGCGGAGGCAGGTGGCACAGGTGGGTCAGAGACCATGTCGTCGGGTGGTGGTGGCCAGAGTCCCAGCCACGAGTCAGTCACGCCGATCACCACCACAGACAAGCGTCTTAACCCATCTGAACCCCAGTCTCCTCCTTTATGGGCGCGGGTGGTTCTGCAAGTGACGCGAGAGCAGGACAAGGCAGGTAACGTGGCCCTGGGGTGTAGTACCGGCCACGGAAACGTCAGCTGTGCTGGATGATCACAAGTATTTGAGGCTCCTCGTCTTTATTCTAGTCCAAGGTCCGAGGGTGCAACGAGAAGTTAACCAACAACCTTCTCCTTCCCGTCACCGGGTCAGCGACACGCCGCCCGTTCCTTTAACCCCTCTCGCAAAGCAAGTGGGGATACGGATAAGTCCTCCTTTCGGGCAGAGGTTAAGAACCTTTCTGCGGTTCCTGCTCTGATTTAAAGGAATCATTCACAGGGGCGCCTGGGTGGCTCAGTCGGTTAGGCGTCCGACTTCGGCTCAGGTCACGATCTCGCGGTCCGTGAGTTCGAGCCCCGCGTCGGGCTCTGTGCTGACAGCTCAGAGCCTGGAGCCCGCTTCCGATTCTGTCTCCCTCTCTCTCTGCCCCTCCCCCATTCATGCTCTGTCTCTCTCTGTCTCAAAAACAAATAAACATTTAAAAAAAAAAGAAATCATTCACTCTATTCCCCCCATTCTGTAGACAGAGGGTAGGCAGGGTAGCTGTTCAGACGGACAGTAAGAAGGAGGGAGACGGACTTGCCCAGGCCCCACCCACCACGTGTAAGGAACAGAGCTAGGCTTATTAGAGTTTGGGACATTTGGTGGCCCTCCCCTTGCCCCCCCCCCCCCCACGACTGCTTAAGCTGGTTTAAAGCACCTAACGTTTCTGTTTTTATTCAGTTGGTCGAGTACTAATCATAACTTACAAATCCACAGGGAAACCAAAGGAGAACGATTCTGGTTGGACAGAAGTAATCTATTAGCAAAAAGTTAGCTGCACTGAACAATACACTGCAGTTCTAGGTGCCGCCCCGGGGAAGGCAGCCCGGAGAGTCTGTGTGTTCTCTGCACGAGAGCAGTATGGACGCGTCCCGGAAGCCAGTCCTGGACCCGGCTCTCACTTTCCCGCTGCGTTATTCTGCTGCTGCTGTTCCGCCAGGGCTTGCTGAAGGCGCATCCGCTTCCGGGAATAGTGCTGCCAGTGCAGAATCTGCTGCTCGTCGATAAACTTGGCGCACTGAGCGTTCACCAGCTCCTTGCGGAAGTGCTCGTACTGGAGCAGCTCGAGCATGTGCAGACACTGTGGGTACCTGGGTGCGAGTGGACAAGTTAACGACCGGCGCAGGCTCCAACTGTTTCTCGCCCAAACCGATGTCGTAGCCTACCATTTCTAGAACATCCGTTCACGTTGGTAGTACAGGCTCTGTGTTTCCTGCTTCTGCAAAGAAGCCGCTCACCACAAGTCAGCATGAAGCGGAAGTTTCCAAAGGGAAAAAAACTTAAGTTCAGAAAGACTGCATAGCCCGCCCAACACTACACGGGAGCTGGTAAGCAGAGTCAAACCTTGGGGGCAATCATTCAGCTCTGTGGTGGTGTCCAAGATGAGGACCATAAACACTTTTTATTTTAGTAATTACCTGTTTATAGTTGATAACTACCAGTTTTCCATCAGGAGTGAGAAGGACAACTCTTATTCAAAACCGACTCCGTTTCAGAAATAACTACGCACGAGCCCTGTGCCCTACTTTCCACAGGGACGTAACAGTTCTGGAATTGCTTCACGGGTACTCTGAGACTGAGCAACTGAGTGCGTGAGCACACCTCAGATAAAGAGAGCCAGGTCGCTGACTGGTAGGAAAGTTGTTCCACACAGGATGGCGGGGGAGGCTGGAATGGACCCTGTGTTAAGGAGCTGCAATTGGAAACGTCAGTATGAACTCCTGGCTTTTAATATAGAGACACAGAAACAGACAAGGATTAGAAGTACGTACGTACACACACACACACACACACACACACACACACACACACACACACTTCTTAGCTGTGTGTCCTGAGAGGGCCTAGCAGCAATGACACTGGTACCAACAGGCACACTCAGATGATGGATTGTGAAATACCATTTTCCAGGGCCCCTGGCGAAATGGCTGGCTCCAGGGCTAAGGCAGGGAAGGTACAAGATGAGCCGGGAATGTTATGCAGTGCCAGAAAGAGGAGTGCCCAGAAAATCGTGGGGATGAGTCACAAGGACTCAGGAGGCAACCTAAAGGGGCTCCTAGTGGCCAAATCTGGAACCGTTACAAGAAAACACACTTATAATCCAAAAAATAAGAATCCAGGAGTCCATATTGATGTGACTCTTTTAAATGAATAAATAAATAGGGAAAAGAGGAATGATTCATCCTCATACCTAAACCACAACTGACTAACGTAGAAAGTGACAGAATTAGAAAATCAAGCAAAAACTGCTTCGGGCAGGTATCAACAGACGCGAAAATTAGGGGGTCAAAGTATGACGCGAAACAAAGTATGTACACAGTCTCGAAGCACTTCCTCGCAAGACACTTAGTAAATACAAAAGGAAAACTAGTAACGTGATGTGGTAAAACCTGGCAGTTACCACCTGCCTCAACCAAGTGGCCAAAATTAACATCACTAGTAGCAGGTCAAATTGACTTCCGGCAACTCCTGACAGGATATATACCAAGAAGTTTAGAAAATCACTTCCGGGTCACAGTGCGGTGGGGGGGGGGGGGGGCGGCAGAGGGGGGGGGTGCAGGGGGAAGGACCAAGAAACTCAAGATTAAAGACTTAAGGAGGCATAAATACAACATATAGCACAGGAGCTCAGACTGGATACCGTCCCAGACACAGGTCATTAATGAGACAGCGGACAAAATCAGAATGAAGTCTGCAGACTAGATAATATGTTAACGTTAATGTTCAGATTTTGATCGCTGTCCTGTGGTTACAGAAAATGTTAACATTTAAAATATCTGGGTGAAGAATACATAGGAATTCTCTTTATGATTTTTGCAGCTATTTCATAAGTGAAATTATTTCAAAGAGAAAAGACATGAGATCTGAGTCCATTAAAAAACCTTCAACCGTAAGAGAGCTCGGAGCCAGACTTGTGCAGGCGGTATAGACAGGTCGGAAGGATGAAAACCGTATATACCGCGGGGTGCCTCCCACGTCTTCATGCGCACGTAAATCACTCCCTGAACGCAGACACTGATTCAGCAGGTCTGAGGTGGGGGCCTGGGTTCTGCATCTCTAACAGGCTCCCAAGTGACAGCAGGGCTGCCGGTCTGGGGACCACGCTGAGGAGCAGGGCGCAACGCCACTGCTGTCCTTCTGAGACAACATCGGTATGATCGGCACTCCAAAGACACAGCTGCTCGTAGCTGTTGGTGCCTGAGCCTGAATGCCTTGCTCACACCCAACCTCTTTCCTTCTCATGCAGGCATCGGGACGGGGAAAGACCTGGGTCTGAAGGGCATCGGGACGGGGAAAGACCTGGGTCTGAAGGGCTTCGGGACGGGGAAAGACCTGGGTTTGAATACCAGCCCCGCCACTCACCAGCCGGCTGGCCTTGGGACAAGGTTCTCAACCTCGGGCAGCTTTAGCTTCCTCACCTGTAACCTAAACCACCGTGACAACCACGAGAGTGGTCTCAGGTGGCATTCGGTCAATAAACGGAACTCGGACACGCAGTGATCATCTCTCCAACTTGTAAAGACAACGCTCAGAGTAAGTATTTTCACAGGCTACAACTCTGGCCTTAACCGACAAGAGGAAGTAAGAGGTACCAAAGGAAAGTTGCCCCTTTAGATTTCGAAAAAGTAAATGAGGCATAAACGGAGAACTCAGTTAACAGCACTGATGAAAACAAGAACGGAGGAGTTGGAGTTGGCATAAAGCTCTCAGCGAGTCGGCGATGTGAATCCCTGCCCCCTCCCCCATGAAAAAGTAACAGGAACTCAAGTTATACTTATTGGAGCGTAACGTCCACCTGAAGAAGTGTGGCTGGTCCACTGCACCCTGACTGCACCCGAAGGCCTGTGTCTAGTTCCTGGCAGAACAGTGGAGGGCACGGTGGCACAATATCCCAGGGAGGGCGCGTGAGAAACGGCTGACAGCGGCTGAGAAAGCACGGGTAAGGCTACGTCGCAGGTGCGGGTACCGGCTACCGGGGAAGCAGGACGAGCGGTGCCAGGGTCTGCACGCGGCGGCCGCCCCTCAGGTGAGCCAGCCCCAACGTGGAAGGGGGAAGCCCTGCAGTGAGCAGACCCTCCAGATTTAAGGAGTAACTACAAGTCTGGATTATTATACGAAACTCTCCGACCTTTAAGGTCAGCAACTCTTAAACAAAAGCCTCCTGCGACTGGTGACACACGCCCACGGCGGTTAGCCTGCAACCTCTCTTGAATGCAAACATCTGAAGGGTGGTTGCCTCAAGGGGTCACAGACGGGTTCTGGATTGACTCAGGGGCAAAACTGGAGATCTGGGTTGAAGCTGCACACGGGGGTACCCTAGCCCAATAAAAGGAAACACTTCCCGTCATGCAGCTAGCAAGGGCACCGGCTGTCCCTAAACAGAGCAACAGGCGCTCCCTGGAACCCTCCAGAGCGCAGCCGGCCATCCCGCCAACACTGGGGGGACACAGAACTCCCCGTGCCTGTGGCCCTGTGTCCACACGGAGTCTCCAAGTCTACATACACACACCACCTAATAAAGTCTTCACTGTGCTTATTAAATAAGTGGCTGTTTACAAAGGACCAGTAAGGGAGCAAAGGGGTCCTGCAGGCAGAGAGATGCGGGCTTCAAAAATCAGTTATTAGACACAGATCAAAAAAGTGAGTTGGATAAAGTACAGGTTTGAATCATTTTCCTCTCAAATGTGTTTGTTTAAAAAAGAAAAAGACAAGAAGGGTGCCTGGGTGGGTCAATCGGTTAAGCATCTGACTTCGGCTCAGGTCATGACCTCGCGGTTCGTGGGTTCGAGCCCAGCATCGGGCTCCGTGCTGACGGCTCAGAGCCCGGAGCCTGCTTCAGATTCTGTGTCTCCCTCTCTCTCTCTCTCTCTCTGCCCCTCCTCCACTCATGCTCTCGCCCTGTCTCTCAAAACAAATATTAAGAAAAAAAATTTTTTAAAGAAAAAGACAAGGAAAAAAAAAAAAGACAAGTTTCACTATTGCCTTCTGACTACCTAGTTAGACAAAGAAAAGGCCCGAGTTCAAGGTTTAAAGAACACAGGTCTTGCACATACGAGGCTCTAAAGAAAGACAACAGCTACAGACATGCTGCCTTTTTTTTCTTTTACAAACTAAAGGTGTGTGGCAACCCTTCATGAAGCAAGTCTGCCCGCACCATTTTTCCAACAGCATTTGCTTACCTCATGTCCCCGTGTCGCATTTTAATAATTCTCACATTTTAAACTTTTCATTATATTTGCTATGGTGATCTGTGATCATGACTTCCTAAAGGCTTAGATGATGGTTAGCATTTTTTAACAATATATTTTTTTATTAAAATATCTACCTTTTTTTTTTTTTTTTTAAACACTATTGCACATTTAATAGCCTGCAGTATTGTGTGAACATAAGCTCTATACACTGGGAAACCGAAAAATTCCTTTGGCTTGCTTTACTGCAGGGTTCACCTTCTTGCAATGGTCTGGGACAAACCCACACTATCTGAGATGTGGCCGTAATAAGAATCAGATACGGTCACCCCCTCCAGAAAATCTTGCCGATAAGTGCCCTATGTTCTTCAGTTTTCAGCCGACGACTATGCCATTGCACTTAAAGACTGTGGGCTCGTCAGGGTCGGAGACGCAGAGAGATGGGGTGAGTGGTACGAGTACAGTCAGACGAGACAGAGCTAGGTCACACAGAGCCTGAGCCCAGGTAAAGAGAAGGGACTCTGTTCTGCATGGGATGGGAGGGCACTGACAGGCTCTAAGCAGCAAAGTGTCCTGTCGTAACAGTTTTGAAAGATCAAGCTGGCTTCTGTGTAGAAAATTATTTTGCTTCCTTTGGCTTGGAGGCGGGAGGACACAGGAGGAGGGTAAGAGAGGCAGGGATGAGCAGTGAGATTGCACAGTAACCCAACTTAGAGATGAGGCGGAGAAACTAAGACGTAGAGGGGTTCAAAATACATTTTTTCCAATGTGAAACTACAAAGTCCGTTAAATGTCAGTGTCTTGGAATATAATACACTACATACATATTTAGGACTGTAAAAATTAAACTTACTTTAGATACTTGGCATATTCTGGTTCTTTCCAGTAAAGCAAGTACTTAAGATAATTAACAAAAGCTTTGTCTTTGAAGTAACCTCTTTGGGCAAGAACTGAAAGGCATAAAAACAAAAAATATATCTGTAGAGCAAACCAATCCTGGAAGTACCGATCGGTGACCCCTAACATACAGAATCTACGTATGTAAATCCCCACCACCACCACACACTGAATTCAGAACATAAGTCCCAGTCCGTTCACACACACACACACACACACACACACGCACACCCGTTTAAGTGTAGCAGTGATCCCACTGAACTGAGCATACATAAAAGTAGACATTATTACGAACTGCAATTCTTCTTGTCAGAGATGTTAACAGGTACTCAATTCCATTAGGCGCCCAACAACTTACAATTAAGGTAATTGGGGTTGGCTAAACACTGCACGAATTCCAACTCCAACTGAAACCGAAGTCGATTTCCAGCATCATCTAGGACGGAATACAGCAAAAGTCACCCAAAATAAAGGTCACCATCTAGAACACTGACTTGTAGAAGAAGACGTGACTGCTGCTGAGAACGTATTTCTGCAAAAGTAAGGGCACGGCGTGGTTTTCCTAAACTGGGCGTGGGGGAAGGTGGCCCTTCCCCACTAGTCCGGGGGAAGCAGAGAGCGCTCTGCTCAACAAGATCAAGTGAGGCGCTCCTCTAAAGACAAGAGCAAAAGGCGCACCCACGGGGCAGGACACCCACCACCCGGGAACCGGGACCCGAGATTTCCAGACTGATCAGCGGGAGAAGGTCGTAATAACTGCGCCTCAGAGCCCCGCTAAGTACCCCGGGGAAAGTCCCGAATGCAAGCTGCAAACGGGCCGGCGGGACGTGCGCCGGTTCGAGAAATGTCAGGGGCAGAAAGGCTCACAGTCGGGCGACATCTCACACTTAAGCACGCTCATCGGGGACGCGGAAAACCAGCGGCGGAAGGGACGGTTCAGGAGCGCGTCCTGCCGCTGGGGCCTCGCCGGGAGGCCGATGGGGTCGGCGTCCGAACGGCAGAGGTGAGAAGGAAGGAGCCGCGGACAGGAGCCCCGCCGGAGCTGCGCCGCAAAGGAGTCCCCGGGGAAGCGGGAAGAGATGTCTGGCCCGGGGCACCTGTGTTTGCTAGGGTCCCGAGCGCTACTTACCTGTCTCCATAGCGACGGCCGCGGCCATCGCGAGCAAAGCCGCTCCGCTGCCACCGTCCCCACGAGCAATTTGCCCGCAGGTTCCGGAAGCGGCGGCCCCTCTTCCGGTCGCGGGGCAGTGTGGGATGCGGGGCGGGGGCGGCCCCGCGCAGGCCCCGCTCTCCAGCTCCGGCTGCGACCCCGCCCCCCGGCCCTCCGCAGGCCCCGCCCCCCGGCCCCTCGCGGGCCCCGCCCCCTGGCTCCGCGCAGGCCCCTCCTCCGGTTCCTCGCAGGCCCCGCCCACCGGCCCCGCGCAGCCTCGGGAGGCGGCGCGCAGAGGGTCAGAGGCAGAGCCGTGGCGCCGGCAGAGGGGGAGCTAGAGGAGACACGGCCGATAGGGACGTGTTTTGGAGGCAGAGCTGACATGACTGATGGACGTGGAAGGTGAGGGAGAGGAACAAGAGAACCAAGAATGACTGGAGCGGTCCGGTGCGCGGTGGTGCCAGTTCCTGGGATGAGGGTCACTAGGGAAGACAGGTCTGGGGGGAAACCCAGTTGAGGTGTGGCACGTTGAGTCTGAGATGCCTGCAAAATACCCGCAGACGCAGAGGGGCGGCGGGGTGCAGGAGGCTGGCTACCGTGACAGGTGAGGGTTGGAAGTACAAATTGAGAGCTCGTGGGTGCATGGGTGGCATTAAAGCCACGGGACTGAGTGACTGTCACCTGCCAGTCTGTCCCGCTCCTTTTATGCCCCGTGAATGGATTCGCGAGTACCAGCTGGCTGAACACCCCTTCCCCTCTCTCAGCCCCACAGGGACCTGCCACAATTTTTCCTTGCCCAGAGCCTCCTGGTGGCCACCAATAAGGGAGAAAGTTTGCACTAAAATGGTAGACAAATCTTGGCTTTCACAGGCTACTACTGCTCCTGGGAAGGTCTCGAAGGTTCATGTCCTGGGTTTTTGGGGGGTTTTTTTGGCGGGGGAGGTGGGGGCAGGGGATGTGGATATCAACCTGTCATCCTAGTCCCAGGTCCTCATGGGAGGGCCAAGGCCACCTGAACCGGTAACAGTGGTTCTCCACTGGGGGCACTCTGGCCTCGCAGGGGACACTTGGCAGTGTCTGGAGATATTTTTGTCACAACTGTGCGGGTTGGAGGCTTCTGGAATCTAGCGGGTGGAGCCCAGGGATGCCAATAATCTTGCCACAATGTGCAGGACCCCACCCCACCCCCGACAATAGAGAACCACTCGGCCCCAAATACCAACGGTATCAAGGTTGAAAATTCTGAAGATTCTAGCAGCTTAGAAGGCTAGAGCGTGGTCCGTTGGGGGAAGCACCCCACTTGGGAGAAGGATTTGCTGCTGGAGAGGGTTAGAGGCAGTGGCCTCTGTCACATGTCAGGACAGGTGCTCCGAGAGAGGGAGATGTTGATTTTGAGGAGACCTTACATGCCTGCTGTCAGTGACTCCTGTGACATTTATCCCTGGAGGGAAGGCGGGTGGGCAGTCCCATCTAGCAGGTGTAGGTGACCTTGATTCTGCAGGACCTCGCGGTGGGGTCGGGCACTGGCCATTGCCAGGCACTGTGCTAAGTCATTACCCACACCACTTCATCTAATCACGGGGCAGTGCCCTGGGCTCAGGGGCTCAGGGGCTCAGGCCAGGGGGGTGGTGTAAAACCCCAGAGGGTACCCTAAAGCTTCTGACTCATAAAACTGATGTTGTAAACTAACAATTAGACTTTGGAATTTAGTCTTTGGTGAGCTTACTAATTCTTTTTGGCATGACAGACCATGTGCATTATATACAAACACTCTCTTAATCAGTGTCTTTTTTAATTCATTAATTAATTTATTTTAATATTCATTTTGAGAGAGAGAGAGAGAGAGAGCACCAGTAGAGGAGGGGCAGAAAAAGAATCCCAAGCAGGCTCCATGCTGCCAGCGCAGAGCCCGATGCAGGGCTCGAACTCACGAACCGCAAGATCATGACCTGAGCCGAAATCAAGAGTTGGGCACTCAACCGACTGAGCCATGCAGGCGCCCCAATCAGTGGTTTTTATGTTTATTATTTTTAATTTTTCTGTTAAAAAAATTTTTTTTACTGTTTGTTTATTTTTGAGAGACAGCAGGAGACAGAGTGTGAGCAAGGGAGGGGCAGAGAGAGAGGGAGACACAGAAGCAGAAGCAGGCTCCAGGCTCCGAGTTGTCAGCACAGAGCCCGACACAGGGTTCGAACTCACAAACTGCGACATCATGACCCAAGTGAGACGCTTAGCCAACTGAGCTACCCAATCGCCCAGAAATCAGTGGGGTTTTTAAAATTTTTTTAATGTTTACTTATTTTTGAGAGAGAGACAGAGACAGAGAGAGCATGAGCGGGGGAGGAGCAGAGAGAGAGGGAGACAAAGAATCCAAAGTAAGCTCCAGGCCCTGAGCTGTCGGCACAGAGCCCGACGCGGGGCTCAAACTCGTGAACCATGAGATCATGACCTGAGCTGAAGTCGGATGCTTAACCGACCTAGCCACCCGGGTGTCCCAGAAATCAGTGGGTTTTTTTTAATGAACAAAGTAGTTGCTTTTCTTTAACAATGTTCCTTACTGACATTTTTATTACAAAGGTGATATGTGTTACGTGTAACAAATGAAGATAAATCAATGACGTGTAAAGAAAAATTTAATAATTTGTCATCATTCCTTTCCATTACATCCTCTGGAAATCATTGATGTCAGCAGCCTGGTGCATATCCTTCTAGACCTTTCCGCATTCACCGCTTCCGGACCCCTTCGTAGTAGCACGGGGAAGACGGCTTGGAAGATTACTGGAAACGCCAAAGACTTGATTTCCAGATGATTGGTTCTCTTGAAAGGATACGGGATTCTGGGAGCTTCCTTCTCTTTGTTATGATCATGCCATAAAAAAAGGGTTTTATGTAAGTCTGTCCTTCCCAATTTCACTTGTCCGTGTTTCAAAGCTGAAACCCAGAGAGGCATACACAGAGCAAGATGGCATCCAAAAAAGGACAAGAGTTATGAAGGAAAAGGGTATCACGAGATATTTGTCACTTACTCTGCTTTACATCTGCGAGTCCACAGGTGTAAAATGACCCCGTGTGTTGGGGCACCAGGGTGGCTCCGTCGGTTAAGCGTCTGACTCTTGATCTCAGCTCAGGTCATGATCTCACGGTTCGTGAGTTCGAGCCCCACGTAGGGCTCTGTGCTGCTTGGGATTCTCTCTGTCTCCCTCTCTGCCTGTCTCCCGCTCACACACACACACACACACACACTCTCTCAAAACTAATTAAACTCAAAAAGAATAAATAAAATGCCCCGTATGTTAAAGAAGTTTCTATCGGTCGTCATGTTGGAAGCACCTTCTGTGTACCGTGTCTGTGTGCCCTCCCCCCACCACACACCGTGGGAGCTTCTGGACCTGTGACGTGGATGTGAGGCTGAGCCCAGCAGGTGCACAAGAAGCAGACAGCAATGCTGTCCCTCCGCCCCTGCCAAGAACGCCCGCCGTCAATGGCTCCATCTACTAATCCCTTGGGTTTATCGAGCTAGGTAGCTGTCTGTGGTTCTTGCCAACCAGGTTGGTTTGGAAAACTAAGCAAGCACGAGTCAGCACCTGTTACCGTCCTCGTAATCCATCCGTTTAAATGTAAGCTGAGGGCAGCTCAGGGAATCCAGCATGTGCGTAAGCGCGGTCAGCTGTGTGGAAAAGGCTCGAAAGAATGCCCTTAACGGGACCCTCTTTCCCCCCGTCACACAAGCCACGGGAAGAACCAGTGAGGCATCTGGTCTGTGCTCTGGGCATCCTGCCCTGGATCCGTGACCCAGCTTCTAGGGGCTTCCGCATGCTGTGGCCCAGAGAAAGACTTCACTGTTTAAACCCACCCCACCCCCATTTTTCCCCCATCACAGTCGACCTTCATGGTACAGATGGAAAAGCTGAAGTCCGCAGCGGCCGAAGGCAGCTTGGCCAGGAGCAGACATCCTTACAACCACTGCTTCCTGCCTCCTGGGACAGTTTCTTGTCATAGCCAAGTGGAGGTGACTGTGAGTGTGGTGTCCCTACGGTGAATTTGCAGGGAGCACCGTGCACGAGACTAAAACCAGAGGAGGAGGAGAGACGGAGCGACACTTCTATGGAATTCTCCAGACACTCTCATTCCCAGGAGACTCTGTAAACAGCTCATTACACTTTTGAAGGTGTTATTAGGTACAGAAGCGTCATCATGTCTCGTTGATAAATTGGCCCTTTATGGGTAGGAAATGCCCGTCTTCCCATGTATGGAGGACGTGTTGTATCTTGTAGCTGGATCTTGGTTTTTTCTCCTAACGTAATCGTTTCAGCCTTTAACTCGGGATGTGTAGGCAGCTTCCATTTTCTGTGATTATTGTCGGGGTTGGCTGATTTACTCTTTCTGTTTCCCGTTACGGGTTTCGTCAGGGTTCACAGCGCCCGTTTAGGACCACGCTGTGCCCACACGTGGATGCTATGCGCGTGGCATGCAGCACGGGAGCCTTGGAGGGTTCGCCCCCGTCCCCCGCCTCTGCTGCTGTCCTCCTGTGTGTCCCCCACGTCGCAGACCCCGCGTTCATGGCTGGCGTATTCGATGATGTTTTCTAGAAATGTCAATAACGACTTCTGAAGGTCCTATTCCCTCGCACCGTCAGGGACACGGGAGGCCCGTCCCTTCGTGTGGGTGCAGAGGGTCTGGGTCCCCTCGCACCTTCCTCCCTCCTGCCCGAAGCCCTTTGTCAGTGCAGGTTTCCCGGTGTTGTGTGTCCAGTAAAGCTGTAAGTTTGTCCTCGTGTTTGGAATATATTTTTTCCTGGACAGAGAATCCTTACTTTCTTTTTCTCTCTGTACATTAAAAGTGTTATTCCAATGCCTTCTTCTTCTTTTTTTTTTTTTAACATTTATTCATTTTTTGAGAGACAGAGTGTGAGCAGGGGAGGAACAGAGAGAGAGGGAGACCCAGAATCCCAAGCAGCCTCCAGGCTCTGAGCTGACAGCACAGAGCCCAACGCGGGGCTCGAACGCATGAACCGTGAGATCATGACCTGAGTGGAAATCGAGAGTCGGACACTTAACCGACTGAGCCCCCCAGGCACCCCCACCCTCTTCCTGTTTCGTATCTGGGATCTGTGGCCGGAGCTTGGGAAGCGAGGGTGGGCATTCAGCACACTAAACTCCAGAAGAAAATCTGGGAGTGTGACGTCAATGCTGTGGATGGCAACCTGCATTCTTCTCATTAACGAAGTGAACACAGAAAAGCGCGGAATCTGCCCGAGCGTTCACACACCGTAAAAGTGGAGGTGCTGTGTGCTGTCACCGTGTGGGACATGCTCACACTGGGAGTCACGTCAAACCCGTTGGGGGAAAGCGCTGAGGCCTCCTCCCGCTACAGAGCCCCTCCGAGTCCGTCCGCGCTCGGCTTAGCATCCATGCCATGACAGGCAGTGGACAGCAGAGGTCAGGCCATCCCCACAGGGTGGCCGACCTCAGCTAAGGCCCGACCTTAGCTGAGAAGCAACAGGCCCGAGGTGACAGCTGTTAATAGAAACCCCGGCTGTCTTGCCTTGGGGTGACCACTTGGGCGAGCCCGCCGTCCTCCCCCCAGCGAGGCCTTGCCACAGGACCCTTCCCCCCTCTACCCCCAGACCGGGTTCTTTGGACGTCAGAACACCCCCGGATACTTCAGGGGAAGGTCCTGGCATTGAGGCTTGGGCCCCGGCCACATTCACCTTGGAAAACCGGGATTCGGGACCGTCCCCGGCCAGCCCCAGGCCCCGCTAGCACAGTTTACCGTCCCCCACCGTCCCGTCCCCTTCCTCTCTGCTGGCCCGTCTGCAAAGTGCCGCCACGGGTGCGTTTCTGAAACGTTTCACTCTTCCCTTCCCACGTCCTCACACCCTTGTGGTGCTTCTGCGCCTCCGACACGGCGCGCAGCCTGGCCGTGGGCTGAGCGCCGTGCTCCCATCACACCCTGCTGGTGCTCACTCCTGTGCAGCCGGTGCTCCCCAGAGCCGCCGCGGAGGGAGACAGGGCCACGGGGGCCGGCGTCGTGTGGCCTGTCCCCCGTCCTCGTCTGACCCAGCGGGCACTGTGGGTGGGGCATGGCGTGGGCCCCCACACGGGCAAGCCTGTTGGATCCAGCCCTGGGGCCTTGTGCTCGTGGCAGGAGCCTGGCGGAGATGTGGGAACTCTAAGACTGAGCCGGAGCCCCCCAGGAGCCAGCACCACGACCCCGGGGGCTCCCCGCCGCCTTTGCCCTGTGTCCCGGCACCCTCCACCCTTTCCCACCTCGCTGGCCTCGGCTAATCCTCAGGGCCTGTGCACTCTCCACGGCCGCTGTCTGAGCGCTCTGCCCCGGATTTGGTAACGATCTGCCCCTTGGTGTCCTTCAGGCGCTCGATCACGTGCCCCCTCCCCCACCTCCGTCGCTCCCAACCCCAGCCCTTAGGATCTGTGCACGGCACTTACACAGCCGGCACTGGAGTTTGCGCGCCCCACGGGAAGAACAAGGACCTCGGCTTGCGGGTCACGACCTCCCGCCCCCTGGTGCAGAGCAGGCCAGCACTGCGTTCGCCCTAAGGACGGATGAACGAGTGAACGAATGGTCAGGAGGGACTTCAGGACCCTCCGCTGTTGGGACTCAGACCGAGGCTGCCCCTGAATCCCCGTGGGTCTGCGCGGGGTCGCTGGCTCCTCCGTGGGCGGCCAGGGGGGGGCCCGGGTGGACCCTGAGCAGACGCTCGGACGCTCCTTCTGCCGGGTGGCGTGCAACCTGTCCCGAGGCCCTGCCCAGGCCTCCCCGCACCCCCGAGCCCACCTGCTGGGTGTTCCCACGCCCCCGCTGCACCTCCCCCCACAGCACCCGTGTGGCTCCCCCTGGGACGCTGCCTCCTTGACCTGCCCCCGTGTCTCCCGGGCGACTGGAAACCCATCAAGGGCAGGGACTGTCCTAAAGCCTCTCTTTGTCCGGTGAGCACGCGTGGAGCAAACGAACGAGGTTAGGTTGGTGTGGACACAGGCGCGTCACCCAGCGTTCCTGGCCCCCGTGCGGCAGGCACAGGCCGGGCCTGCTGTGGGGTGCAGCCTTGTGGGAACACCGGCAAAGGGCATCTGGAGGCAGACGGGCTCCGAATAAAGACACACTTGTCCGAGGGGACGTGTTCATCCACGCACCGCGCGGTCCTTCCCGTCCCCTCCCGCTCCCCAGCGTGTACGGGGTCCCTACGCAGTGCCGTGGACCGTGCTGGTCGCCAGGAGCGCCGGGCGATTCGGGCTCAGGTCCGTGCCTGCTGCCGGGTAGGCCAGGAGGGTTCAGTCCGTGACAAAGCGCCGTCGCCCCGTGACGCTGTAGCTGGGAGTCCGGACTTGCGCGGGCTTACCCAGATGGCTTCGCCTCCAAACAGCAAGAGCCTTCAAAGCCATTTCATTCGTCCCTTTTCTTAACCCGACACCCAGCCCCCCCGTATCTGTTCTGGTTTGGTGCCTCGAGGTGTGAGCTTGGAATGACTTAGCGGGCATCACCCAGACCCCGTGGGGCCACCAGGGTGAGCTGGCCGGGTGGGCGGGCTCGGCCGGGACCGTGTCCCCACCAGCCTGAGGTCTGCGGCTTCGCGGTTAGAGAGCCCCAGACAGGGCACAGCAGGGCAGGCCCCCGGGGAAGACAGGAGTGTCTGTGTGGCCAGTGGGGAGGCACAGACCACGTTCACCAGCAGAGGCGGGGCCTCCCCAACGTCCCGGCAGCTGCTTTACGTAATTATTAATTTTCACGTGTAGGTAGTTTTATTTTCTGCTTGTTTGCACGCATTCTAAGGATCCTTAAACGTTGTCAGATAGCCTTCATATTCCCTATCTCTAAAAACGCTCACAGCGGCCACACTGGAGCACGTCGGACACGAGGGCTGTCCCTGCACTCGTCAGCTCCTACGGACAAATCTGCCATTTTTCGGTTGAATTACGTCCTTCCCACACATTCCCGGCGGTGGGATTACCGCGGAAGGTGGGATAAACGTTTTAGTAGCCCTGGCAACACGCATTGCCCGATTTCTTCCCTACGAGGCTGTGCTAACTCACAGGCCCCTGGCAACGTGTTTGCGGATTTTATGGTTTTCCCGCCGTCTGGACGGCACGAGGTGCCATCACCTCCTCAGCGTGTGCTGATTTTGGAGGGGCGCGTCGTGGGCACCGCAGACGTCTGCCCCAGGGTGAGCGCGCTCGGCCGGGGGCGTCTTCCGCGTCACAGCCTCTGCGTCCGTCCTTCCCGCTCCACCTCCCTCTGAGGACTGTCTGTCTGTCTGTCTCAGCCTTTCAGCTTCTGAATCCTGTCCGTCTTCAGCGGCTGACTGGGCAGGCACCGGTCTGGTTCACGGAAGTCCCAGGCAAGCTGCCAGCTAGACCCGGACACTGGCCACCGGCCTCTGCAGCCCCACCCCTCATCTCTGCAGGTGGCCTCGTCTGGGCTGACCTACCGAGAGGTGGCAGGGAGCGACCCTCGCCAGGGAGGCCCTGGAGTCTCCCTGCCCTCGTGACGGCTCGCCAGGTGGGCCCGCGTGTCCTGGCAGCTGGGGATGTGTGGTCCAGCAGAGCCAGGAGGGGGTCCCCAAAGCCCAGATGTGTGGGCAGCAACGGGGCCCCCCGCCTAAATGGCAGGGAGAGCTCACGTCTCAGGCAGAAAGCCCACCGGGCCCCAGGTGGGTAGGGGGCCACGGGCGCTCCGTGGTGCAGCAGGGATGGAGCTGGGCCGGCGGCTGCCCTGCTTCCAACGGCTTTGACGTTTCTCGGGCGCCTGGGAAGATTTTAGAAGACCACTAATCTACCCAGGCAGACACGTCTGGGGAAGCCCCGCGGTTGGTGGATCGCTGACTCCAGGCGTGGGACACGTCGCTGCCCGCCACTGAGGCAGGGGGAGCCCCGGCCTCCGCGGTCACCTCGCGGACCCCGAGGACGGCCGGCGAAAGCCAGACGGGACCCCGGACGGCAGGTCCCCCCTACTCATCGTATTTGACGTTTTTCAACACTCAGCTGTTTTAAGGTTGTTATTACACCAGATATAAAACATTCGGAAAATGGAGAAAACATCCCCAACGAAATTCGATCCTACAGACTCGCCACGCCCTTCCCTCCTGCGGCCGTGCCGTGCCACCGCTGGGGTCGGACAGCGTGCGCGCTTCTGTGTTTCACTTTCTGTCGTAGGCTTCTGCCCCCCAGGGAGACGTGTGCCGTGACCTCGAGGGGCTGCAGAGTGAGCACGCTGTAAACTCCTGCTGTCGCCCGGGCGGCGTCCGTTTCTCTTCTCAGCCTTTCAAGAGCGTCAAAACACACCGCGGTGAAGCTATTTTGGCCACGAATCTTGGTCCCTGATTTATTTCCCTCGGGTCGGATTCCTCCCCGAAGGAATACGTGTGGAATTCTACTTTTTCTTTCCAGAAAGGCTGAACCGACCCGTGCCCACCTTACCACACACAAAGACACCGGGGAAAACACCGTTAGGAAACACCGACTGACTCGAAAGGCGGTGCGTCTACGGCTTGCTTTGAGCGGGTCAGCTGAGGCTTGGGGAGGGAGAGGGCATGCGTGTCTGTGGCGGCCCTGGGGTCGCCCCAGGATGCGCGGCCTCCTCGTCGCGACAGAGCTGGGCCCATGCATCTGTTACCTGCCCGGACTCTCCCACGGCTGGGCGGACGCGGGGCCCGAGTCCGAGCCCACGGCCGCACGGACCCTGCGCTCCCCGTGGCCTATGGGCCACGCGCAGTACGGAACACTTGGGGTCTGGGGAGGCCTTCCTTGTGCCCTGTTCACGGAGCAAGGGCCATTTTTATCCGCTACACGTCAGGCAAAACCTGTGCCAATTGCCAAAGACTCCACTTCAAATCTAGCAAATAAGAGAGAGGACGGTGTGGATTACGTTATATTTAAAACAAGCCCACACAATGCCTGTAATTTTTCATTCTGACTCCGTGATTACAGCCCGGGACCGGCCGGATCATAGTCATCCACACACCGACCCGCTGTTGGGACACATCGAATTAAAGGCTTTGCTGCAACTCGAGATTCTATTTTGAATGCCAACCACTGGCAGGTAACGGGCCTCTCGCAGGGCCAGTCTTGTTAGAGCCAGAGTCAGCTGTCAGAGTCAGCACCGGCCTCGGTCAAGACCACCGATGCTTGTGAGCAGACGAGACGCCCCGGCTTTGCCCGGCCTCGGCCTCGGGCCTGAGCCTGGGGCCTGCCGAGCCGCTGAGGGGGCCGGGGGGTGGGGGGGGGGGTGGGCTCCGTCCTCGGTCAGGGCGATCTCAGCCTCTGCCCTCTGGAAGGCTCCTGAATGCTGCTCTGCCCCTGCCCCTCATCTCAGGGTCAGATAGGCCAAGCCCTGGCCATTGGGGACAGTTGTCACAGACGGGCTGGCATTGCCCAGAGGGACCCCGTTCAGAAAAGAGAAAAAAATCCAAGGAGCAGAAAGGGGCCAGACCTGTCCCCGGACCCCGCCCCCCCCTCCACCCACCAGGGAACAGCCCTTCTCAGCCCCACGGAGACACCCCTGAGGGGGCAAGAGTGGGATTGGGCGCCCGCTCGCACACCTGGAGCTGCACCAGCCCTTTCCCCGCGGGGCCCCCACACTGTCCTGCGTCCCGGTCCCGGGAGCCCTGCTGGTCGACCGAAGGCCCTTCCCGTGTGCCCTCGTCGCTGTCACCCCTGCCAGGCAGACACAACCTGAGGCTCAAGCGGCGGCCTGAGCCCAGTGCCAATTCCTGCCCCTCCGTGCACCTGTTGCCCCCCCCCGGCCACGCCCACCGCCCCCTGCCCCAGCCAACCCCCAGGACGAGCCAGCTGTGGGACTGACGGCTCCTCTCCTGTCTATCGTGATGTGCCCCCTTGTCGCCGTTCACGTGACTCTCCTACCAGAATCCCCAGGCCAGGGTCCGCGTCTGTCTGTCTGTCACTAGTTTGATATTTGGCACAGGTGTTTACCGCTTGTTAAGAAGAAAGAAAGAAAACAGGAGAATCTGCAAAAGTGTGCATCCTTCAAAACTCTGCTTAGAATGGATCCCGGGAAGCTTTTGCTGATTCACACAGACC
Organism: Neofelis nebulosa; assembly: GCF_028018385.1. Classification (NCBI taxonomy): domain Eukaryota; kingdom Metazoa; phylum Chordata; class Mammalia; order Carnivora; family Felidae; genus Neofelis; species Neofelis nebulosa. The sequence goes on along the minus strand of NC_080797.1, from coordinate 800,701 downwards.
GAGGTAACACGTGCCCTTCCACGGTCTGTGCGGCCGAGGGCTGTTTCCCGGGTCCACCCTGGACGGCAGGGACAGAGCCGGATTCTTCCCCGTGACCCCATCCAGGCGCACACCAGGCACCTGGCAGGGCCGGCGAATGGAGGACTGAATCGCTCCTTGGTGCGGGGACCCAGATTCAGGGCACGGTGACCCGAGCCAACCAGCCGCCCATGTCACCAGGCTGAAACCACCAGGGGCTGCCGGGGCGTTTGCGGAGGATAGAGTGCTGAAATAAGTCCTAACTCTAAAAAAGAAACAGACCCAGAAGTGTTCTATTTATATGAAAATCGGCTCCATTTTTAGGTAGCTGTCCTGCCTCACCTCCCCAAGGTGGCCCTGCCCTCCCACAGGCCCGCTCCACACCCCACCCCATAATCAGGCCCTACCTGCGCCCGTCCTCTCCCCTGATTGCTCTCTGGAGTTTCCCTGGATTGTAGGGTGTGAGCTTCCAGACGCCCAGAGGCCCGACTCATGCCTGGCCCCAGACTCCTTCCCTCCTCCCTCCCTCCCTCCCTGACCTGACTTTTAATCCCAGAGTTCTCCAAGAGCAGGCCAGAGTCAGGGCCCTGGGTTCTGGGGTGGGTGGGGGGGAGGGGCAGGCCAGAGTCAGGCCCCAGGGTCCAGGGGTGGGTGGGGGGAGGGGCAGGCCAGAGTCAGGCCCCAGGGTCCAGGGGTGGGTGGGGGGCAGGGGCAGGCCAGAGTCCGGGCAGGGAGCCAGTCTGTGACTGGGTGGCCCCTCACTGAGCCACAGCAGAGCAGAGTCGAGGCTGGGCACAGGGGAGCCAAGCCCTGCCCCTCCCAGGTCTCAGGCCCGCGGGACCTCCCTTCCACGTTCAACACAACTCCAGTCCTCCCAGTGCCAGCAGTGGGCTTTTGGAGTCAGAACCATGTCAGGGTCGGCTCTGCCGGGGCTGGCGTGTTTGGACCCCCCGCCCGCCTCCTCAGCCCCTCCCAGCCCAGCCCCTCTCTGGCCGGAGGGAGCCGCGGCTGCTGCCCATGTGTGCTGAGGGCCAGCCAGGGCAGGGCCGCACAGGGCCGCAGGGTCCGAAATACAGGTGGGGCAAGCTCACAGAGGCCCCCCGAGGCCCCTGCCCCTGGCATCCAGCCCTCCCGTGAGCCCATCTCCAGTCCATGGCTCCCTCACCCCTGCACCCGCACCTAGGCCCGGAGTGCCAGAGGTCCCGGGGGACAGGGGGTGGGGGGGATGGGGGCCTCAGCACCGCGGCAGCTTCCCCAGCCTCGAGTCAGGTTCTAGAAAGAGCTCGGGGCGAGCCCGTGGCGGGCGCCGGGCCTCCCTCCCAGCTCAGCCTCGGGGCTGCGGCCAGCTCCCAGCTCACCACAGCCGTGCTGTCCCCAGAGCCGGGCCCCACCGCAGGGACAGTGAGCCGAGAGGCTCTGTGGCTATAAATGTCAAGTGGCCAACCGCGGACACCACAGAGCCCGCCATGGGCAGGAGCCCCGGGTCCCTGGAAGCCGTGTCCCAGCTCCGAGGCTGAGAGGGCCGCGGGGGCCGGTGTAACGCCCGGCTGGGGGCAGGGCAGGCGGGACACCGCACAGCGCTTTGCACACCCGTGTTCGGGGCCTCTGCACCACCCCCTTCAGCTTGGTTTATATCGTCTTTCTGGAGCTGTGTTCTGCAGGTCTGACCCTTGCCGGGGTAGGTCCAGGTCACGGCTTCAGACCCATCTGGAGGCTGCCCCAGGCATGGTCAGGGTGACCTTGGGGTGGGCCTGGGGCCTGCTCCCAGGCACTGGTGAACAGGGGGTCCCACGAGAGGCGGTGATGATGGCCCAGAGCTCTCAGAAGCCTGGAGAGGTCCTCGTGACCCCTCACAGGCCGGGGGCCACCCCGGGAGGAGGGGCCGGCCTCCCCCCATCCCCACCCTGCAGGCCTGGGCAGGAGTGTAGCACCAGGTGGGGGGCAGGCCGGGCCAGAAGGGTCTGGGAAACGGAAAGGGAAGGAAAGGCTCTCCTCTAACACCCCTGCCCCACTGGATAGTCTGTCCCTGGCACAGACTCTCCCTTCAGGAGAGGGAACCGGCCAAGAAAGGTCGCTCTCCGACCTGTCCCCTGCCCCGCAGCAGAGCTTGGAGCTGAGCCCCTGGGTTTCTGGGGACACGGCATGAGGTGGGACCGGCTTCAGCAATCTCTCTTCCGTGTCCCTGGGCTGGAGCCCCACGGGGAGGGGGGCGGAGATGCGTGCCTGGGAAGCTCGGTCAGCCGAGGAGAGAGACCAGACCGGGAGGGGTCCCGGACACCACCTGCCCCGGCCGAGGTCAGTCCTGGGGCCCGTCCCCTGCTGGCAGCCCGTCCCCACACCCTGTAAGTCGGAGGCCCAGCTTCCCAAGCCCACTAACAGGGAAAATAGAAACAGGCTGGACAGATGTTCACCACGAAAAACATTTACTGCTGCTTATTTACAGCGTACTTTGCACCGGACGGGAGGGTGCAGGAGGAGCTCGGATACACGGGTAAGGGCATCTTCTGTGTAGATGTCCTTCGTCACCTGAGTTCGACTACAAACCTATTCCGATTTACTCATTTCTCCAATTTAAAAACAGAATGAGCTCTTGAACGGAAACAACCCGAGTCAGACTACACTAAGTGCCAGATGTGCTCCAGGCTTCGGGGATGCGGGAGTACAAAACAGCCCACATCCCCTGCCCTTGCGAGGCTGGCACTCCTCAAGGTGCGGGAGACACAAACGAAAGAACTCGAGAAGCAAATTATACTCTGCTGGAGGATGGACAGCCAGCACAGAAAAATGAAGGAACGTATGGAGCGCGTGGGGCCACTGGCACAGAGTGTGGCTCGCCTGGTCGGGGAGCAGCGAGGGGTCCGGTGCAGCCAGATGGGCTCTGCCCGCGGTTCCGGACGCTTGGCAACGTGTGGAGTCGTGTTTCACTGTCCCGGCGGGAGGGTGGGGGCGTGGGGCTGCTCTTGGCATCTGGTGAATAGAAGCCAGGACGCTGCTGAATATCCCACAGCACAGAACGATTCGGCCCCAAGTGCCAACAGCGCCGAGGCCCAGAAACCCTGGAGGGGGAGGGAGAGCAGTGGGAGAGATGGCCGGAGAGGTAAATGCCCACCGGGTTGTTTTTGGAACTAGAGAAGCTGATTCAGAAATTCTTACGGAAAAGTTTGTGAGAATCCCTAGGGCGGGGGTTGAGGGAGATTACAGAGAAGAATAAGCAGAGAGTAACGAGCTTCACCAGATCTTAACATAGACTATGAACATTCCTATGCCAAATGACTAGTGTCCTTAATATATAAGGAGTTCTTACAAATGAATGAGAAAAGACCTTTTAAAAAAACTTACTTTTTCATGTGTATTTGAGATAGAGAGATAGTGAGCTAGAGAGGGACGGCGGCGGGGGAGGGGGGATTCCAATCTGCCCCCGTGCTGTCCGCTCAGAACCTGACGTGGGGCTCCACCCCAAGACCCTGAGATCACGACCTGAGTTGAAATCAAGAGTCAGACAGATGCTCAACCGACTGAGCCACCCAAAAAAGGCCCTAAGGAAAGGCCTTTTAAAAAACTTTTGAAGAAAAATGGGAAAAGGGAGTTCACCAAAAAGAGACACAAATGGTTTATAAATATGTGGGGAAAAAATTCATGTTCCTTGTTCTACGTAATTTCAAGAAATCGAGGGGCGCCTGGGAGGCTCGGTCGGTTAAGCGTCCGACTTCGGCTCAGATCACGGTCTCGCGGTTTGTGAGTTCGAGCCCCGCGCTGGGCTCTGTGCTGACAGCTTGGAGCCTGGAGCCTGCTTCAGATTCTGTGTCTCCCTCTCTCCCTGCCCCTCGCCTGCTCATGCTCTGTCTCTCTCTGTCTCAAAAATAAATAAAAACATTTAAAAAATTAAAAAAAAAAAGACATTGAAAATCATGAGTTAGTATTCTTCAATGGTCACATTAGCGAAGATTGAGAAGCTTGATCGTACACGGAGTTGCTAAGATGTGTGACAATAGGGCCTCACACAGAGCCTCTTAGGAAAGCCGTTGGGCAGCATCTGTCCCAGATTTAAATGCACACACCCTTCCCTGCAGCCTGCCGTCCTGGGAGAGTAGGTTCATGCAGATGTAAGTCCAGGCACGTTCACTACAGCATCGGACGGTACATTCTTACAACGGAGTACGATGCAGCTTTTAAAAAGCCTGGGGCTTACTCCTAGGCCCGTGCCCAGGAGAAACGAAAACCCACGTCCACAAACAGACCCGTGCGGAGAAGGGAACGGCTTTATTCGTAATAACCCCACACTGGAACACCCCAAAAGTCCACCCGAGGACAGTAAACAGACTGTAGCCTGTTCGCACGACAGATGGCCACTCAGCAACAGCGACCAGAGTGAATTACCAGAAGCATTCGGTTCAGCAAATACATCAGACACAAGAGGGTGTGTACTTTACGGATCCGTGTGTGTATGAAGTTCAACGAGCAAAGCCAGCCCGCGGTAAGGGAGGTTTACGGGAACAGGGGCTGCCTGGGGGAGGGGGTGGGTTACGGGAAGGGGACGCGGCCTTCCAGGCGGAGGGAGGCGGGAACGTGGGCCGGGGTGGGGGGTGGGGGCGGCGATGTCGCTCACAAGGTGTAGACGGTTGCTTAAAACACTGAGCTGTATACTCAAGACCCGTACAACTCACTGGATTTAATTTCACCTCAATTTAAAAACAAAATTAACGGCTGAATGGAAAGACATAAAAACGAGTCAAACCTAACATGCCCTGGAATGGAATGATCTCCAAATAAATTAAGGGGAGCGGCGGGAATAAGGACAGTGTATACAGCATGCCCCGTGTGATAAGGAGGATGTACATCTATTTCAACAGCTCATATATACGAGATGTTTCTGGAAGGATGTGGAAGACACTGTTGGCGAACCCCTTTCCGGAGGGGCTGGAGGCCTTGAGGTCCGGCGTGGAGGGGACATCTCAACGCTGTTTTGTACCGTCGGAATTTCTTGTACCGTGTTGGTGTTAACTTTTTAAATACAAAAACCAGCCAGACTTTCCCGACTGGGTAACAGCATTCCGAGACTCAGGTCTGGGGTTTCTCTGGAAGCGGGGCCATAAACGCTGCTTTACGGCGGCCGGCCGGGGGCAGCCTGCGTCGCTCAGGGTGGACGTGGGCATCTGGACAAGCAGACCAGGGAAGGGGGAAGCAGAATCCCGAACCAGGGCACCAAGAGAAATAAACCCAATACCGGACTGCGAGGATTTCAGCCCGAGATGGTCGGATTTCCACTGAAGAACGTGAAAGCCCAGCTCGTGGCACAGGGGAGTTATCTGGTGGAAACTTCTAGATTTTGTGTGTGTGTGTGTGTGTGTGTGTGTGAGAGGAAGCTTCCCTGGTGGGTTGGGAGGTACAGCTCCTAAGAGGCCGTAGGACCTGAGGGAGAAGCACCTAGAAGAAGGGGTTCTGAGCCACGAGCAGGACCACCAGCCAGTCCTGGGTCTGGTCTTCACTTCTACTCCGAGGACAAGCCACGAAGCAGCCCACTGAGTGTCCACTTTGAGGCTGGACTCCATGCTGCCGAGCTCATCGCCGCTCAGAGCCCAGAGCAGATGACTCGCTGTCCCTCGTCGGCCACCGTGGAACGGACGGTGGGGAGGAGGGACCGGTCACCCGTCCAGGGGACGCGTCGGCTCACTGGCCCTGCCAGCGGGGGAGGCTGGGGCCTTTCCCTGAGGAAGCTCTCGGCCCTGGGGGACAGGGGTAGACACTGCACAACCTGGGCAATGCGTGGGGCCCCCGTGGGGTCGTGAGTCCCCGGCCACACGGCTGAGAGAGCCGTCCCGGTCAGGACCGCGTGCTCAGTGAAACTCGGGCCCAAACGTCCAGGCAGGCAGGTGCCAAGAAGAGAGAACAAGGGTCTTGGGCAGAACCTCTCAGAGGCAAAATGTTGACGGGGCAGAGGCGTGAGAGGCCTTTCGGCAAATGGCGAAGACCGGGTGGGGGCGGCGGTGGGTGAGGGGACCCGTGGCTCTCGGGAAGGGCCCTCGGAGGGGCCAGGGTAGCCCTGTTCGTTAGCGGCCCAACAGCACCCCCACTGTTTTCCTGCCAGAACCCCGACGTTGTGGTGGGTGGAGGAAACGTGGGCCCATTCCCCAGGCCCGGGAGAGGAGTCCCGACTGGCCTCCTGACGTCCTGACGACGCTCCGGTTGCCCTGGGTCCACGACCCGCCCAACGGTGGCCTGTGGCCACGTTGTGGCCGGCAGCCCCTGGAGGGGAGACTCGGGACTTCGGAGAAAGCGTTGGCTTTCCTGGTAAAAGGGAAAGACGCAGCAGACTCACGCCCCCTTCTTCCCGCCTCCAGTGCCAGGGGCCGCAGGGGCAAGCGTCACAGTGAAAGCTCCGCGTGCTCAAGAGTCCAGGGCCATCGACCTCAGAGTTCCCGTCCCGGGGACACCACACGCCCGACGGTTCCTTCGCAGCCGAACGCAGTCCTGGCGGGCACTGGCCATAACGGTGTGCACCCGGCTTCGGGAGAAGTTGTGTAGAAGCAGCCTGTGGTCAGGGTCCCCAGCCCGAGGGTCTGCTCTCCGGGAGCCCCCGCCCGGCTTCCTGTCAGCCAGCTGGAGCCCCCCCTGCCCCCAGCCCCCAGCCAGGCCCCCTGGACGGCCTTCGTGACCTCGCTCGCGACCACCCCCGGGCGTGTCCACCGGCTGCACCCACAGCGGCCCCTCTGGCCTGGCCATCGTCCCAGCTCCCGGCTGGCGGGGGGCCCGGGCCCCTCGGGGCCCTCAGACAGGGACACAGACACGTCCCCTCACCTTGGAGGAGCAGCCGGCCATCCTCACACTCTCCCCAACTGGACACTTTGCTCCCTCGGACACAGACGCCCCGTGCTGTCTTGAGCCCGCCTCTGAGGAGGCAGCGGTGGGGGCCCCGGTGCGACTCTCTTCCCCGAACCCGTGGCCCCCACTGTCTCCGACAGGCCCCTGGGGGCCAGGCCCTTCTCAGCTAGACGGGGAGCAGTGGACACCAAGGTGGAAGGTCCGGATGGAGCCCTAACTGCCGCCAACCTGGACGCAACTTTGGCCACATGACTTGGCCCCTCGGAGCCCGTGTCCTCGACAGACAAGTGAGGATAACGCCGGCCGCGCCCGTGCGGCTGCCGCGGGGACCCGGCGACAGATCCCGGGGCAGCACCGGGGACGGGAGGTGGGCGGCCAGTAAGGCTCACTCTCCCGCCAGCCCCCTCCCAGGGCCAGCGCACCTGTCCATGGAAGGCACGCGGGGCAGGGCCCAGAATGATCCCCTCCCGGGGGGGAGCCTGGTCCCCGAGGGCGTCGCCCTGAGTCCTGAACGGTGTCCTGCCCTGAAAACTGCCGTCAAGGATCCTGACGCGCTTCTGCTTCCAGAGCGGCCGAGGAGGCTGGCGGGCGGGGGGTGGCGGTCCCGAGGGTCCCAGGGGCTCCGACCCCAGCGGCCGAACAGGAAGGAGTGGAGGAGCCCAGGAGAAGCTGGAAGAGGGACGGGTTCTGGAGGCTGTTTTCTCGCTTCCCAAGCTGTGATCGGAGTCCCCCTTAGATGACGCCAGACCCCAGCCTGGGGCTGGCTGCTGGCCGAGCTGGGACGGGAGCCTGTGTCCTGACCCCTGTCCCAGGAGTGACAGCAGGCCCCCGGGGGGCGCCCCCCTCTCCCGCCCTGCAGAGCCCTCCCCCCCAGCTCTGCATGGAGCCCCCAGGCTGGGTCTCCGTGGGGGCGTGGGCATCACTGGATCGCTTTGGGGAGCGAACCCCAAACTTGTGCCGGGAGGTGTGCTGGGAGGTTTGGGTCCTCAGGAGGGTGGGGGCGGCGTGCCGGGTCGCGAGGCTCTCCCTAGGTCTCCGCGTGTGTCAGGTTAGCCCAGTCAGGGAAATGGTCCAAGTCAAAGATGACCCGTCCCCACGTGTTGACAGCCAGAAATACACAGAAGACTCCAATTATGTTCATCATGAGTCCTGTTTTCACCTGGAAAAAGACGAGTCAGAGTCAGCACCCCCGGGTGGGCCGGGCCGTCAGAACAGCAGTGACCGGCTGGTCTGTTGGGCTCCCGTCCCTGGGCCGTGCTCTGTGCCCTGTGCTCTGTGGTCACCCCGCCCCCCAGGCAGAGCAGGGCGGGTCGGCAGGTGTCCTCGGTGCTCAGAGCCTCTGGGAAGCCTCCACACCCAGGCCAGCATTTGGAAACAGCCTCGGGGAGGCGGCCTGAGGCCCAGCGGAGGCTCTGTGACCACGAGGGCCTTCCTTTCTGGCCTCCCCCTCCCATCCCAGGTGACGGAGCCAAAGCAGAAAGGAGGGGGTCGTCCTCTGTCTGCGTCTGCGTCCAGGACATCCCCCGCTCCCAGGCGGTGGCCTCTCTCGCCCCCTCCCTGCTTCTCCTGACTGTCCTCGCGGGCTCCCACTGGTCTTGGAAGCCCGTCACGGCCACGCGGGACCCCCGCCCTCACCCTTTCCGAGGGCTCAGCGAGGGCTCCCCAGGTGAGAGCTTCCACGCCCCACCTCCCAGCTCTGGGGGGCAGAGCGGTCCCCGGAACGTGAGAACGTCTCAGAAAAGAACCAAAGGAGCACATGCATGCAAACGCACGGGTCGTGGCCGTCACCGGTCGGTACCCCTGACGCCAGCCGGGCGTCGTGCGTTACCATGTCGGAAACCTTGAGGTGTCCGTAAGCAAACACGATGGCGTTGGGCGGGGTGGCCACGGGCAGCATGAAGGCAAAGGACGCGCTCAGGGTGCAGGGCAGCATGACGTACAGCGGGTTGAGGCCGATGGAACGTGACTGGGGAGAAACACGGCGCCACGGGTCACACACGCAGGCAACGAAGGCTCCAGGGACCGTCTCTCTGAAACGCGTCCCCCCAATGCACCCTGTGCCTCCGTCCCACCGGCCCCTCTTCCCGTCGGCACGGGTCTCGAAAAGAGCCTTGCTGGGCCCTGAAGGCTGAACCCGCAGCCACCTCCCGGGGAGGCCTTCCCGAAGGTCCCCTCGGTCCATTCAGCACCTACTTCCTGGGCACCAGCTACGAGCCACAGACCATGCCGGGTGCTCAGGCCGCACCGAATCTCGCGGCGTCCCCGCGGCCCCACGTGTGCACATGGCTGTCCGTCCTGCCACGGACCTAGAGGGCCCGCGTCTCCTCACCTACGCACACACGTGCTCTTACACATGTCTGGGATCGTTTTGCATACGGAATTCGATACTGCTTTTTACCCTACAGCTTAAAATTCAGCCACCTCAGACAGCGCCCCGCACCGAGTGGATGTTCGTTAAATGTTTGCTGAATGGCCTAATGCTACAGCTCACAATATTTGTTCATGTCTATCGAAACTAGCGATGATCCCTCGTGCAGATTTATAATGTGCAACATTATAGCAGCAAAGCACTCAGGAGACAGACTCATCCCTAAGCCGGTGGCCGCAGAAGCAGGCTGCTTAAATGAAAACGTACCTACAAACAAGGGGACAGCTTGGGGCTGTGAAGAATGACAGCACGGGAAAACAAAATTCAGGTGCAGAACAGGACCACAGAATGAGGCCATTGGTTTAAAAAGAGTGTGTGTGTGTGTGTGTGTGTGTGTGTGTGTGTGTGATACATCCAGAAAGATACCTAAGAAATGAATAACAGAGGGGCACCTGGGCTCAGTCGGTTGGGCGTCTGACTTTGGCTCAGATCACGATCTCCCGGTTCATGAGTTCGAGCCCCGTGTCAGGTGCTATGCTGACAGCTCGGGGCCTGGAGCCTGCTTCGGATTCTGGGTCTCCCTCTCTCTCTCTGCCCCTCCCCCGGTCGCGCTCTCTCTCAAAAATCAATAAACATTTTTAAAAACTTTTAAAAAGACATTAATAACAGAAATGGAAGCTGGGGGGTCAGGGTCTGGCATTACTGGACATTTGTTGGCCACGTGTAAGTATCACATTTTCAACTCTAAATACCCTTCAAAGCTGTGATCTGCCCCCCCCCCATGCTTGATAGTATCATTCCGTACAAATATATTTAATCTCCCCAATCCTCTGCTGTTATGAAAATATTTTTGTAACAAGTAACTCTGTGATGGGTTGTTCTGGAATGAGCACCTCTGGAGATCTTCCCGAGATACATTCCCAGACATGAAATTGCTGGGGCGGACCTCAGGTTAGGGTTCCTGTGGGTAAACAGGTCTCAGGAAAGGCCACGCCCGGGCACACGCCCTCTGGGGAGGGCTGAGAGGCCCAGGCAGGGCCCCCGTCTGTGTCCTGACCCCCCTTTCGTCCTGGCCTTGGATGTGCATGGTGTATGCACCCCACGTGCCTCTGTGACCCAGCTTGGGGGTCGCCGCCTGCCCCCTCTCCTGGGGTGGGTGCTGAGGGGGCTCCGGGGGCCTCAGAGGTACCGTGGGCTTCTGCTTCTAGGAAAGCCTGTTTTCCAAGGGCCTGACCACACCCCCAGGTGAAGACCTCCATTTGTCTGGCTCTGGGCTGGAGGCCTTTCCTGGGGGCAGGCGGCGCTCACCAGCGCTGGCCCAGCAGCCTGCTTAGGGGAACCGAGTTCCAACACTTTCATCCCTGCCCGGAACGGAAGGACAAAACCACTGGGTTTTACTTCCATACACGCGGACGCGGGGGCACAGAGTGGAAATCTACTGACTTGAATCCTGAGCTCTTGGCTCAGACTCCTGACTCCAGGGTGACAACCACGGTCTCTCCCAGGCTCGGGCTGTCGCCCACAGAAGATTTCCACGGCCCCCCTCTTACTTGGCCCTAACCACAGCTTGGACCCAGGTCCTCCGACCGCCAGCCCAGCCTCCTGCTGCACCACCCTGAGGTCGGGACCGCCGCGCGATGGGCGTTGGAAGGAAGCGGAAGAGATCACAGCCTCTCCGTGCCCTGCCTCCTCCTGAGTTCCGGCCGGCACGTGCTTGCCCACAGCACAGACCTCTAGCCTGGCACCGCGCCCCGCCCCCGCCCTCGCCCTGACCGTCCTCTCCCTCCCGCCTCCCCAAGACCCAGTCCCCCAGGGTCTCTTCCTGGCGGCCCCGCCCGGCCGCCCTCGTGCACACCCCGGGCTACATGCTCCAGACCCTCCATCACCCCCATGACACTGGCCCGCAAATCCTGTCTCCTCAGCTTGAGAAATAACCAGCCACATTTATAAATGGATTTTGAGGGCCTGGTTCTTGCTGTGCACTTTGGTGACCGCGGAGGACCCGAGGACAGAGACCGAGGGTCATCAGAGGCTCAGAGGCCCAGGCCCGCAAAGCGTGTTTGGGCTCCGTCCCTTCAGGGGCCCAGGACACGGTCCCAGCTTGACGGCTTCTTGTGCCATGACGGCTAAGGGTCCCCTTCCTGGTGGGTCACTCACCATGGAGGCGAAGATGGGCAGGAATAGGGTCGTGGTGGCCACATTGCTCGTACACTCGGTGAACACGGCAACAAGCAGGGACAGGATCAAGGTGATGGCCGCCGGGGGCACAGAGTGCAAGGGTTCCATCTGCTCCCCCATCCATTCCGACAGCCCCGAGGCCTTGAGAGCGGAGCGGGGGGGGGGGGGGGGGGGCAGTCACCGAAGGCTGCGGGCCGGGGGAGCTCAGCCCCTCCTGCAAGTCTGACTCTCTCTCTGCATAAGAGCCACGGGTGGGCTCCACGAGGCCACACCTTCAATCCCCACCCTCGCCCTGCTGTCTCCTAAATCCGTTTCCAGCCCAGCTGGTCTATAACTGAATTTTGGCCCAGTGACACTCAACATGCCTCTACCTGAATTCACTCTCTCTGGCCCAGAGTCTGCTCCCCGGGGCTCCCAGACACCTGCCGCCCACCCTGGGAAGCTGGACACCGCCCCGGGGTCCCTGTCCCCTTCTTCCTTATGCCCACTCAGCCACCCAGTCACCCAGAGCTCCTCATCACCATCTCCTCTCAGCCCCCCATAGCTCTCCACGCTCAGGAGAGGGATCCGAGGCAGACGCTGGGGATTTAGAGCAGGAGCGAGACTCAGGAGAGAATAGCTCACGGGGCCTCCCGCTCTGAGACTGGGTTGGACGACCGACTGTGTGGGGCGCCTGCTGGATCTCCCTCAACGCCTCCCTGCTAGGTCTACTCGACCTCAGGGCGTTTGCCAAGTGCAGATCTGACTGATTCGCCGCGGCCACCACCCTTCAGTGGTCACCCACGGTCTTCACAGTAAGTCCACTCTCTCTGTTGTAACCCTCGGCGGAGTGGCTGCACCAGCCTCCTCTTCTGCTGCTCCTGCACTAGAAACGGCACACTGCCCCCTTCACTCAAGTGTCACTTCTCCCTGACATGCTTTTCCAGATGCGTCCCCCTCGCATCTGGACATATGTCAATCTTGACATATATCAGTCTCCTCTGTAATGCTCAGGCTGATTTAACAGGGACATAAAGGGAATGTTTGATGAATGAATGAATGAATGAATGGGAGATAACAGATGGATGGATGAGGTGACCAGATGGATGCACTTGTTCATCCAAAAGATATTTATGTCCTTGCTATGCACTGGGCTCTATTCTAGATGCTGAGGGAACAGCAGAAATAAGATAGACCAAATTTGTCCATGACATTCTATTCCTGGATGGATGGATGGATGGATGGATGGATGGGTGGATGAATGGACAGATGGACGGATAGAAGGGTGGATGGATGGATGGATGAATGGACAGATGGACAGATGGATAAATGGATGGATAGATGGATGGATGGACAGACAGATGGATGGATGGAAGGAAAAATAGATGGGTGGATGGATGAATGGATGGATGGGTGGATGATGATGGGTGGATGGACAGATGGACAGAAAGAAGGATGGATGGATGGACAGATGGATGGCAGATGGACAGATGGATGAATGGATGGATAGATGGATGGATGGACAGACAGCCAGTTGGAGGGATGGAAGGAAAGAAGGAAGGAAGGAAGGAAGGAAGGAAGGAAGGAAGGAAGGAAGGAAGGAAGGAAGGAAGGAAGGAAAGAAGGAAGGAAGGAAAAATGGACAGATGGATGGACGGACGGGTGGATGGATGGACGGACAGTTGGATGGATATCAGCACCAAGCTGGCTCATCTCTCCCTCAACCTTACTTCTTCCCTACTGGGGAGGAATAGAAGTAAGAAAGTTTCATTTGCGTGTGTTTTCTCCTAAACGCCCGTCCTCTCCTTCTGTGCTGCTACATACCTATCTAGAGAAAAATGCTTAAATGTCAACTGTATCAACAAGGACTCATCAAGTGAAAGAACCAGGTGTAGTGGTGGAAGTGGTCACAGGGACTCGAAAGAAAGACCTCCCAGAACAAATCAAAGCAGAGATCATTATCGCCAACCCCCGGGGCAGCCCTCACAGCGTCCCCTGCCTCTCTTGGTTAACTTATTCTCTTGGTCACTTATTCACTCGTTTCTGCAATTTTTCAAAGAGCACTTTCTCTCTTCCAGGCACTGCCTGTGTTGCAGGGCCTCTCGGTGACGAGACAGAGTCCCGTGTCCTCAAGACGCGTGCAGTTCTGCGGAGCAGACACAGAGCCACAGAGCACAGAGCAGGGGTGTGGGCAGAGGGACACCTCAGGTCTCTGACGCCGTCTTGTGCAAGAGGGGCCCTGGCAGCCGGCAGCCGGGGGCGTTACCTCACATCCTTTGGCCAGTGCGAAGCCGCCCCCCAGCAGCAGCACGATGCCCCAGGGCACTTTCTCCTGGGTCACCTTCCAGGTCAGCAGCGCAGGGGGATAAAATGGAGTTTTCCTTTCTGGGAAGAAACAACAAAAGACACACATACACAAGCCAGAGCAGCAGCGGGAAGCAAAAGAGATCGATCCCAGGGGAATCAAAGCCTGTGTGGACCAGGGACGCCCTCCCAGAGCGAGGTTTCACCTCAGCTGAAACTCACAATGAACGCCACACCCAGGGCTGGTGAAAAATGCTGGGTAACACGGTCACCCACTCCTGGGGAGCATACGCATTGGCCCAATCTTTTTGAAAAGCCATTTGGCATATATACCCTTACAATAACACGACTCCTGGAAATTTATCCTAAAGAAGAAACACCTAGGGGCGCCTGGGTGGCTCAGTCGGTTAAGCGTCCGACTCCGGCTCAGGTCATGATCTCACAGTTTGTGGTTCAAGCCCCACGTCGGGCTCTGTGCTGACAGCCCGGAGCCTGGAGCCTGCTTCGATTCTGTGCCTCCCTCTCTCTGCCCCTCCCCCACTCACGCTCTGTCTCTCTCTGTCTCAAAAATAAATAAAAACATTAAAAAAATTTTACAAAAAGAAGAAACACCTATGCACCTGAAAACACTAATTGATAGCAACGGAAAATTCCAAACGGCCAGAACGTTCCACAAGAGAGAACAGCTCCGCCCCTCCATGCGCTACGATGCCATAACGAGAGAAAATGGACACGAAGCCTGTGGCGTTAACAGGAAGTGATCACACCGTAAAGACACGAAAACCCAAACAACCGAGAAACAGAATCTGAGCGGCCCGTGTAACACACGCATCCCAGCAAAGACCAGAGGAGAGAAACCGAAAAAAGCACGGATGGCCTTGCGGGAAGTTGGAAACGTCTGTCTGTTCTCTCATAATATTGCCAAGGTTTCAAACGTCTGGAGGGCACAAGAGAAGAATTTGCAGAAAACAGTCCCCAGGGAAGGCCTGACGAACGCTCCCGGGGGCCTTACCCTCCTCTGTCTGGCCACGGAAGTTGAACTGGGGCCTCTGCGAAGGCACTACGAACAGCAAGGTGGCCACGAAGGTGGCCACGGTGGCGTCAGACGCGTACCTAGCAGAGAGAGCACACGGACGTGCCCAGCTCAGTTTTGGGACCATCACCACTCGGCGAGCCTGCTCTGCGTCTACAGGCTCGGCCGAGCGTGAGGACTGGAGCCCTAAGGGCCGTGTAGACGGAACCCTGGCTGGAAACCAGGATGTCCACGTCTCTGCCCAGCTCTGCCCCCAGCTGGGTGACCCTCAGCCACTGGCTTCCCTCTCGGTCTGTGCTGCTCCGTGGACGAGCCTCATGACCTCTACTCATCAGACTCTCTGGAATCCTGGGTTCACCAGGGTGCCCACGAGGGCTTTGGTGATAACTCAATAGCCTTCAAATACCACAGGTGGCCACAGGCAGCTGTGCACGCGCCCGCATCGCCTGCCTTGTCCAGGACACGGGTGTTTCTCAACCTTGCTTCCCTCTGGCCACAGAACAGCTCAACCTGGAGGGAGGCAGCACACGCCCTCCGGGCCAAAGAGGCCCTGGACCCCGGAGTCCGTCTGCTTTCAGAGGGAGAAAGGACGGCAGAACAGAAGTTTGGAAGCTAGAGCTCCGGGCTCGGCAGATCTCTCTCTGTCACATCCCGGCCACCCCGCCTGGCCAGCAGGAACTGTCTGAGGGCCTGTCGCGAGGACTGGGGAGGAGAGAACCAGCCGTGAACCAAGGCAGCGCTGCAGAAGTCACGCGCGGGGCCGGGGAACCTGTAACTTACTTTGTCTCGCCCTCCTCCCAGGCCAGCGACACCCAGCCGGGCATGAAGCCGGGGTCCCGCGAGAACCACAGGCCGACCAGCAGGAGGAAGCAGAGCAGGACGTTGGCCTCGGCGAAGGAGAACGGCCCCAGCTTCCTGTACTCCCGCCACAGCAGCTCATACACGGCCTTCTCGCGGTGCCTGCTCTCCAGCCCGCAGCCCCAGGACGCCTTAAAACTGGAGGTGCAGAGACAGAAGGCGGCAAGGCCGGCCGGCCGGTCAGACGGCGCTGGCTGTCGCCCACGACGGCCCTCACCTGCCGGCCCTCCCCCGCAGGGCGCAGGGCGCCCCCAGAGCCGGAGGGGGCTCCCCGGGAGCCCGCGGCCACGGCCACCACAGTGCGCCCTGCAGGACCTCCCCCGGAGGTGCTGGCATGAGGGACAAGGAGGAGGAGGGATCCCTGGGCAGCTGTAAGGGTACCTCAGCCGTGGGAAGGGCCGGCCAGGGCCACAGGGCCCCGGACGCGGGCCCACGGGATCCTCCGGGCATTCCAGCCCCTGTCAGCCTGAAGGCACTGGGCGAGGCCAACAGGACTGTCCCCAGAGAGCCCTCCCTGGCGGGAGCGCCTCCTGACCCCTGGAGCACACTTCCCGGGAGGGCAGCGGTGCACGGAATCGGCACCAAGGGCCACTCTGTGAGCCGTCCTCGTGACACCGGCTCCCGGGATAAGGGGCCACTCGGTGCTCTCAGCTGCCCGGCCGTGTCCGGTGCCACACGTCCGGCACCGACTCCACGGCGGCTGCAGATGGGACTCCCTCCGGCAGGTGGGTGTCCATGCTGGCCCCCAGCCATTGCCGCCACGCCTCCCGGACGCCCCCTCCCTGACATGAAGCGGCTCGCTCCCGGCTCGGGGTTAATCTGGCGGCTGCCGGGCTGGCACCCGATGCCGGCGGGCGGGTCGGGCTGCCCGCGGGAGCCCCGGGCTGGGGGGGGGTGCGGGGTCCTGCAGAATGGCCGCCACGGAGCCCCTGACCTGGTGCTGCAGAGCCGGGGCAGGGAGGCCCTCGGGCCCCCAAGGGCGTCGCCGGGGAAGGTGCGCACAGGAACCCCCATCCCTGGCCCCGGGGATAGCCTGCTCAGGAAAGCCAGGTACAAGCCGGCTGTGATGTCCCGTTAGTGCTGGGGGCCTGTGGACCCCAGGGCTGGACGTGAACTCGTGAACTCGGAAGGCGGCTTCCCGGACGAGCTTCCTAGAGGAGGCTGGAGGCAGCCTCCCTGAGGTCGTGCCCCACGACCTGAGGTTGATCCCCACGACCATCCAGATGCGGGACCCGGATGAGGGCACCGCAAGAGGCAGGTGCTACCCCTGATCCGGTGAGGGCATCTAGGAAGCCTGGGGCAGGGGCCCCCGGGGCCCGAAAGGCTCCAGGCACGGCCTGCTGCTCCCGCCATCGGGGCTGAGTGTGAAAAGCTGTCCCGGCGAGGCTCCGGGGAGCTGCCCACCCACCAGGCTCCGCGTTGGGTTAGCAAGGACCACGGGGCTGGAGCCGCGGGCTGGCAGTGTGGGCGCGGCAGCCCAGAACGCAGACACAGGCGGATGCCCTCCTCAGAAGGGCAGCAGAAGCCTCGCCAGGCTGGGGGGCCACAGCTGGGGTTCCTGACATGACATCCCCTGACGCTGGCAGTGCCCCTGTGGCCTCGGGGCCAGCCCAGCGCCCCCTGCTCTCTCTGCCAGGAGCTCGGCGGGCCTCGGGGCCTCGGGCAGCCCCCCAGCTCAGGCTGGCGCCCCTGACGCCTGGCTGTACCGGGCCTCGTGGCAGTCAAGGGCAGTAACCCTCGGCCTCCCCAAGAGGGGCTCTTATGGACTCAGCTGTGTCCCCCACGTTCGCGTGTTGAAGCCCTAACCCCCGGCCAGACGGGCTCGCCTGAGCCTCGTACGGACGCACCGGACCCGCTCACCTGAACCTCATATAGACGCACTGGAGCCACAGCCAGGCCAGCAACAGCATCACCAGCATGTTGGGAAAGGCAAAGCCAAACCAGGAGGCGAAGTTCACCAGGTCTTTGCTGTCCGGAAACAACCTGAAGGGAGAGACACTGAGCTGTGCACGGTGGCCCCAGGGTGGACGCTGAGACCGGGCCTCGCCACGCACAGAACAAGACCGGGGGGTGGCTGACCGCCCTGCCTGAGCATCCGGGCCCCCCTGGGGACCTCGCAAAAGTCAGGGCCTCGCCTACACACAGGAGCCGGCCAACAGCTTCCGGGCTCCATGGATGAGGTGGGGGGGCGGGGGGGCCCTGGGAAAGCCACCCTCCCGATCCTCCTGGGGCTGGCGGAGGGTCACTTCCGCGGCGGCCGGCCCTCTGCCCCCAGGCACCGGCTCCCTTAGACACAGCCTTCCCCACTCAGCTGCCTTTCCGAGAGGAACTCCGGGGAGAACGGTAAGGCCATCATTACAGAAGGTCCTCGAAGATCAAAACAGTCTGCGTGTTGGGCCTCAAGTGTCTGCAGGCTGGGCTCCTTCCCGCCTCCCGGCTGTCCTGCCTGCTGGCCTGGTCCAGCAGGTAGCTGCCCGTCAGGGCCCCTCACTCGGTGATCCCAGCCCCACCCGCACCAGCCGGGCCCAGGATGAGATTCCTCAAGGCCTGTGTCCCTTTGTGGCCAGGGCGGGAACGTGCCCACCAGCCCTGTGGTTTTTCTGCAGCCCCTTCAAGGGCGCTTAGAGGCAACAAGTAACCTGACCTCTGACCCTCCCATAGGGCACCACCGTTAACAGCCGGGGTTGTTAACGTATCGAGCCCGCTGCGAGGGGGCTTCTGTGTCTGTTTTCTGCAAGTTTGACGGGGACCCGGCCTCTCGCGCCACACTGTCGTTTCCCTCGACTTCAGCTCCGTATTCAGGGCACATTCCCGTTGGAGCGAGAGCCCGGGGAGGAGGGCAGGACTCGCCCCAGAGCAGAAGCCAGCCGGGTCTGTGCACACCAGCTCCCACCCTGTGGGGGTCTCGGGCAGGTGCAGGGCTGTCCGGCCCCGGCCCCGGCCCCAGCTGAGCAGGAAGGAGAGCTGGGGGCCCCCCCGGCCCCGGGCCCTCCTTACGTCCCCAGAAGGCAGGCCCGTGACTCACTCGTGCATCTGGCCCAGGAGCACCACGTTGGGCCCCGTCCCTGTCAGTGTGGCGGTCCCTCCGATGCTGGCCGCGTAGCACACGCACAGGGTCATGGCCTTGCGCACGCTCCTCCGGTCGCGGTCGGCCCGCAGCCCCTCGGGGGGCCCTTCGAAGGTCACTTGGCTCCCTGTGGGGGGCACGCCGCGGGCTGAGCTCCAGAGCCTGACCTTGCCCCGGGCCCCTGCGGCCTGCCTCCACCTCCCTCCAGGGGCTCAGCTCCACACAAATCCAGCGGCTTCACACACGCCCTTCTCTCCTGGTGCCCTGTCCCTGCTCAGGCTGTTCCCTCCGCTGGGGGACAGGGACAGCCCTCCGAATCCACCTCAGGGCCCTCTCCCCCCGCAAGGCCCGTCCCTCTCCAGCGCTCCCTCGGCGTCCGGCCGAGGCATCCCTGGGTCAGATGAGCCTCGCCGGGGGCCTCCCTACCCGGCCTGCCGGGCTCTGCCGTCCCTGGGGAGCGTGTCTGTGCACCTCTGGAGCTGGAACCCGGTCCGGGGCCCGGCGACAAGGCCATCGCCCCCCCACCCCAGGGACGTGCAGTGAACGCGGCAGAGAATGAATAAGACGGGCGCTCTCTGGCCAGCCCCGGGGCCTCCCCACGCCCCCCCCCCGATGCCTGTGGGAGCAGAGGCCCCCCGGGCAGGGGCAGGTGCGGGCAGGGGTGAGGGGCACTCGGGCCGGGGGCTCACCTGGAAGCTGGCCGGCCCTGCCCTTGTCTGCCAGCTCCAGGGCCCCCAGGCCGGCCTCGGCGGAGCCGGCGGTCTCTATCTGCTGTAACATGGCCTCCACGATGGGCACCATCATGGCCGTGGTGGCCGTGTTGCTGATCCACATGGAGAGAAAGGCCGTGACGCCCATGAAGCCCAGCATCAGCCTGTTGGGGGGGCGGGGGGCGGGGAGGGAGGTTCCCAGCATCAGCCTGCAGAGGCGGGGCGGGGAGGGAGGCCACAGGTTCCCCCGGCGCCCCCCTCGGGAGCCAGTGGGGGACGGGACGGCCCTGCAGGGGTGGCAGGGGCCGGGGCCGAGGCGTGGAAGCCGGTGCGAGACCGGATGGTGTCGGAGGGGGTCACAGCTATAGTGCCTCCCCCCACAACCCTCCCCACAAACATTCTGACACCCCCGTGCCGGCTGCGGGGTCACCGAGAGCCTCAGACCCAGTCAGGGCTGTAAGGGGCTCCCATCCAGCAAGTGAGCACCAACATCCAGCTGCAGCCGGCCCAGTGGGGAGAGCCGGCCCCAGAGTGACCAGGCTGGGCGGCCAGCCCTCAGGGGTGGGAGACTGCCCCCTGCTCCATCCACGCCCTCTGCCCCCTCCACTCGGCAGTGGACCAGGACCACAGACTGTTCTGGAAACATGTCCCTTTACTGGTAACACCCCACCTTCCCCAGCGTCTAGACTGGCTCCTCGTGGAGGACCTGTCGGACGGCAGCCTTCTCCGAGGCCTCTCCCAGCTCCAGCTCCCGCCACCAGGGCCGAGGACATCCCCTCCCCCACCCCCCAGCCTCCCTGGGACATTCATCTCTGGCTGGATCTGGAGGAACGTTCCCACATCTGCTCCCCCTTCGGCTGTGAGCAGGGAGGGTCTGATTCTTCCCCGAGGCTCCAGGGCCGGGACTGGAAGGCTGGGGGGGGGGGGGGGGCGGGGGCTGAATGGGACTCCGCTGCTGGTGGTCTCCGTGCTCCTGTGGGCCAGACCCCTCCCCGAGGTCACTGACCGGCCTGAGGAAGGATCCAGGGAGGTTCAACAGGTGTCCACGCAGGTGGGCCCCATGGACCCAGAAGAGCAGAGGCCAGGAAGAAGCCACGTCTGCATGAGTCAAGGCCCCATGGAAGCTCAGCGAAAAGCCCCCCCCAGGATGGGCAGTGCTGTGGACAGCCGGAGGCCGAGCTCCCAGGAGGAGCGGAGACCAGTGTGTGGCCGTCCCGGGTCTGGAAGGCAAATCTGTGCGGCTCGCTCCAGAACGAGGTCCACCTGCTTGTGGAGAAGCCACACCCTCCAAGGATCCCGAGAGTGAGGATTCTGAGAATTCTAGAATTCGGCTCTCTAAACTACGCAGGGGCTCTGCATTCGACCCCATAGAAGCTCCCTGCAGAAGCTCCATGGAGCGTGACAGATCGGGAGCCGGGGTCTGGGAGTGCCCAGCACGACCCCGACACATGGACTCCCCAGGAGGGATGTACCGGGAATTCACCAGCCGCTGCCTCCAGAGGCCCGGCTGGAGACACAGGGACACAGGCCTGCCTTCACTGAGGGAGCCTCAAGAGAAAGGTGTGGCCTGAGTCCCCAGTTAGAGGCTCAGGCGGTCCGACCCCCATGTGGCCGTCAGCAGCCTTTAGCCTGAGGGCAAGGTGGCAGGTGCTGCGGTCAGGGTCAAGTGCTCCGCCCGCCCGGGGTCTGCAGGTGCTCTCACCGCACCCAGGGGGTCCTGCTCTCGTCACCTCCATGGGGTGGCGGGAAGAGGCCCGTGGCGGGCAGGGGGGACCTTGCAGCCATGAGAAAGTGAGGTACTGAGTGAGGTGGGGGAAAATGACATAGTGGCTTCTCTGCGGCGGGGGGTGGGGTGGTGCATGTGCCAGCTTCGGAGGGGCGGCCTTTCTGTTTCCCCTTGAACTGGGCTGTTGACCTGCCCATTTCCTGCTTTCCCCACAGAACCCCTACGGGTATCAGGCAGGGCTTGATCCAGCCTCCACCTGCTCGGTTCCCTGCGGGACCTGCAACCCCTCCCCCAGGTCCTCTGAACACACAGGGGCCTTCCCTGCCCAGTCTCTTCTGCATTCAGAGGACCTTTACTCCCCGCTGCTCACACGCCCCACCCAGGGGTCCACTGCCTGCCAAGCCCTGGCGGCCGGCCCTCGCCCGAGGGGCATCTGGTGTGGCGCGTCCCGCCCCGGCCCGGCCGTGCAGAGCCCTGTGCCGAGAGAGAGAGGGCACTCACTGTGCTGGCTTGGCCCCCACCCACAGGAGCGTGCGCAGGGCTATCCTCTTGTGCAGATTCCAGCGCTCCACGGCCACGGCCATGATGAGGCCGCCCAAGAACAGCATGTTGGTGTCCTTCATGTACTGGATACACACCTGGAGGACAGCACGGGGCCCATTAGGGCCACCCCGGCCCCGAGACTGGCCAGCAGGCCGGGCCGCCCGAGCGGGGACGGGCCGGGCAGCTCCGACAGGGGCTCGGGGAGTGCGCCACGGGGCAGACGCAGGATGCCGCCGGGGGCCCCCGGGGGCGCTCACCTGCTTGGAGTCCAGAATCTTCAAGAGCGGGAAGAGCAAGGCCGGCATGAGGGAGGTGACGGCCAGGGGGATGACCTCCGTGCACCAGTACACGGCCATGAGGATGATGACGTAGGCACACCTGACGAACTGAAGGAGCAGCCCTGAGGCCTCGGCACCTGGTGCCCCCTTCCCCCACCAGCCCCCACCCCCCCTGCCGGTGGCCGCGGGCACGGCCGGAGCAGGCTGCCGTAGTCAGAGGGCCTGCCCTCGGGCCGCCCCACCAGCCCAGGACCCGAGGGGACCCAGGACCTCATGCCCCTGCCTCCCAGGTGGGTCCTGGGCAAGCCCTCGCACCTGTGCAGGACAGAGTAAGAGAGGGGGCGTGGAGGAAGAGGGGGGAGGAGGAGGACGATGAGGACAAGGACAGAATACAGAGGTCCCCGGCTTCCCACGGTTTGACCTAATGGTTTTTCGACCCTCCAAGGTGCCAACGTGGCCACACGAAGTAGGATCCGTATTTAGAATTCCCCGGGCTCCGCGTGAGCGGCCGGCCTCCTCTGTGACCCTGGCGACAGCGGCCTCAGCTCAGAACAACCGTTCTACGACACCACGGGCCTCCTGGTTGTCACTCTCGGGACCGCACTCCACGAATTGCACAAGACATTCAACACTTTAGGTCAGAGAGGCTGGTGCCCGACTGCGGGGCCGGCTGGTGAGCTCCAGGCGCCACGGCAGGTGCTGAATGCTTTCTCCGCCTAGATACCTTCCGCTGGCTGTGGGTTCACGGGGACACAGCCCCGTCCCAAGTCCAGGAAGATCGGCACCTGTTTAGTAACGTGCCGGTCACTCTCACAACAGCAGATGCGGCGGGGATCCTGGCCCCCTGCCGTGGAGGAAGTGTTTCTTCTCGGCCTGCACGGGAGGTCGGGACCGCCCCACGTTCTCCAGGGGACCCGCTCGCCCCAACTCCTGCTTCGGCTTCTCATTCCCGTCCCAAAGGGCTGCCCGGAGCGCCTGCTCCCGGAAACTAGCTGCCAACCAGCCCGTGCGGAGAACCACTGGTGCAGGGTATTCAGGCTTGTTTTTATTACTGGGCTTTCTCATCAGCACCTCTCGTCACAAAGGCCTCGAGCTTCCGAGTGGAGTCTAACCCTGGGCGAACCGTCCGTCGGTGCCGTTAGCTGCGTAGCCCCCGGGACCTCGGCTTTGCGGTGAGACAGGCCTGGTTCTGGTGTGAGCTGGAGGCCGGCCGCTCACCAGCTGTAGGACTTGGGGCCTCGGCCCCATCACCTCCGGGGACAGGGATGACCTGGCCCGCCTCCCTAGGCTGGCATTTGGGGTGCCCACCCAGACCGCCCTCTCCCCCCCCTCCCGGCCCTTCCCCCGAGTCAGCCACACCTGCTGGCCCTGCCCCTCACCGTGCCACCGCCCGCCTGCACCCTTCTGACCTTCCCACGTCCGGCCCCGCACACTGTGGCTCCCTCTCCCAATCTGCGAATCTGTTCAGGGCATCCCCCATTTAAAAGCCTTCTGTTGCCTTCAGGATAAAACCCAAATGCCTCAACAGGGCTCAGGAGACCCCCTGTAAGGAGCCGGCCCTACAGACACCGCCCCCCCCCCGCCCTGTCCCCCGAACTCCTCTGGCGGTGACTGTCACCACTCTTCTCTTGCACACATACTACCCCCCCCCCCCCCCCGCCTGGAGGGAGCGCTGGCCGCACAGCTCCGGGGTTCTCCCCGGCCCCTCCCCCGCCCCACCCACCCTGTGTCCCCAGCAGCTCGCACCCTGGGCTGTCACGGCTGGCCCCCACCCAGCACACACAGCCAACAGCGACCAGCTTGGGGGCAGAGCCCGAGCCCGTGGGTCACTCTGTCCTCAGCACCCAGCACTGACACTCAGGGGACGCTGGCCGAGTACCGATGTGGGGACAGACCAGCCGAGCCTGAGCCGTCCACCTGACGGCAGATGCACCTGTGCACCGTCACCTTCTCGTCACCCAGGAGACCACCTACTGTGTGCAGGAAACATTGCACCAAGACCTGGAAATTCTCCATCTGGACGGTGTTGCCAGTCATAAAAAGTAAACTTCCTTCGGCCTCCCAGGAGCACCCCGGGGCACTGCCCGACGGCCCGGCCACTGCCGCGTGGGGACCAGTGGTTCTGCGGGGGACCGAGCCAGCCTTGAGCTGTAGACGCAGCATCCGTGGCCTCTGCCCCCACTAGACGCCAGTAGAAAGGGCCCTCTCCAGGGGTGATGGTAAAAATGTCCCCAGACTTTGCCAGACGTCCCGGGGCCCGGGGCCTGCAGGGGTCAATGCTGGTTGGAGTCGCAAGGTTCAAGGCAGGACTGCAGGGCTAGAAGGCCAGGCTTTGGCGCTAGACAGACCCGATCCCTGTCTACTGTCTGCCACTGTCTGGCCTTCAGGGTCCCTGATGTGTCTGGACCTCGGTTCCGTGGCAGGGGAGGCTAGGAATGATCCCCTCCAGTGGCAGACAATAAGGAGGTACATTGTAGAGACTTTAAAAACAGCAACGCTGTCCCCAAATCCTTCTCTTCGTCATCATCCTGCCGTAGCAATGCTCAGCAAGGTCGGTCGCGGATATCCCTCCCCCCACCCCCCCACCCCCCCACCCCCGCCACTCCCAGCCCGGCCCTCTCCCGGCTCGTGCCCAGCCAAGAGCACCCATTAACGTCCGGTGTGCAGAGAGGGCTGGGTGTGACTCATGTCATCTAAACTCAGCAACGTGACACGTGTAACCACTCTTCACGGCCCGGTCCCTGGAGGCACCAAATGTAACCTGCTGGGAATGCGTCTGGAAGGGAGCTTAATTCCGAGAGAAAGGTGGACAGTGGGAGTCACAGGGCAGTGCCCAGCACGCAGCGGGTCAACAGCCGTCTGCCCGATGCACGAGTGAATAAAACCATGGCTCATTATGAAACTAATTAACAAGCAAGGGTGTCTGTGACACCGTGCTTAACGGGGAAACGTGGGTGAGAGCACATCTGTGCGTGGGTGTGTGTTAGGGCACTTAAGAGTGTTTTCATGTTCATATTATATGTAACAGACCTTGCAATTAAGAATTTTTAAATAATTTTGGGGCACCTGGGTGGCTCAGTCGGTTGAGCATCCAACCCTTAGTTTCGGCTCAGGTCGTGATCTCGCGGTTGGTGGGTTCGAGCCCCACGTCCGGCTCTGGGCTGCCACTGTGGAGCCTGCTTGGGATTCTCTCCCCCTCTCTCTGCCCCTTCCCTGCTCGTGCTCTCTCTCTCTCTCTCTCAAAAATAAACATAAAAAAAACTTAAAAAAGAGAATTATTTAATAATTTTAACAAAACAAACAATAGGATGAACATATTGTTTATTCTGTTAAAGAGCAACCTTCTCGGGAAAGGACCCAGAGAAAACTCCCAAGAAGTGAAGCAGAGATGATGCCAGGAAGGATCAAGGTGGAAAAAGAGCAAAGCCGGGGAGAGGGCCGGGCACCAGCAGAGAGTGGCTGCCTGGGAGCCGCTTCCGCACGCTCGGGGACCGGGACGGCCGCCCACGCTGCTGCTGACCGACCGCCCGCCGCCTTCCCGGAAGCCCTGTCCCGGACAGGTGCACCTGGGTTCCTTGCACAAGGGGGCGCTGTGGGGGCGGGGCAGCGAGCTCTTTGCTGGTGACCAAAACAAGAGGCACATGGGAGGGAACAAGGACACAGGGTCCAGATGCTGGGGGCGGGGGGGGGGCAGGGGACAGCACGGAAGGCTGCCTGTAGGATGCCTCTCACGAGGGTCTCCCCTTCCTCGCCTGATCCTCGCTCCCAGGGCAGGTTGCTGACGTGCATACACACCCCGAGTTGAGGGTCCCATCATGAGGGTCCCCCTGTGTGCGCTCATGCGGGCGTGTGGAGGTGTGTGTGTGTCGGGGGGGGGGGGTGTGGGGTCTCAGCCACTCTCTCTCTGAGCAGGAAGGTCAGCCAAGCTGCGGTCACCCTCCCAGGAACTTCACTCCCTGCCAGCACAGAGGAAACGCCAGCTTTCCTGCCTGGCTCCCTCGCCGTCTACGAGAAAATACGGCTTCTCGCAGCTGGTGCGGCACTGAAGGGCCCCCCGTGGTTGGATCTGAGGCCCTTGGCCGGTCCAGGGTCACGCGCAGCCCACCCAAGGGTCCTTCCGGCCTCCCTCCCCCATCCTAGGAACTGGCATCGTCTGCTTTTGGTGCCCAAAGTCCGAAAGCGTCAGAAGCACACCTCCTCGCCCACTGTAGAGATGAGAAAACCAAGGCCCAGAAAGTGCGGGCTCTTGGGTCAAGTCGCACAGAGAAGGCGGCGGTGGAAGTGAAATCTGTCGCAGGTGGGCTCCCCGAACTCCCAGCCCAGCCCCCCTACCTCCTTGGCCCCCGGGGCGCCCCCTAAAGAGCTCCTCTGTTCCCCTGAACCTGCCCCCTGGTGGGGGTGGGGAACCGGAGGCTTCCTGTCTGGGCTCAGAGTGAAGGCGCTCAAAGAGGGATGGAGGAAGGAGCAGCCAGCAGCCACAAAAGGCTTCAAAGGGCTTCGGGCCTCTGCCAAACGGGCTTCCACGGCCCAGCGGCCAGGGCTCCCGGCCCGCCCCCGCCCTGCGGCCAAGGCCATTCATCCAGGCCTCCCTCCCTGAGCGCTGGGCAGCCGGGTAAGGGCCGCGGCTTCCCCGAAGCCCTGGGTCGTGCCACCCAAGGCGTGAGCCTGGGAACGCGCCCGCCTCCTGCCCGGAGCCGCAGGCCAACTCTGACCAGCCTCTCAGCTGGCGGCTTCCCGGCCTCGGAGCAGGGAAGAAATGTGCATCACTGAGAGGGAAACTGAGGCTCAGAGAAGGGCCAGGGAGCGGCAGAGACAGCCCTTCGGGATCCACTCAGGGGTGATCGTTTTGCGTGCCTCCCTGACTGGCCTCGGGAGCCCCCCACAGCTGCGAATTCCTCATTTGCTAAGAGGGGGTGGGGGGACACAGGCGTCCAGGCTCCCCGTGGGTGCGGGCGACACTTGAGGGTGAAGTGGAGGGAGATTCCGAGCCAGGGGCTGAGCCCATGGACAGTCTGTGTGGCAGGGTCCCAGCTGGCTTGCGGGTTTCTGCGCTCTGGGGTCTCCGTGCCCCTCGACATTGTTTGTGGGCGCCTCCCATCTGGCCCCCGGAGCTCCCGCCAGAGTGCGCCCCCGGGGATCCCCGCGCTCCAGCTCTGTGCTCCCGGGTCGGTGCCCGCGGCCCGCGCAGGGCGCAGGGGGTCGGCGGGGCTGCGGGGAGACGCAACTGACCTTGGCGGGCATCAGAATGACGAGTGGCAGCAGCAGGAGCGGGGTGAGGAACAAGATCACGAAGGACTTGAACCTGGAGACATAGCTGCGCGCCGCCGAGGCCATAACGCAGGAGGGAGGCGGCGGGAGAGCCGAGTGACGGCAGCCAGCGACCCGAGGGCTTAAGAAGGGGCCGCAGCGGGAAGGGGAGGGGGGGCAGGGCCAACCCCGCCCCCGTGGCGGGGCCTCCCCGCGGCCCCAGGGGCGGGGCCACCGCGCGGGGTCGGTGGGGCGCGCCGGCCCCCAACTCCGCCAACCCCGCCCGGGAGCGTCCTGGGCCCGGGCACCCGCCGGCTCTCCAAGGCTTTCCTGCGCTGCCCAGGACAGAGGCGCGCGCGGGGCTGCCGACCAGGGGCGATGGGTCGTTCGTGGTGCCGGCTTTGGCGTGAGCCCCCGTCCCCAGAGCCACCTGCAGCCTCCTGGTCTCCGCGGGGCTCCCGGACGCAAAGTCCTCGCAAGCCCCTGGGTCCCTCGGAACTGACGCCCCGGACGCTCCCTCCTTTGCCGGTTACTCCCGCCCCTGCCTCCCGCACTCCAGAGGCGTCTCTGGCGGAGACGTCCCCGCGCCCTCCTCGCCGCCGGCCTTGCGCCCGCAGGTCACCCCGGCCTCCCGGCCGCGTCCGCGCTGCGCTGGGCGCAGGACCCCTCCCCCCCTCCGCGCGCCCTCCCCGACCTAGCGCGTCCCGCGCTCTGCAGCGATCGCTGAGGAGGCCGCGCAAAGGTCCCCGAGGGCCGAGCGCCTTTCGCCCTCCAGCGGACACCAGCCGCCTGCCGCTCCCGCCTGACCCAGGCTGCTGTTGCCAAGTTACAGAGGGGACGGCGGCCGGCGGGGCAGGGGGTCTCCGGTGGAAGGGCCCTTCAAACATTCTGTCTCCTGAAAACACTTACTCAGCGCCTGTTGTGTGCTGGGCCCCTGGCTGGGGCGCTGGAGACCAAGGTGCAGACAGTAAGGCCTCCTCACTGCCTCCTTCCCTCCCTTCTCCTCCGCAGTCCGGTCTCATCCTGCAGCTTTCTGTCGGTGAGTCGCACCCAGCCTGGGCTTGAACCCCAGCCTGCCCCTTAGTGGTCAGGCCGGGTCTCATCCCGCCCTGGTGCTGGAGCCCCACACGCATTTCCATTTCCAACCTTTCCCGCCTGGACGCACAGCAGGACCTAAAACAACACATCCTAAGTCAGGCCGGTGACTTTTCCCGTGACCCCCACCTAAGGAGGCCCCCCCAGACCCCTCCTGCCTCTGTGAGCCTCCTGCCAGCACCCTCCTGCTTTGTCCTTCTCAGAATTTCCCCCCTTGCCTTCCCCACCCCCAACCCTCTACCCCCACACCCTGCACACTCACCACAATCTGTACCTTTATGTGTTTACTGGCGTGGACTTTCTTTAATGGCTGCTTTATTCCTCACCGTCTGCCAGCCAGCACCTTCTACGTGGCTGGTGCGGTGCACTCTCTCAGAGCCTTTGCTCCGGGACGTGCGAATGAGACAAGGAAACCATTTCGGTAGGTTAACACAACGGCTTTCCAGGGGGCCCAACCCGGGTACAGGTGGACCCCGGAGCCGTGCTGCCTGGATCTGTGTCCCGGCCTTATCACATGAAGCTCATTTTTTCTTAAATCACATGAAGCTCATTTTTTCTTAAATGGGGGTAGTAACACCAACTGATTCCAAAAAGTTGCCTTGAAGGTTGCAGGAGTCAACGCTCAGAGAGCTAACACGATCTCTGGCATCCGAGAAGCAGTCGGGAAAGATTTGCTCTTACCAGTATCCGAAAAATGCTCTGAGTTGCAGCAGCGATGGGGGAAGACTTCACGGAGGCGGTGACATTTGAGCTGAGACTTCGGAGCTGAGTAAGATTTGCCAGGCAGCAGTGGAGGCTAGTCAGAATCCATCAGCGAACGAAAACATAACAAAGTGGTTGAGAAAAAAAAAACTTTAGAAGTTTAGTCCTAGAACGTAAGTACTGCGACGAGAAAATAAACCACGTGGATGGAGGGATTATATCAATTCGTGGACGGGAAGACCAAACACCGTAAAGAGACACGCGTCTCTCAAGTCAATCAACAAGTCCCATTCGATTCCCGTTAACCCCCCACGGAGTCTTCGTCTCACAAGCGGTCTAGAATTCAGACATTTGCGGGGAGTAATGGAAGGAAATTGCCCTATCAGAGTTCAAGGCTTACGAAGTCATAGTAATTGGTGCCATCACTCACTACTGGCATGGGGACAGAAAAAGTAGGTCACCAGATTAAAGAGCCTAGAAACGGACCGCGCACGCTCATATGGAACCTTGACGTACAAGACAGATTGATGGATATTCAGTGCCCACTGGCAGCTGTTAGACTAATTAGTTTTTAGCAGCAGGGATATTTGTCTTTCGCTAAACATGTTGACCACGTAGGAACAGCGTGATGATAATATCTAATAAATTAATGAACTTATTTCCCTTTTTGTATTCATGAGTTTTATTTAGTTATTTCCAAAAGCTGAACATAAAGGTTCGATTTTCGAATGCAAATATATTTACCAACAGAAAACTCTGTTGTTTTTTTTATCAAACTCCCACTTACAAAAAGCTTAAAGCTTAAAAAAAATTTTTTTTAATGTTTATTTATTTTTGAGACAGAGGGAGAGAGACAGAGTGCGAGCAGGGGAGGGGCAGAGAGAGAGGGAGACACGGAATCTGAAGCAGGCTTCAGGCTCCGAGCTGTCAGCACAGAGCCCGACACGGGGCTTAAACCCACGAACAGTGAGATCATGACCTGAGCCGAAGTCGGATGCTTAACCGACTGAGCCACCCAGGAGCCCCCAAAAAAGCTTATAATTTTAGCCTGTTAACATCGCATGATAATAAACGAAGTAATGAAAAGGAGGTATCAATTTATATCTTGTATTGGTAACTTACCGAAAAATGGAAGGTGTCAAACGTCATATCTCTATGTGGCTGCTTGGAGTAACCTACCCCCTCAGGATCTGTTCTGCATTTTTTCCCCTTGGGGCTTTTTAAAAATGATGTTCCTCAAGATATGGATTCAAACATTAGGATATATTTCTTGAAGATAAAAATAAATAGTTCCCTAACTAAAAATATGTTTTTACTGATATACACAAAATTAAAATTATTTTGGAATATTTGGTCATAATGATATATCATCTGTAATTGTGTAATGCAACTTTTATCCCCATCTGAATAACTTAATAGAATTTTAATCCTTTTAACGTTTTTTGTTTTTTGTGTTTTTTTTTTGAAGGAGAGAGAGAGAGACAGAGCGTGAGCGGGGGAGGGGCAGAGAGAGAGGGAGACACAGAATCGGAAGCAGGCTCCAGGCTCTGAGCTGTCAGCACAGAGCCCGACGCGGGGCTCGAACCCAAAAACTGCGAGATCGTGACCTGAGCCGAAGTCGGACGCTCAACCGACTGAGCCCCCCCAGGCACCCCTAATAGAATTTTAATCTTAACACCAAGGCAGTGGGGCACCTGGGGGGCTCAGTCAGTCTGTTAAGCGTCTGACTCTTGATTTTGGCTCAGGTCATGATCTCATGGTCCTTGAGATGGAGCCCCACGTCGGGCTCTGTGCTGACAGCACGGAACCTGCTTGGGATTCTCTCTCTCCCTCTCTCCCTGCCCCTCCCTGCCCCCCCCCTCAAAATAAATAAATCAACATTTTTTTAAAAACTGAGATATATCAGTTTGACCTCAGTTTCAATTTGCAGTTACTACTTTCTGGTAAGACATAATGGGCTTCGTGTGCAATTTAAATTTTTGAAAATGTACCAGCCTATGGGTGAATTTCTAAGACATCGAAATGGGGATGTTGATGAAAACAGAGATGAGAATTCCCTTAGATACCGTTAGGCGGCGGATGCGATGGCCAGAATCAGACTCTAGAGATTACACAAATGTAGTAACGGTTTTTCAATCCCATAAACCCAGCTGCAACCACATCAGAATTTACAGAACGCTGTTCATGCTGAGCCCTGCAGGCCGCCTCCCCAGCACACTTGTTCATTTACGAAACCATCTATCGAGGAAAACGACTTTGCAAAACAGCCTCCGAAAGCACACCTATCGATGTTCTATGAGAAGAGCTGGGTGATAATGAGAATATGAGGCAAGGGTAACATCTTCACAGGCCATCGCGGCTCTGGATGCCCGTACAGACTAGCATCACTGGGGGCCAAGACTAGGATTCTCTTAAAAATATTTAGAGGGGCGCCTGGGTGGCGCAGTCGGTTAAGCGTCCGACTTCAGCCAGGTCACGATCTCGCGGTCCGTGAGTTCGAGCCCCGCGTCAGGCTCTGGGCTGATGGCTCAGAGCCTGGAGCCTGTTTCCGATTCTGTGTCTCCCTCTCTCTCTGCCCCTCCCCCGTTCATGCTCTGTCTCTCTCTGTCCCAAAAATAAATAAAAAAAAAAAAAAAACGTTGAAAAAAAAAAATATTTAGAGCTGAGGACGCCTGGCTGGCTCAGCCCGTTAAGCAACTGACTTCATCTCAGGTCGTGATCTCACGGTCCATGGGTTCGAGCCCCGCGTCGGGCTCTGTGCTGACAGCTCAGAGCCTGGAGCCTGTTTCACAGTCTGTGTCTCCCTCTCTCTCTGCCCCTCCCCCGCTTGTGCTCTGTCTTCCTCTCTCAAAGATAAATAGACATTAAAAAAAATGTGAAAGCACAGGGTGGATGTCATCTATGGCCTCCATATGCTTTCAAAGCCACTTGTCTGTGGCAAAGATAAAAAAGGTTGGCTTTCGATTACATTTGTCTTGAAATAAGAATTTAGAAAAAGGTTCTGGCCCGGTGCTGGCGAGGGCACGTCGCCCCTGGGTCTCTCCCACACTATTGCTGGGAGTTTAGAGCAGCCTAGACGTAGAAACGGTCTGGCTTATAAAGTCAAACATGCATCATCCTGGAGAAGAGACAGCACGTTCACGCATCAGCCTGAGTGTCAATGTTCGTAGCAATGTCATTAATAACGGCCCCAAGCCAGCAACATCCCCGCGTCCCTCCACGGGTGAGGGTGTAAACAGCCAGCCGGCCGTGCGGCGAAATACCGTTCAGCCGGGAGAAAGAACATATCCGGACAGATCTCAAGGGGATCCTGCTGAGTGAACAAGCCAGTCTCAAAAGGCTACGTACCGCATCACTCCATTTATCCGACATTCTGCAAGTAAAAAAGTTAAGAGGGAGCAGAACGGACCAGCGGCTCCCGGGGAGCAGGGTTGGGGAGCATGTGGCTCCAAGCAGGTGACTGGGGGGGGAGTCTCCGCGGGGACTGGACGTTCTCTATCCTCGTTGCGCTGACGGACGCACCGAGTCTCACCGCGTGATAGCGTTTGCTACGCTGAAAACGTGCGATGTCGTGCTGTGGTTTGCTCTGGGCTACAGACAGACGTAGGAAAAGAAGATAGAAATACACATCACGCTGGGTCTAGTTTTAACCTGCTCGGGAGGCGGCCGCTGTTCGGAGCGGGGCCCCCACTGTGTCTGAAATGTTTTATTACCTCGCGGGGGACACAGGGGCGTCCACCGCGTGGTCCCCGCGCTTCCTCGCATATTTTGAGTGTGGCAAAGTGAGCGTGTGTGCCGTTTTCGAAGGGGCCTGCACACACACGGAGCACCAGAGCAGGAGTGAGGCTCCAGGCGTAAGAGAGAGGAAACAGCCTTTCGGACGAAATACCTGAAAGCTGAGCCACCCCGCACCCCAGAGCCCCGGGGGCGGAGAGGCCGAACCGTGTGTTTTGGAGTGAGGTGAGTTTTGTTTTGCTTTTATCGCTATGTCCATCAGTGACATCCCGGGTAGAATGTGCACTTTGATCCCCCTTCCAGGTCGGTGCCGGGTCCAAAGTTTTGTGTCATGAACGAGTGACGCTGGCTTGACGGGCTGGCACGCGGGTCCCTCTGGGCTCCCGGACCTCTCAAAATTTCCCCTTTGCCCTAATTATTCAGTTCCCTTCGCGCTGAGTGCCATGGAATTCTTTTCCTGAGTCCTTTTCTTCTCCTCTCTGTCAGGTCCGTCCATCAATGGGGAGGACGAAAGCTTTGGTTTCCATGGCCGGAACGTGTGCTTTTATGGCACATTGCATTTTGTTGTTAAAGACGCCAGATAGCGGTCTCTTCTGCTGAATTAAGTGACAAAATCGTGTTGTGCAGGGTTTTCTTTTAAACATTAAAAAAAAATTTTTTTTAATGTTTATTTATTTTTGAGACAGAGGCAGACAGAGCACGGGCGGGGGAGGGTCAGAGAGAGAGGGAGACACAGACTCCGAAGCGGGCCCCAGGCTCCGAGCCGTCAGTCCAGAGCCCGACGCGGGGCAGGAACCCACAAACCGTGAGATCATGACCTGAGCTGAAGCCGGACGCTTAACTGACCGGGACACCCAGGCACCCCTTGTGTGGGGTTTGCTGTAACAAAGAAAGTTGTTCAGAATCCCGGGTGAGACCTGGGTCATGAGCATGGAGGGACAGCACCCACGACGTCCTCTCCCTACTGACAGACCCTCCACAGGGGGCTCAGCACGGCCTCTCCCCCTTCTCCCCCGTTACACCTGCTTTTCTCCACCTTCCCAGACTGACCGCTACACTCCTGCCTCCCAGGAACAGAGAACTAGAACCAGTGGTCTACACCCGCGGCCCCCAACCTCTCCTCCCACCCTTAAATCCAGGCCAATGTGGCTTCTGTTGCCGTAACTACACTGGGACAAACTGACCAGTGTCTCCACCTCGCTGGTTCTAGTGACCCCATAGGGTCTGCGCTGGACTTGCTCCTGGCAGCACCTGACAGGACCGAGCTCTCCCTCCCGCGGCCCCTCCCCTCCAGCTCCGGGGGCCCCACGACCGAGCTCTCCCCCGCCTCCCGCGGCCCCTCCCCTCCACCTCCGGGGGCCCCCGACTACCGAGCTCTCCCTCCCGCGGCCCCTCCCCTCCAGCTCCGGGACACCCCCAAGACCGAGCTCTCCCCCCCGCGGCCCCTCCCCTCCAGCCCAGGGGCCCCCACTCTCTGGTCCCTCCCACCCTGGTGGCTCATCCCTGGGCCCCGCTGCCATGTCTTGTAAAGCTCTGAACATTTGAGAATCCCAGGGCTGAGTTCCTTCCCGACTCGGTCAGTGGGCTGGCTCACTGTCATCTCTATGACGTGGGTCCATCTCCAGGCCACCCCAGGCCTCCTCCGGAACAGACTTGCGTCTCCAGCCGCCTACCTGCTGGCTCCCCTTGAACCCCTACACACGCCCGACACATAAACTGTCCCCATATGGGCAGGGCTCCCCCCCCCAGCACCCGCTGCTGTTCTGGCTGTTCCCCAACCTGGGAACGGGGTCCCCAGTGTAGCCGAATGCCTCCCTGTCCTCACCTCCATGGGGACCGCCCCATCCCAGCCCGCAGCCTCCCTGCTTCCCCGCTACCTCTCCTGTGCGTCCGCAGCACAGCCCCCAGATGACCTCAGCCACCTCTCCCCTCTGATGAAAACCCTCGCTAACTTTCCACCGCGCTCACCGTGGCCTCAACCGGAAATGGTCAAGGTGTCATGGGGCCTGGCGTCCCAGCACGTGCGTCCCCTCCGCGAGCCCACTCTATTCCAGCTGCTCAGCCCAACGGACCACACCTGCTCCCGCCGTGGGGTCTTTGCAGATGCCGGCCCTTCGTCCCGGAGAACCTGCCAGGCGCCTACCCACAGGACGTGCCCCTCGCTGCCTCCCCACCTCTGATTCCCGCCGCCAGGTGAGAAGGCCTTTCCCGTCCGCCCGCATCAATGGCGTCTCCGGGCAGTTCACAGCCCCTTCTGCGCGTCTCTTCTCACCTCTCCCCACAGCTTTCGATCGGGTCCGTCCCCGACTAGAACACGAGCTGAGGGAGCAAGAATGTGTCCACTGCCCTGTTCACCCCTGCCTCGCACATAGTAGGTGCTCAACAAAGCCTGGCTGAAGGAGGAGGGAGGGAGAGGGAAAAGCCAGTATGACTTTCAGCTTTCCAGCTTGGGGGCTGGGGGGGTTGGCTGGCGGGTGGCAGGGTCGTTTACAAATACGCGCATATTGTGACAACTTTGACACCAAATCCAGGCAAGGAAGGTTCATAAGGGGAAAAGTATATGCCTGCAGATGAACACATACGTACCCCAAATAACTCAGTGTAAAATCAGTCCCACAAAGCACCAAAAACGTCTTTTCTTTACCCTTTTATTTTAGAGAGAGAGAATGAGAGCCTGAGCAGGGGAGGGGCAGAGAGAGAGGGAGACACAGAATCCGAAGCAGGCTCCAGGCTCCGCGCTGTCGGCACAGAGCCCAATGTGGGGCTTGAACCCACGACCCATGAGATCATGACCTGAGCCAAAGTTGGATGCTTAGCAGACAGAGTCACCCAGGTGCCCCTAAAAAAATTTTTTTAATGTTTATTTATTTTTGAGAGACAGCGGAGGAGAGGCAGAGAGAGAGAGAGAGAGACATAGATTCCAAAGCAGGCTCCAGGCTGTGAGCTGTCAGCACAGAGCCCGATGCGGGGCTCAAACCCAGGAACTGCGACCTGAGCCGAAGTCGGACGCTGAACCCACTGAGCCAGGAGCCCCAGCACCAAAGATGTCCTCACACGACACCCCTCCTCAATGAGCAGTGTGGCCGAGTGAAGAACTCTACGCTGAAAACCGCTTTCCCTCAGAAACGTGAGAGAATTTTCTCCTCTGTCTTTTAATATCCAGTGTTTTTATCAAAACTCTAAGTCCGTTCTTGCTCTGGGTTAGTTTTAAGGGAACCTGCTGTATTTTCCTCTCTGGAAATTGACAGGCTTGTCCCCAGGGTTCTGAGATTTTCGAATCGAATGTTTAGTTTTGTGTGTGTGTTAAGCTTAGCAAACTGACGTCCTTTCGTTCCGGAGATTTTTGTTAAATTATTTCTTTGATCGGGGCGCCTGGGTGGCTCAGTCGGTTAAGCGTCCGACTTCGGCTCAGGTCACAATCTCACGTTCCGTGAGTTTGAGCCCCGCGTCGGGCTCTGGGCTGATGGCTCAGATCCTGAAGCCTGCTTCCGGTTCTGTGTCTCCCTCTCTCTCTGCCCCTCCCCTGTTCATGCTCTGTCTCTCTCTGTCTCAAAATAAATAAATGTTAAAAAAAAATTTTAAAAAAATAAAAAATAAAAAATAAATTATTTCTTTGATCGTGTCTTCCTTTCCGTTTCCCTCAACTTCACCTTCCAAGATTCCTATTGAGCTGGGTTTGTTGTTTTTTTTTTTCCACTATCACATTGTTCACTTCCAATTAACAATAGTCTTTTGTTTTACGTTCTCTTCTTGTTCCTGAAAGCATCTTTTCAAAAATCTCTCCGGATCTATTCACAGCATGCACACGCACACACGCACACACTCTCAGGCCTCACCTCTGCACGAGGGCAGTCAGACCTGACCGCCTCCAGAATCCCTGCTCACCTCCCTGGTGAGATGATTTCTCGGCATTTATTTACAAAGTTCACGTGCATTCCTCGGCTTTGGGCTTTACCCCTCTGGCCTGCGAGCGCTCTGAGTGCACAGCCCCTGAGCCAGGTGTTTAAAGGCCTTTTGGCTGTCAAATTAATTAATCAATGAAAGAAAGTGGAAAATTCAGGAGCCTAGCCCCTCTCTACTGTATCTCGTGAAACAAAGCAGGATAAGGAAATAATTCAACCCCGACTGTGCCTCCTGCCTTGTAAGGTCATTTCCCACCGCCTCGGCCTGCTGCCCCGCCTTACTTTTCCCGACGACATGCACATATTGGCTCTTTACTGATAGTAAAGAGGTGCCTGGGTCTGAATTTTTTCTCTTCCGCCCCAGACGAGTGACAGGAACAGACTCGACGTGCGTGGTCATTTGTCCCGTGTCCCCCGACACGGCGTTTGGCAGCAGCGAAGGCGGCCGTTGTGTCAGTGAGACCGGAGGCCCCCGAGCACCGACCCTGAAGTGCCCCTCAGGGCCCCGGGAAAATGCCCGTCTGGGGACAAGGAGGGGAGTGTCTGCTGGTGGGGGGGGGGGGACCAGGGAGGGTGCAGCAGGTGCTGTCACCAGTGTGTGAAGAGAGACCTCAGACAGACGAAGGGCAGAGAGTACCGGGGACCAGGGCACACACAGAGTCCTGGAGCCGCGGCTTCTCGCCAGGGGCCTAATGACAAGGTTCCCCTCCCGCGCCTGCCGGCCGAGCAGGAGCCAGGAGGGCACCCCCGGACTCCGCTGCCCATCGGGGCCCCAGGGTCGGCCCCAAACACAAACACAGAGGTTCCGGGGCTTGAATTCCATCCAGAGACTGGTCATTTCGTGCAATTGCATGCGGTCTGAAAAAGAAACTCCCACCCCCACACACTGCCCTCCGGCAGACAGCAGCCTCCACCATCGCGTCTCGCGGGGCCCGGGTCCATTCTGACCACAGGATCCTCCCAAAGGCACCACCGAGGGGCAGGCGCAATCACACCGTGTAATTTCCGTCTGGGAAGCGAAATGCCTCTGCCGTTACATCATTCCCCTTAGCGTAGCGGTCCCGGAGGAATAACGCCCGAGATGGTTCTCGAGGCCGACGACTGAAATCTTCCTGTTGTGATTTTCCCTCCTGCCTCCCGTGGCCCCGGACCCCCCTCACACACAGTCTCTCACTTGCCCTCAAGTCCACGCGCGGAGGCGAGTGCCGTTATCCCGCTACCTGGTCCAGCCCACTGCCCCGGCGTCCTCCTCCCCGCAGAAGGGGACATCTGCACGACTCAGGTCAGGGGCGGGGCTCCCATGGCAGCCCGGACCCCTCCCGTCCCACGGCTGGACAGCCGCCAAGCGGGCGGCCACAGTGGCCTGGAGAGGAGTCCTAAGCTCACGCGGGGCGTTTTGCATCTAGTGTTTTACGGGACGAGGTTGGGGAGGCTTGGTGGCCAGCCAGGGCCGGCTGGCTGAACGATGAAGTCATGCGAGCCCGCGGACCCGCTCACGTCGTGGTGGGAATGGGGACAGGCTTCGGTGCCAGCCAGAACGCGCCCGCTCACCCGCTCAGCGGTGGCTCTGCAGCGGGCCCGGCGGTCAGAAGGAATTCTCGCTTTGTCTGTAATATTCTAATTTTTTTCCAGTGGAAGCATGTTGGTGCGTTAGTGGCATAGTCATGAGTCATGTTTAAAATCAAAGGACCACGGCCGTCCTGCTGCTTGGAGAGCCCTCGGCGTCTGGGAGGGGCTTCTAACTTCCCGCTCTATTTGACTCAGACGCGCACCCTTCACACCCGTTCAGGCCGGCCAGCGCCCGACCTCCCGCCACAGGCACCTGGGCACCACACGCGGGTCCCTCTGGCGGAAGGCGACCGATCAGAAAGCCGCACGGGAGAGGCCTTGACTCTCCAATCACTCGTGCAGACAGACCAGCAGCTAACTACAGCCGGGGCAAAGGAGGGCGGCCCCGACCAGTGGTAACATAGGAGTCGTCGGCAGGGGAAGGGGGGGAGCGGGGCGGGACAGTCTGGAAAGAGGAAGCATCTTGGAAGAAAAGTAGGGTGTGGACGAGAAAGCTCGGGGTCACTTCCAGTTCACCCCTCTCCCACCGATTATTGCCCCCGGGAGGCCTCACCACGTGCCCCCTTTTGGGTCTCAGCCACCCCTCCGTCCCGGGGGTCCCCGCGGGAGACAGGACACCCTGTGACGTCTCATTTTTTTCATTACTGTCAATACTCACCAGAGCTCCAGGAGACGGACAAGGGTGGGCAGCAAAGGTCGTCGGGATCGAGGAAGGAACCGGGAGGCTGACCCGGGTCTCTCCTGGCCCGGCGCCCCCTGCCCCCACATGTCCAACAAGGTGGGCTGTGACTCGCTTGGGCACCCAAGTCCTGGAGTCGCACCAACCTTGTTTGAACCCAGCTCTGACACTCGCCGTGTGACCTTGGGCAAATTACATAACCTCCCTGTGCCTCCGTTTCTAGAGCTGCAAAATGGGGCTGTTAACGCTTACACCAGACCAGCTGGGCGACGAAACGAGACAGTGTCTGCAAGATGCTTGGCATAAGCCTGGAGACCCCACCGTGGGGTCTCTGGTTCGGTGCCCGAATTTAAGAGTCAGGCAGGAGACCGGAGTCCGATCCGGGCCTTTCCCTCAGTACGGTGGTTTGCAGCCCTCCGTTAGCACGGCTGCTCCGGGCTGGGAAAGGCTCTGAGACCCCAGGGGTACGCACTAGGAGGGGTCTCTCACGTGAGCGTGGGGGCACGTGTGTGGCCTCACGTCCTGTCCCCGCATCCCCGAGGCCCCCGTCCCGCAGACCGTCACCCCTTCTCTTCCAGGTGAAGCTTACTGGCACCTGGGGGGGGGGGGGGGGGGGCTGCCCCGCACGCTCGCCCACGGCATCCCGGCCCCCTGCCCCAGCCTCACTCCTGGGGCCAGGTCCCCTCCGTCTGACGAGTTCATCCAGGGCCAGGGTAGTGACGGGGTCCTCTGCCCTCTCCCCTCTCTCCTCTGCAGCAACGCAGCCCATCTTTCTTCCACGAGCTCCAGGTGTCTGTCCCCACCCTGTGCACCTGCACCTCCAGACATGTCAGCGAGCTCATCCACTCCCGTCTTCTTGCTCTGATGGAAAGGCCAGAGGCCAAGGCTCAGCTCGGAGCCCCGGCCCTGGGACTCAGAGCCAGCCTTCCCTCCTACACCCGCGGCACGCCGCATCCCTGCGCCTTAGAATCCCCCAGGACCTCTCTCAGCCTCCACAGCCCCGGCCACATGCCAGACCAGGGATGTCACACTCTCTAGGATCGGGCACATCAGTGGTTTTCTGCAGGTTCGCCGAGCGATGCCCCCCCCCACCCCCCGTGTGGACAAGATTGGGAGGTCGTGCCCTTGCATCCAGCGCCGAGAGCCCCGAGCCCGGTGGACCAAGGGCGGTCGGTCATTAGTACCCAGCGGTGCCCCCAGAGAACCCTGTTTGATTCCAGATGAGGGAGAATGTCTGCAAGTTGTAGCAAAAAGCTGGCATTGGAAGTTACCCATGCAAGCTCCCCGAGGCCGAAATAAACGACAGTGTTTCCACAGATACGCGGCCCACAGATACACGGCCACGTTCAACCCTCTCCAAGGCTCAGGAATTTCCTAATCGTGTTTACAAACCATAAAAGGTGAGTATGAATTGTGAAGCTAATTACACACGGGCTTGACTTTTTATGAATCAAATTCTGGGAACAGAAAAATGCCCTGAACGTTTTTAACATGAAGCACCTAAGAATCTAAATGTTTCTAGCAGAGTTGCAATTATCTGCAAATTCTTTAAGTTCCCGCTGAGCCATGAGATGTGCTGCCCCCACGTTTTTATCTGTCTAACCGCCCGCACCTCCTTCCTGTGGAAGGACCACAAGTGGTGCGCAAAGAAATGTCTTCTATTCAGTTGATTCAACTATGCACGTGTGACGTCTGTTGCCTGTAACAGAACTTGATTTCTCTGAATCTCAAATCTTTGGGCCACTCAGCCCCGTCCGTTAGGAATTGTCGGGCTGTGGACGCCCCCCAAAATGCTGACCGTTCCTCGGGAAAAGGAACACGCACTCGAAGGCAGCTTTGCGCACAATTTCTGGGAGCACCTGCCCTAACCCCCCCCCCCCCAGGTCCCCAGTGGAGTCCAAAGAAATGAGACAGAGGCCCCAAAAGCTAAGTGCACTCTCAGGATTTGAACCCAGACCTCCCGGCCCTGCAGCCGCCCTGGGGGAGGCCAGCCCGGGCCACTCTGCCTGGGTTCCGGGTCTGAATCTGCTGCCTGTGGACACACGCCTGCTACCTCGCCCCTCCGTGCACGGTTTGTCTGAAGCCGGGATGATGACCTTCCCTGTTGTCTCTAGCCTCGTCAGTGATCATGTTTGCTCTGCAGACGCACCTCGGGGACACCGTGGTTCCACATGGACCATCCCGATAAAGGTGGCGTTGTAATAGAGGGAGTCGCGTGAATTTTCCGGTTTCCCACCATGCGTATGAGTTACGTTCACACCACCTGGAGCCTATAAAGTGTGCAATAGCATCATGTCTCAATCTTGAGACACAAGTAAAAATACCTTATTGCTAAAACATGCTAGCCATCCTCTGAGCGATTAGATCACTGCAGATCCCATCCCATCGCCAACATCATAGCGAAAAGTTTGAAATATTACCAGAATCACCGAAAGGTGACCCAGAGACAGGAAGTGAGCAAACGCCGTTGCACCAACAGCGTGGACAGACGAGCTCCCCGCCC
Source organism: Neofelis nebulosa (assembly GCF_028018385.1). Taxonomy (NCBI): domain Eukaryota; kingdom Metazoa; phylum Chordata; class Mammalia; order Carnivora; family Felidae; genus Neofelis; species Neofelis nebulosa. The sequence goes on along the minus strand of NC_080797.1, from coordinate 759,388 downwards.
GGCGGCCGCAGCCCTTCACTTGGCCGAGAGCACAGTGTCCTGTCGGGATTCAGAAGCGAGGGAAGAGCCTCTCGGGGAGGCGGCCTGCTGGCGTCCTCCATCGCCAAGCTGCTAAGTGACGTGGCTCCAGGCCCCGCATCTTGGCACACACCGCCCTGCACCCCTGGTCCCCAACGTCCCCTGGGGACGTTGCGGCTTGGTCCCCAGTAGGACCTGCCTCATCATCTCCTGTTCCTCGTGAGAGTCTGTCAGCCTGTGAGCTCCTGGCCCTATCTGCCCTCAAGGACGCTGACAAAGAAGGGGACTCCGTAGAGGCCACTGGCGGGATCGACGGGCGGGCGGGGAGCACTCACGGACACCTCCTCAGGCATTGGCGTTTCCCGGCCACTCTCCCCATTGGAAGGATGGAGCACTTTTCCTCTGGGGAAGTTTAGCAAGGCTTCTCTCCGAGGATCTTGCCTCCTTGCTTATCCTCTCCTAACCCTTCGACTCAGAGAGCTAGAGAGCACCGCGACTAAGGAGATCCTAGGCCGACCTAGGTCCTTCCCTCTTGTGCTAAAACACACACAAAATTCACCGTGTTATGCGACCACCACCACTGCCTATTCCAGAACATTTTCATCACCCCGAAGAGGAACCCCCTACTCCTTGGCCGCGCCCCACCCCCTCCGTCCCCAGCCCCTGACGGCCACGCATCCACTTTCTGTCTCTGGATTTGCCTGTTCTGGATGCTTCGTACGAACAGAATCGTAGAATATGTGGACTTGCGGCTTCTTTCGTGGAGAAGGTTTTCAAGGTCCACCCGCATCGTGGCACCTCTCAGTACGGCATCCGTCCTATGGCCTTTGTGCAGCCACCCCTCACGCTCCATCTGTCCGCTGACAGGCGTTTGGAGCTTCTGCCTCGCGGTGCTGGCTTTTTGAGGTGTGGCCCATGGACCAGCATCAGGATCACCCGGGAGCCTGTGAGAACTGCAGGATCGCAGGCCTCCCCCCCTCCTCCCAGAAATGCCATTCCACAAGATCCCCAGTGTTCCCAGCTTGGGGAGCCCCAGCCACGCGGGTCCCGGGCTCAGCAGTGCACGGACTCGCCAGTGTACCTGTTCCCCTCACCACTGGGGCTTTCTCCATCCCGTACGTGGTCTTGCGTTGGAATCGGGAGATACTTGGTGAGCCGGGGAACAAGACGTGGCGGAGGCCTCCCCTTCGAACTGGCGACCAGAGGTTCCCACACACCAACTTGGGGCTGGAGGTCCGCGATTTCAGCTCCACTCTGCCATTTGCTGGCCACACAGCTTCCTGGAGCCTCTCTCTTGAGGTCAAGGGGGCTGTCTAGTGCTTCCCGAGGACACCCGCGGGCACTCACCACGGATGTGCCACCGGACCAGCATCCACACGCACACAGAGGCGCTTTTCTCTGCCATCAGTCAACTGCCAACATATCATGTAATGTACTTAATACTGTGGCCACTTAAACGCCACTACCTCCTTAATGCTACCCTCGCCCCACACGCAAATACTCTGCTTTCCAACCTTTTGGACTGTTTCTTCTGGTATTTACCTCTATACTTCTCAAGCACCTTCTTACGCTGCTGTTTTTTTGCTTTCAATTTTAAGTATTATCGATTAATCCATAAGGATGTAGGGATACGGATTTCTCTGTTACACCACCGATCTTATACACACTGCCAGGCTTCTCTCTCTCCACTCTCCCATGCTGGTTAAATCAGCATTCAACGTTAAATTACTATGACCATGTAAATACTATAAATGATGACACCACACAAATTATGATTATATCTACTTTCTTCCGTAACTTTTCGTTTTTCCTGGAGTTGATTATTGCTCCAATTTTTCATTTTATTCTCTTTGTAGGTAACTATAAATCATTCCTAGAATTTTCTACTGGATTAGAAAGATTTCTCCTTGGCATAATCAAACACAGTAGTCTTCTGTCCATTTCATTTTGGGGGCATGTGTTCCCCAGACCTGATGAATAGCTATCATTCTGGGAATTTCTTCCACCCTCTCCAGTGTCGAGTTCTGTTCCCAAATTTCAGGTTCAGGTCATTCTCTTTCTTGTTTTGCCCCTTCTTTGCTAGAGCATATCCTCAAAGAGTTTCTTAAGAAAGAAGGCACAGAAAGCTAATTTTTGAGACCCTATATGTCTGAAAAGGATAGCTTGGATGGCAATAGAGTCCCTCTACTACCTTAAGCCTTTTAGGGGTATTACAAAAATTTTCAAACAAATATGAAAGTAGAAAGGTAATATGATATAATATTCATCACTCAGATACATCAATTGTCTTAATCCTTTCCAATCAGCTTATTTTACAGTCTGTCTCCTACAGTTCTATTTTCTGAAGTTTCCAGAGAACAGCCCTGCTCTTGCCTGTGCCTCTGACTCTCACTCAAGGAAGAGTGTTTCCTTGTGAGTCTGAACCCTGAGCCTCCATTCAGTGGGACTCTACCTGGAGGAATGACCTAGTTTGAGCTGATGTACCTTCCAGAGGGATTTTTCTGGTTGCTTCAGCCAGACTTCCCAATTTTTATGTTAATTCTTATGATGGGGGTCCCGGACCACGAGGCTAATGTAAGTCTGAATCCCAAGTACACGAATGGCGTGCACCCATGATTCTGAGGTTTCAGGAGTGTGAGTGTTTCTTCCCCACGCTCAGATCCCAGCCCAGTATAGACGAGCTGGCATGCCGTGTTCCCCTTCCACTGAACTGGTTCTTCTCTCTTAGCCACAAGTGTAGCCTCTAGGCTCCCAGCTCCATGCAGGGGAAGGGGAAGCTTACTTCCAGCCCCCCACCCCCGCCAACTTTGTGTGGACAGGACTTCTCTCTCGTCCAAGCCCTTATTATGACATGGGGACCCACGTCTCCTCCGTAAGTGCATGTGCTTAAAAGGTCAGGCCTTCATTCCTGGGACGTGGACCTTTAAAGTTTCCTTCTTTTAAAGTCAGCTGTTGGCTTAAACGTTTGCCACGTCTCACCGGGCATTTCTACATGCGCGTAGCGGGAGCTTTGGGGTTATCTAGTTTATCGTGTTGTCCGACTGTTAAAGCCAAACCCATTGTTGTAGTTCACCGCATCACTCACAACTGCAGGGTAAACGTGGGATCCCAGGGTCCGTGAGACATTTTCTCTGCACCCCTCCCAAGTCAAAGCACTGAGGATCCAACTTCCAAGGCAGAGAAAGGCATCTGTCCAGAGATGGAGAATAGGGAGTCTCTTCCTCCTTCTGAAAATTCAACCAAGCAAGAGGCAAGGGGCACAAGCAAAACGGTGAGCCCGCCTTTGCGGTGTGAGCACAGCCCGTGTCCGCCCGCAGAAGACCGTGGGAGCAGCCTGGCACAGCCCGAGCGCAGTTCTCAGTGTGACCCTGAATCAACACCAGGCCCTGCCTCTGTTCTCTCCTTACCTGGCCATGAACTATCTGGACGGTGTTTTTAAAACCCCCCAAGAGCTGCCGGATGTTTGCAGACACGGCCGCCAGCCCTTCTCCAGGCCCCTTCTCCGCGTGTCCAAGTGAAGTCTCTCAGAGCACCTGATACCTGCTTCGTCGCATGAGCTCCTAGAGACTGGGCCGCCTTCGAAGGCTGAGCCGGATCTCTGAGCGTGTGCCTCCGGCTCCAAGCCCGGGGATGGACGCCGCGAGCACTGCACACATGCCGAGGGAGTGAACGAAGCGGAGGGCGCCGGGCAGGCTCTCGTGGTGGAGCGGGCAGCGGAGGCCCAGAGAGCACAAGTCCTGGGCGGGATCCAAGCTGTTGTGGCTTGCCTCCAGCAGATCGGGGTTTGTAGCCGCTAAGTTTTTACATCCTAAATTATTTCCTAGTAATAATAAGAGTTGGCATTGGAGCTACTGGACCATCCTGTGAACGTGGTTCAACAGGAAGCTCTTTATAAATGGTTAATCAGCCAAGGAAGCTAGACGGAGCCGACGGGGAGCTTCCCTGGGATTATACGAGGAAAGGGAGGCAGGATCCAGCGTGGAATCCACATGGACGGAGTTCCGAAGCTTACACACCGGAGGCCTCATTTAAAAGACAAAAACAACAGTGACCGCAAGCTTTCATTATTGGATGTTTTTCAAAACACAGAAGTACGAGATTTGGTTGTAACCGGCTGATATAATGTCACACACGAGGGGAAAGCTGACAACCTCCCCTCCCCGCCCCAGGACCCTAGGACACCCACACCGGCAGTCTGGTCAGTATGCTCTGAACACTTTCCCTTCGCTCATGCAAACCCGGACAAGTTCACGTGGGGTTTAAATTGTTTCTTATTCCCCATATATTATCTCACTATACTCATTACTCTGCCGTTTGTCTTTTTTTTTCTTCATATATGACACACGCTCCTTACCAAAAAAAAAAAAAAAAAAAAAAAAGACCTAAACGTTCCTTTCTAACTTCTTTAGCTATTTCTACGAGCACACGAGGGCACCATTTTGCAAAGGTGGTGAGCTCCACAACTGGTGGGGGTACTGGGGCCACACACCCTTGCCACCCACGGTCCGCCTTTTCTTTCCACACTTTCCCCCACCCTTACGTCACGGGATTGCCAGATCCAGCAAATAAAAATGCATTACTTGGGACAGAAACAGTTACAAAATAATTGCATGGGACGCAGCTATACTAGAAAAATGTGGCCCTGAAACTGAAATTTCACGGGGAATCCTATATCTCATCTGGCAACCCGATTATATAAACACACACACTGGGAGTCCCACCATAAACACTGCTTTGTACCTCTGACCCCAAACACCCAAGGACATGTCTCCAGGCCAGATGATGTGGCTCTTGTCTCTTAACAGCCACATAAGAGGGCACAGTGTGGCTTCCCTAGTCTGTCCCTCCTGTCCCAAGCCCCCAGAAGGTTCCTCCGTGTCTCCTCGGTGTCACCTGCAGCTCAGGGTTTGTGCTTTGGGGACCGGGGACAGCAGCACGGAGACATAGCCCAGGAACTGGCTTTTGCACTTTAAACACACCAGGTTTTCTATACGCATTTCTTCAGGAGAAAGGCTGGCGGCCGGCTTCACGGCAAGGAAACCGAATGAGAACCTCCCGCTAACCTGGAACAGAAAAGGTGCCACAGATGGAGAAGACTCCGTTTTACACCGTCTTCCTGCGCGCCACCCCCCCTTGGCAGTCTTTCCTTGTGAAAAGGGAAGGATTTTCTTCTTGGGTTTTTTCCTCTTACAAGAAAAGGTTTAACTATTTTCCTTCGAACGGAGATACTGGTTTGCCAGCAGCCACAGAGAAACCAGGAGAGAGGCCCCCGGCTCTTGGGCCTGGGAATCCCAGGTATCAGGCACCTGGATCGGACATCCGGGCTGTAGTCTGGACACCTGGGGAACCCAGGCTTGTCTCTGGAGACTGAAAATACCCTTTCCTGTCCACCTTTCCTGAGATTCCTCACTGGTCCTTCCCAGTCAGAGACGCGGCGCTAGGAGCAGGCAGGACGGGAAGGGACAACGCGCGGGGAAAGGCAGAAACGGAAGGAGGCAGGGAGGATGCGGCTGCGGGGGGGCAGGCCGGGGCTCAGGACGCACACCGGAGCCGGGAGGCTGGTGTCAGAGGCCCACATGCACCCCCCCCCCCCGCCTTTTTGCCTGGCCTTTAGGGACACCCTAGGGCGGCCGGGAGGGGAGGGCCATGGAAAGTGGGTGCGTTAGACACCCACTCATGCCTTGTCTTAGGTGAGTCAGGTGGGCCAAGCCTTTCCGATGGGAACCACTTCCGAGTTGGGGGAAGGAGAGGGGGGTGCAGAGCGCAGCGCCTCCTCCCACAGGCCGGCACAGCCTCTTCCCCATCGCAGAGGGAAGCCCACCCTCAGTCGCGCGCACGCAGCCCCCAGCCACGCCCGGACCCCGCCCCTACCCTGCGCTCCGCCTCCGACTCTGTGACCCCGGCCCTCTGCCCTCTGGCCCTCCCCAACCCCGAGCCCCATCCACGGCCCAGACCCCGCCCCCCCTCCTCCACCCCGCGGACCCGGCCCCCAGTACTCTCTCCGGCCCCCTCCCCGCTGGTGCCTGAACCTACCCCCCTCGTATTCCCGGAGCCCACCCCGCACGGACCCCCAGCCCCGCCCCACGCACCTTTGCGCACGGAACCCGCCCTCCCGGGAACCCCGGACCAGGTCCCCCCCAGGCCCCGGCCACTTGGAGGGGCCGTCCGGCCCCCCGCACGCACCGCAGGGACCCTGGCGACCCCGGGTTGGGGCCTCGCGCCCAGGGCACAGCGGAGGCCCGCAGGCCTGGGCGCGTCACAAAGGCTCATCGCCGGCGAGGGCGCGCGTCCCGGAGGCCTGCGCGGAGTCGGCGTCGGAGCGCAGGCGGCGCGGGAGCAGGCGGGCGGCTCGCTGTCCCAGCAGCCCAAACCGGGCGCAACGAGCGGGGCGCGGTGAGCGGGTAATGGGGCCCCTGCCGCCTCCTCCTGGAAACAGGCGTCCTCGGGCACCTCCGGGCCGTGGGTGACGCGGCTTCCTTAGGTTTCTTCCCGGGCTGGCAGCTCCCCGCCTGGGGGACAGGTCTGTGAGCCCTTGGGGTGGGTTCCGATCCCTTCCCGCTCTCCGCGGGCGTTCGCGGGGAGACTTTCCCAACTTGCAACACCTCTGTTTCCCCATCCGCAAACTGGGTGTGTTCACCGCGCCCAGCAGGGACCGCCCCGGAAGCGCCTTGGCCTCCACTTACCAGGCGCAAACGCGGTATAGCCTCTGATACACACCAGGCACCTGCACGGATCAGCTCATTTAATCCTCCCGCCGCTAAGATAGAGGCGCCACTGTTATCCCTGGTTTTCAGATGTGGAGACTGAGGCACAGAGAAAATTAACTTGCCTGAGGTCATCCCTAGCAACTGATGGAACCAGGACCCGACCTCTGAGCTCCGCGGCCTGCGGCTGGCGAGGTCGTTTAGGAGGGGAGGCTGTGCCCAGTACCGACTGCGGCTTTTGGCTTTCCCAGCCCGCAGATCGGTTCTGCCCACACCACCCCGTGGTTCCGTGTCTGAGAGCTCCTGCGCCCAGTGACTGCTAGGGCAAAGGCTTTTGCTCAGCTCTGGGAGCGGCTTGGCCTCTCTCACGCGCCTAGCTCCAAGCAAAGTGCTGGGGACCCAGTTCTGTGAACAAAGAGACGACCCTCTCTCTTCCTTTGTTCAGTGTGCAAGTGCGACTCACGAGAATGAGGCCGTCCCTGGTCTCAAGGGGTGTGTGAGTCCCGCGGGAGACAGGCTGGGCCGAGGATCATCGTCAGGGATGGGCACGGGCGAGAGGGGAACCCTGGACGGGGCCAGGCCGCTGCCAAATCCCGCGTGCAGGTCTGCCTGGATCCGGAGGTGGGGGAGGGCGCCGGGCCCCAGAGGACGCGGCAGAACCAGCCTCCCACACGTCACCCCCGTCGGGGGCGCCCGGGGGTCCGTCACAGGGAGAGCCGAGAGGAGAGCGGCACGGACGCCCACCACGGTTGCACGCGGATCCTAGACGCAGCCGGGGACAGGCACGGAGAGCAAGTGAGCGACGCTCACGAGCTCACGCGCAGACGCATGTCCGTCCCGCACTGAGAAATGCGGTTAACGTGTCCCTCGGCTCCTGAGGGCTGTGTGACCACAGGCAAGCGTCCTCACCCCTCTGGGGCTCAGTTCCCATCTGTAAAGACGTACTTCCCAGAGCTCCTCCGGCCCTGCGGTTTCACGAGGCGTGAGGATAATCTCGGGCCACTTGGTAAAGTAGCCGGCAGAAGCGTTCCGGGGCCACAGGGCCGCAAGCTTGAAGAGCGGGGCCTCTGGGAGAGACAGGGAAAGGGAAAGACGAGAAGTTTCAGGCCAGGGAGACGTGGAAATCACGCCGTCAGGAAAACTTCAGCAGATGGCTCCTGTAGAAAGTCCCAGGGCCCAGCACCCCAGGTGGGCGGTGGCCGGGCCCTCCCGGGGCCTCCCTAGCTTCGTAGAGGTCTCGCCTGCAGCCCGGCTGCCAGGTCGCCCCACTTCTACGTTCCCAGTCACCGTGTCCTGCAAAGAGCGCATAAACCCACGCGTCCCCCGCTGTCCCGCTGCCCTAGCCCCAGGCTCGGAGCCCAAAGCCTGCTCTGGCCATTCATCCTCCCCCTCCCTGGAGGGTCCTTTCTAACGTCAGACTGACAACACCTGTGGACGCAGGCTCCCTGGCCCTTGCCCGGCCCCGCGGCCTCATGGGAGGCTCTCCGCCCGTGACCCTTGATGTGCCGCTAACCCTTTGAATGCAAACGCCCCCATCGGCAATTCGGTGCCAAGCAGCCAGGGTCCCCATCCCCAGAAGGGGACCCGGCATGTCGGCATGTCGGAACTCCAGTCTTGGCCCCTAGGACGCAGCCTCTGTCTGCATCGCTCCGGGGCCCCTTGACCCGGCACCTCCCCCCCGTTCCGGCTCCAACCCCCGCCCCCACAAGTGAAGTGACAATTTTTAGTTCCCCGCACGTGAACAGATCCCATTCGTTCCCAGTTCTGTGGCTTTGCGCCACGGTGCCCGCTGCCCAGGGTGCGTCCGCTCTCCTCCAGCACCGCCAGGCCGACCCGGGCTGCCTTGCGGCTCCCACGCAGCCCGCGAAGCCCCTCCCAGATGCCGCCTCCTCTGAACAGCCCTGTCCCCAGGCTTCTCGCTCCCGGGACTGTGCTGGGCGCGGGTCCCGGTGTGCGTGTGTCCGAGAGACCCCGACGGCCTGGGTCTCTGCGGGCCTTCACGGCGAGGCTCTCGCCCCTCGCGGAAGGGCGGCACGTGAGGCCGGGCTGCGAGTTCATTCAAGGGGGTCTGGTTTCTGTTCGGCAGGTCACGGTGCTTCCTTTTTACTCCCCACAGAAGACGAGCGGTCGCTTCTGTTTCCTCGTTTTTGGAAGCCCCTGCCTCCCGCACGGCTGCTCTGGACACCCCGGCTCCTCGATGGACGAAGAAAGCCGGGCCGTCCGGCCCCGAGACCAGAGCTGCTGGGCCGCCCTGCCCGACGTGTGCCTGCGTCGCGTGTTCTGGTGGCTGGGAGACAGGGACAGGTCCCGGGCCGCCCTCGTCTGCAGAAAGTGGAACCAGATGATGCACTCGGCCGACCTCTGGCGGTACAGGACCATCACGTTCAGCGGGAGACCCTCCAGGGTGCACGCGTCCGAGTTCGAGTCGGCCCTCTGGTACGTGAAGAGATTTGGCCGCTATCTGGAGCACCTGGAGATCAAGTTTCTGAACCCTTACGATGCCGTGCTCACCAAGAAGTTCCAGGTCACCATGCGAGGCCTCCTGTCCTGTCTGGGCAAGAGCAACAACCGCCTGAAGTCGCTGTCCGTGCAGCACCTGGAGCTGGACCGTCCCGTCTGGAGGAACAGCATCCGCGGCGCGTTCATCAAGAGCCTGAGCTGCTTCTTGAAGAAAGCGGGAAGGCAGCTGGATCGCCTCAGCCTGAAAGGGGCCAGGCTGACCGTGGAGCAGGGCTGCGCCGTGCTCGGCTCCCTGAGCTGCTCTCGGGGCGAGAGCCCGGTGTCCCAGCTCGACATCGAGGACTACTTCAGCCACCACCTGGCCGTCTACAGCAGCCCCCAGTTCAGCAAGACCATGGCCACGTTCCGCAGCCTGGTGTCCCTGACCCTCAACTACAACTGCATCTCGGACGAGCTGCTGGACGGCCTGTGCGAGAACAACGCCAGGACCCTCTGGACCATAAACATCAAGTGCCACGTGCACGACCCCCACGGCCAGGTCGTCTGGGGCATGTCCTGGGCCAGGCTGGCCAGGCGCGCCTCCCACCTCAAGGTGAACTTCTTCTTCGAGCGGGTCATGAAGCACGAGCGCCTGGCCCGGGTCCTCCTGCAGGAGATCCCCGTTCGGGGCCTCAGTCTGAGAAGCTGCTACTTCGGCGACCCGGACTGGTCCATGAGGCCCACGCTGACGGATCTCCTGCCCACCTTCCGGCACACGCTGCAGGTAGGGGGGCCCAGGGCCGGGAGGCTCCCCCAGGGCAGAGGCCTCTCCTCTGCTGCCTGCTCCCGGCCGGGCCTGTGCCCACTCAGGCCGACGCTCGGGCTATGTTCCCGGACTACGCGTCCCCCCCACCCACCCCCACCCCCCGCCCCTGCCCCAGGGTCACAGCGGGTGACAGCTACTGCTCACCTGTGCACGCGCAGCACGAGGCATTTTCGGGTGGGCTACCCGCCAGGGAAAGCCCTCTGTGCCCTCTCGGAGCCTCTCCAGGCTGAGGGCGGGTCTGAGGCCGCTTCCTCCCGGCACCGGGTCCCGGCAGCACACGGGAGTCTGACTCCAGACCAGACACACCAAGTCACTGAGGAGCCCAGGGGCGTGCGCGGCCCTCTCCCCTGGCCGCTTCCCCATCTGTAAAATCGGGGTCATTGTGTCCCTCCAAAGACCTCCTGGGGGGCTGGGACGACTGAGGTCAACTGATACAAATACCACCACCACCACCGAGGGCCTCTAAGTGCCGATAACTCATTTGAAGCCTGCCTGTTACTGTCCTTCCGTGAGGGGGCGGGTGGGTGGCCGCCTGGTGGCCCGGCCCGGGAGGCTGAGGGGCTGGGACCAGCGCCTCGGGCTCTGAGCTCCAAATGCCTCTTGCAGATTGGGTGAAATCACCCACACGTCCCGTCTGTTACCTGTGGCCCTGGGGCCACCGTGGTCGTCTGACCCACAGCCGGGCCGCAGGCATGTTGTGGGAGGACCCAGCCGGTCCCAGCATCTCTGCCCACTGCACCACCGCCCTCCCCCCCCCGACCCCGTCTCCCCTTCGCTGCCTTTCCAGAAACTGACATTTGAGTTCAACAACAACCACGAGTCCCTGGACGAGGAACTGTGCTTCCTCGTCTCATCCTGCAGGAAGCTGTTCTACTTCAAAATCTGGGCTTTCCTGGACGTCAGGTTCGTGGAGCGGATCCTGAAGAGCCAGGAGGAAGGGCAGTGTTCCCTGCGCACTCTCAAGGTGGGGCCCTGGGTCTGTCTCCGGCGGGACCTGCACGGGAGGGGGCCCAGAGCCCCCTCTCCCCAGCGGCTGGCTTTGGGCTGTGCCCGGCGATGCCCGACCGTGTGCGCTTGAGGCTGGGACCAGCGTGGGGCCGGCCTGGCGCAGTCACGGTGCGCGTGTCGTGTTTCTGTGCTGCGCAGGTGCGAATTTACACGAACAGGTACGAGACCAACGACGAGGACAGGACGCTGCGTGAGATCCACCGGAAGTACAGGAAACTCATCGACTCCGAGCTCAACTATTTCGTCATCGCTTACCCCATGATGTAGGGAGCACTCTCCGAGGGCGTCGGAGCCCCCCGCCGGTTCCCACAGAAGGACCCGGAACCCCCCCTCCCACCCCCCGTGTCCATGTTGCCAGTTCCACCCCATCCGACGCCCCGACAAAGGCTGGGGCCACTGGTGATGTGCCTTCAAAGTGCTATCTTTACCAACTACCCAGGGCTGGCTTCTCCTTTGTCCCTGGGCTTGGGCTGCATGGCCTGCCTCAGGCGGGAGCTGAGAGCCCGGAGCCACACAGAGCAGTGCCTCGCCCGACTCCTAGAACACCTAGAACACCTCGGGGGGCAAACAGAACCGCGCTTTCCCCCCAGCTGGCCAATTCGGAAAAGCCTGCTGTCCCTGGTGACTGCAGGAGCCCCAGCACCAGCTCAGCGCTGGGTTGGAAATGCACGTCCTCTGGGAGGTGGGGAAATTCCCGCTTGTAAGTTTTTTTTAACTTTTATTTATTTTTGAGAGAGAGAGAGCGCGCACGTGTGAGCAGGGGAGGGGCAGAGAGGGAGACACAGAATCTGAAGCAGGCTCCAGGCTCTGAGCTGTCAGCATGGAGCCTGAGGTGGGGCTCCAACTCACGAACCCGAGAACATGACCTGAGCCCAAGTCCGGTGCTTAACCGACGGAGCCACCCACGCGCCCCCAAACTCCCGCTTTTAAATGCAGCCGCTCAGAACTGGGCCCACCTCCCCTGACCCCTGCACAGTGATCCCACGCCAGCGGCGCTGTGGCCATCACTCCCACTTACAAAGAATTGTAATGTCCTGGGGACACATCCCTAATTCGGTGTTAAGCGAGAAGGCCAGGACACAAAGCTGCATGTTTGGTGGGATATCAATCATGTAAAGTGTGTAGGGGGGCGTTTTGAAAGCAGAGAAGAGCTACCCCAGAAATGTTAACAGCGTCCCTGGGTGATGGGATTATACGTGGTTTTTGTTTCCCTTTTTATGCTTTACCCCACTTCTCAAACTTTCTACAAGGGCTGTGTGTTATTTTTAGAATGGGGGGGGGGCGCCTGGGTGGCTCAGTCGGTCAAGCGTCCGACTTCAGCTCAGGTCACCATCTCACGGTCTGCGAGTTCGAGCCCCGCGTCGGGCTCTGGGCTGATGGCTCAGAGCCTGGAGCCTGCTTCTGGTTCTGTGTCTCCCTCTCTTTCTGCCCCTCCCCCGTTCATGCTCTGTCTCTCTCTGTCTCAAAAATAAATAAACGTTGGGGCGCCTGGGTGGCGCAGTCGGTTAAGCGTCCGACTTCAGCCAGGTCACGATCTCGCGGTCCGTGAGTTCGAGCCCCGCGTCAGGCTCTGGGCTGATGGCTCGGAGCCTGGAGCCTGTTTCCGATTCTGTGTCTCCCTCTCTCTCTGCCCCTCCCCTGTTCATGCTCTGTCTCTCTCTGTCCCAAAAATAAATAAAAAAACGTTGAAAAAAAAAAATTTAAAAAAAAAAATAATAATAAATAAATAAATAAATAAACGTTAAAAAAAAAAAAAAGAATGGAGGGGGGTGGTCTCCTGTGTTTTAAATAGGAAGTAATTACAAATCCTTGGGCCCAGGCCCCAGACATGTATTAATCCTGGTCTTTTGAGATTTTTGTGCATATATTTGCATAAAGGGTTTTTTTCCCAATAGACCTCAATTAATAAAATTTCAGAGTACCTTCGACAAGGGTCTCGTTGCAGACTTGATTTGCGCAGCCTTCTGTGTGCTCTGTCCGCATCTGTGCAGCTGCCCAGGCCTCTGTGAGAGCTCCTGTGGATCCAGTGTTTTTGAGGTCCCAGCACCTCCGTGGCCACGGCCCCAGGAACCACCCTGCAGCTGCTGGGTCCCCGTGGCTCCTGTCTCACTAGCATTCAGGATAGACCAACACAGGCGAGGGGGTAGGTCCCCCTGTTGGGACACCAGAGGGGCCCTGGGAGCCACAAGGGCACAGCCAGCTCAGTGAGGAGAGCCTCGGCTAGAATGCAGACCACCTGTAAGAATGACTGGCTGGTTGACTGGCTATTTGGTTGATTGGCTGGCTGATTAACTGGCTGGTTGACTGACTGATCGTCTGGTTGGTTGACTGACTGGCTGGTTGATCGACTGATTGGCTGGTTGATCGACTGATTGGCTCGTTGGTCGACTGATTGGCTGGTTGGTTGATTGACTGATTGGCTATTTGGCTGATTGGCTGGCTGATTAAGTGGCTGGTTGATTGACTGATCGTCTGGTTGGTTGACTGACTGGCTGGTTGATCGACTGATTGGCTGGTTGATCGACTGATTGGCTCGTTGGTTGACTGATTGGCTGGTTGGTTGATTGACTGATTGGCTATTTGGCTGATTGGCTGGCTGATTAACTGGCTGGTTGACTGACTGATCGTCTGGTTGGTTGACTGATTGGCTACTTGGTTGACTGATTGGCTGGTTGATCGACTGATTGGCTGGTTGATCGACTGATTGGCTGGTTGGTTGGTTGACTGATTGGCTATTTGGCTGATTGGCTGGCTGATTAACTGGCTGGTTGACTGACTGATCGTCTGGTTGGTTGACTGATTGGCTACTTGGTTGACTGATTGGCTGGTTGGTTGGTTGACTGATTGGCTGGTTGGTTGATTGACTGATTGGCTATTTGGCTGATTGGCTGGCTGATTAAGTGGCTGGTTGACTGACTGATCGTCTGGTTGGTTGACTGACTGGCTGGTTGGTTGCCTGGCTGGTTGATTGACTGGCTGGCTGGTTGGTTGACTGATCATCTGGTTGGTTGACTGACTGCTGGTTGGTTGACTGGCTGGTTGACTGACTGATTGGCTGCTTGGTTGACTGATTCGTTGGTTGACTGATTGGCTGCTTGGTTGACTGATTGGCTGGTTGGTTGGTTGACTGATTGGCTGGTTGGTTGATTGACTGATTGGCTATTTGGCTGATTGGCTGGCTGATTAAGTGGCTGGTTGACTGACTGATCGTCTGGTTGGTTGACTGACTGGCTGGTTGGTTGCCTGGCTGGTTGATTGACTGGCTGGCTGGTTGGTTGACTGATCATCTGGTTGGTTGACTGACTGCTGGTTGGTTGACTGGCTGGTTGACTGACTGATTGGCTGCTTGGTTGACTGATTCGTTGGTTGACTGATTGGCTGCTTGGTTGACTGACGGCTGGTTGACTGACTGGCTAATGACTTCTCGGCATGGACCAGTTTTGGACAGCTTGCTTTCATCTCCAAACATGGAATCTGAGTGTAGAGAGGTCTCATACAGACAACACATTAACACATTTTATGGACATGTTTTCCAAAGAAGTGTGGGCTCAGTTTACAGTTCAGACAATCTTAAGTCTGGCTCAATAGTTAACCTGGGTTTCTCATCCCTGCTTCTGCCATCTGTTTAGACATCACACGCCATGCAGCCTCTGGAAAACTCCAGAGAGAATGAGTGAAAACACATGTAACATCTTGGTGGTGGTGTTAAAATAGTTTGACCCGTGGGTCCCCTGACAACAGTCTGAAGGACACCGGGACTTCCTTGGCCACACAGACATTCCCATTCCCCATGGAGCTGAGGCAGGACCCCCAGCTGAGAGTAGGGGAGCCCCGGGGAAACACAGAGCACACGCAGTCTGTAACCCGCATGCTCAGGGCCCAGGAGTGGATGAAGATGGCCACAGGGTTGTGACCTCCGTGGGCCATGGCTGCGTGTCCCTGCCTGTCCCCTCTGGCCGGAGCACAGGAGCCTCTCCCGGCTGTGGGTGCAGCAGAGGAAGCCCCGGCGACCCCCCCCCCCCGGTGATGGGGGCAAAATCCTCCGAATTTCTAAATGCGCGAGGAAAGCAGGACCGCGGTCCCCTGAGGCGCTAGACCGCCACCCACAGGCAAGGCCACAACAAAAGTGAAGGATTTGTTTCTGAGAAGACTGAGCGAGGGGCCTTCGGCTCTGTGGGCAGAAGGGTCCTGATACCTGTGACCTCCGTCCCCTCAGGCCACTGGCTGTGTGACCCTGAGTTCTGTACCTGGTTCAGACATGCCGAGCTCCCCAGCATGCAAATAAAGCTGGGACGGGGTCCAGGAGGCTGCACGGAACTGGGAAGGGCCACGTCTGTCGCCTGGACCCAGAGTTGGCCATGGGCCGTGAGGGATTTAATATGTGCATGACAGAACACAGACTCAGAAGAAGAGGTGGCTGTCCCGGGGCCACACGGCCAATTAGTGGCAGAGCTGACACCAGAGTCCCTGACTGAAACGCGGGACACTTTCTACCCCCCACCCCCATGCAGCGGGAGGCGTCCCCAGAAGGGGCGGAGTGCTCAGTGCGTGCGTGCGAGGTGCGGGTCACGGTTTCCTTGAACCCACGTAACAGCCCTGGCGGGTGGACACCATCCCCCCTCCTTCAGAGATCAGGAAACAGGGACTTAAGAGTAAGCTGCCCGAGGTCACTCGCTCAGGAAGTGCCGGAAGCCGGTGCGTCAACGTCAACCGGAACCTAGAGCCTCTCCCTTCATTCCGGCCAACTGCCTCCCACGCAAGGACATGTGGAGCCCCCGAGACTCCAGAGCACGGGAGCGTCGGACGAATCAGAGAAAACTTCCGTTTTACTATGTGTAGCTGAGAAATGCTACCGTGGAAGATGGAGTTCTCAAGAACCAAGGTTTATTTTTTTTTTCATGTTTATCTATTTTTGAGAGGGAGGGTCAGAGAAAGAGGGAGACACAGAATCCGAAGCAGGCTCCAGGCTCCAAGCTGTCGGCACAGAGCCCGACGCGGGGCTCGAACCCACGAACCGTGAGATCGTGACCTGAGCCCAAGTCGGACGTTCAACTGACTGAGCCACCCAGGCGTCCCGAGAACTAAGGGTTGTTTTTTTTGTTTGTTTGTTTTAGTAAAATTGAAAGATAGGAATACGTCTTCGTGACGTTAGGATGACAGATGTCACTGTTCCAGAAAAAGTGTCGCCAACTACAACCTGATGGAAGCGATTTCTGTAGACACAGAATGACCCCTCTCCAGTGGACACTTGCCCCTTCACACTTCCGGCCACCCCAGAGGAGGCACCTTGCAGGCTGAAGTCGCACAGTCCTGTGTGTTCACCGGCTGAGCGTCACACGTGGTGAGAGATTCGCGCGGCTTCCCTGGCTGGCGCTCGGGTGAGGGACCTGATTCCCATTCCTCTGCATCTGCCCGAGTTCAGGCTGGAGACAGACCCGCTCGCTCCGCGCTGACCGCCCGAGAGTGAGATCGCGAGGAGGTGCCATCCCCCTCTGTTTGCACAACCAGTGGTTTCAGAGCGACTCGTTTGGCTCGTGCTGTCTTCCTGAGTACTGAGACCCCACCCTTTTTAAGCAGCGGGAACAGGCGCCAATGACACGGACGCTGGGAGCAGTGGATGGAACCGCCCCATCGAGTCCTCTCCGGCCACACGCCGGTTTACTGGTCGGGATTCACTACTCCCGGTTTACCTGTGGGGCAGCGGGCACTCTGGGAGCCGGGGACCGGTGGGGACCAGGCAGGTGACGGGGCTGACCTGAGCCAGGTGGTGACCTCAAGGAACCACGGAGCCCCTCAGAGCTGTTTTCACAAGAAAGGGTTTCCCGCTGAGTCCTCGCACCTGCTGACCACACCCCCTGGGATAATCCCAAGTCTGCACAGACACCCCCTGCCTCTCACCTGGGAAGGGGCTCCGGACCCTTCCCAGCCAGAGCAGAGGAGCTCCCGGGGGCGCCCCCGGGGCAGAGAGGAGGGGGTCCCTCCTCATCACCCGGCAGGAGATACGCAGCCCCTGGGCAGGCAGGTCACGGCGCAGGTCGGCACGAAGCAGACGCCCTCAGCCTCAGAGAGGTTAGGGACACCCCTTGCCGGCCGCACAGACGCTCCGGGCCAAGGAACGCTTAGATGCTAAACCCCGAGGGAGTCGGGCCCGCGTCTGACACTGTTCAAGACACCGCGTCTGGAGCTGGGCAGCCAGATTCAGGGAACATCAGAGACGGGAAGGCCCTGGGCTGTCTGGCCGACTGTCGCCTTGCAGGGGGCCCTAAGAGGAGGCGGGGCTCGGCTGGCCATGTGGGAACTAGAATCCAGGTGCTGACCCTGGGCGCGGGGGCTCCGCCCTCCTGGCCAGTGCCCCCCACCCCCACCCCCGCATCACCGAGTCGAGTGTGAGCACCGAGCGTGGCAGCGGCTTCGAGCAAGGCGCCTGGACGTGAGCCCCGCACTTGCGAGGTGGCCCTTTGACGTCAGAATGAGGGCGGGTGGCCAGTCCCCACAGCCACCACGAGGGAAGAGAGGTCATACCTCACCGCGCCTGAGCCGTGAGCACAGCTGTGCAGAAGCGACGCGGGTGTGAGGGCAGGGGGGCTGTCACCGCGGCTCACACGGCCGCGCGGCACCCCCCCCCCCCAGGCGGGCAGTGCAGGGGCCTAGGCCCCCCTGCGTCTCCAGAGCTGCCTACTCGTCCAGACACAGGCTTGAATCTGCGGCAGAAACGGGGAACGTTTTTCCTTTCTCCTTTACTGTTACTTGAGTCTGAAAAATGATTACCCGTTGGTCTGGAGACCGTCACTAAACTCACACCCTCCGTCTGCATCCAGGGGAGGAAGGAGGCTGGGGACCCCTCCCCGAGCCTGGGGGCTGAAGGAGGCGCCCTCTATCTCCCTGGCTGGCGACCTGAGACCACAGCCTGCCCTGCCTGACGGCCGGCTCTGCAACAGACGCGCCCACTAACGACCCCTCCGGCCGGTGAACCAGAGGCGTCCTCCCCACCCCTCCCCTGCCCCCGAACCGCACGACCCCACGCGGCAGCAGCCGGGCCCACCGGCTCCTCAAGCCCCAGTACTCAGCTGACTGTCTAGGAGCTGAGGCCCCTCTGTCCTCTTGGGTCTCCCAGCAGAAAGGGGCCCAGAGAGACGCCTGCAGGTGCGGGTAGATCCAGGGCCTCTGCTCTCATCTGCTCTCTGTGAGGCTTGAATAGTGGGTCTGAGTCAGCAGCCCCGGCGTGGTTTCATAGGGAGCGGGGATGGTGGCACCAGAGAGGTCCGTCCCTCCCCCGAGTCTGCGTAGGGGATCCAGGACCACACTCGGCGGAATCAGAACTAAACGTCTGGGACCCCTCCGCCCCGGGCCCCGAGTCCCGTGATGGACGACTGGCCCCGGGCACGTGGGGTGCACCTGGGGAGCCACCACTGCCCAACCAGCAGCCCCGAGCCGCCCCCCAAACCTCGGCCCCGAGGCCCCGCCCAGAGCTTGTGTCTCTGACCGCAGTCCCGCCTCCCCGAAGCGAGAGCTCTGGGCCACCGGTAGGTAGGTGAAGTGCTTTAATCAGCATCTGAACCGTGGGCACAATCAACAGACGGCATCGGGGCGGGGGCCCCCCGCCCACTCGCCCTGGTCGCCCCCGTCCCTCGGGGGGATGGACTTCCTCATGTGGGTGCACAGCACCTCGTCGACGTAGATGGTGTTTTCCTTCACCTGGACCTCCTCCTGCAGGGCCAGCTGCCTGCGGTTGAGGCCCCTCAGCTCCGCCTGAGCCCGGGCCAAGGTCTCCTTGAGTCTAGGAGAAGAGGGAGAGCCTGAGGCGCTTTTCCTGGGGCCGGGTGCGGGGGGGATGTGTTCATGTGTTCGGGACAGAAGCCAGACTGATAGTTTCCTCCCCACGGAGACTTCAAAGGGGGCCAGATTCCCAAGGCAGAAACCCCCACCAACTGCCAACGCTTAAAACTGTGGATTTTGGGGGGCCCCTGGGTAGCTCAGTCGGTTGAGCGTCCGACTTCGGCTCAGGTCACGATCTCGCGGTTCATGAGTTCGAGCCCCGCGTCGGGCTCTGTGTTGACAGCTCGGAGCCCGGAGCTGCTTCGGATTCTGTGTCTCCCTCTCTCTGCCCCTCCCCCACTTATGCTCTGTCTCTATCAAAAATAAATAAAATATTTTTTAAAAATTAAAAAAACAACTGTGGATTTTTACCTAAACGTCTGGATTTGGGCTCCAGAAAAATTTAAACCTCGGGACCCATTTTCTGCGTGACAGCAAGTGGCCGCCCTCTAGAAAGGGAGCCCTCGAACTTCACCGGTACAAATGCACTCATGCCCACGTGGTTCTGCCCAGCCCTGTTCACAGTCCACGCGCACAGTCCTGTGCACCCCGAGTGCCGGCCGCCCCCTACCTGGCGACGCTGTGGGCGATCTCTTGGACCTCCCTGACCAGCCGACACTGCGCGGCATCGCGACACAGCTCCACGTTAGGCCGGTGCGTTCTGGTCTCCAGGCGCGTGTGAGCCACCTTGGCGGGTCCTTCCTGGTCAGCGATGGCCTTTTCGAGAACCGTGACATTTTTCTCCTGGCAAGCAATCTCTTCCATGACCTTGCAAGCGGATCGGAGACAGTGAGGGCGGGCTGTGCCGTTCAGCACTCGGCCGCACACACTCTCACGGCTGCTGTGATCACGTAGGTGAGCAAGGCGGGACCTCAGACTTGCGCCCCCGCAGGGCCCCAGGATGCGCCTGACCTCTCCTCCCTGCCGAGGGCACAGCTGGCCGGCGAGGAGGCTCACTGACCCTCAGAACCTCGCCGGTGGGATGAACGAGGCCACTGTCGCCTCACGTCCTTCCCCGGGCACGTGGGTTCCCTGGAGAACGCCCTGAGCATGGGCTGCAGGCTGCCCGCCGACCTCGGCCGGGTGCCCTGTGCCGGGAGCACAAAGCTGCCCGTTTCCCTGTCGGTCTGCCCGCCGGCCCGGGGTCCACCCTAGAAGCCTGGAGACAGTGGACGAGCTGCCTCAGGGTCTCTTTGATGGGGGCTTATGCGCAGAAAAGATCACTTAGAAGTGACTTGGGGTTTTAGATGAATACTTAACTAGTTTGAAACTGTATTTCTTCCTTAATTTTTTTTGTTTTTAAACTTTGCATCATGGAAATTTCCAGAAGAACACAGAAGTAGAGAGGATAGTGACCCCGGTGGGCCCCTCATCAATTTAAGCAGCAATCACTATATGGTCAGCTCTTTTCCATCCCAGCCCCGCCCATCCACTCAACCATTTTAAGGCAAATCCCAGATATTGTATCACCTTAGTCTTAAAAAGTTGAGTACGTGTTTTTAAAACATAAGACCTCTTGGGGCACCTGGGTGGCTCAGTCGGTTAAGCATCCGAGTTCGGCTCAAGTTATAATCCTTTAAAAACAGGCTACATTCTCTTAAATTTTACAAATGCTTAAAATACCCAACATACACACAGATTCTTGAAAACAAAATTGGTCACCATGGGTTAGGTCAGGAGTCAGCAGTATGGCCAAACCCAGTCTGATGCCTGTTTTTGTTTGTACACAAAATAAAAAAAAAAAATTGTCTTCTTAGGGGCGCCCGGGTGGCTCAGTCGGTTAAGCGTCCGACTTCGGCTCAGGTCACGATCTCACGGTCCGTGGGTTCGAGCCCCGCGTCGGGCTCTGTGCTGACAGCTCAGAGCCTGGAGCCTCTTTCGGATTCTGTGTCTCCCTCTCTCTGACCCTCCCCCGTTCATGCTCTGTCTCCCTCTGTCTCAAAAATAAATAAAAACGTTTAAAAAAAATTGTCTTTTTAATTAGCAGACTCTTCAAGAGCAATTTTAGGGTTTCAGCAAACGAGTGGCACGTCCAGAGTTCCCACGTACCCCCTCTCCCTGGAGGGCGGATTTCTCCATCATCAGCGACTGGCATCGGTGTCGTGCGTTTGCCACAATCGGCGAACCGTGCTGACACGTTAGTAACTAGTCGACGGTGACGTTAGGGCTCACGTTAGGCACATCCTGTGGATCTGGACACATGTGTGATGACACAGGTCACACGGGATAACTTCACTGCCCTAAACGCCCCCCACCCATGCACCTCCTGTTCACCCCTCCCCCTCACGGAGACCCCGGCCACGCTGGTTGGTCCCTGTAGCCACGCCCTCTCCAGAACATCACGTGGGTGGGATCAGACAATGACTAGCTCGGCATGGATTTCAGATGGACGCCTCTCATTTAGCGATCGCTGAGGTTCCTCCACGTCTCTCTGTGGCCTGACAGCTTGTTTCTCTTTCTCTGGGTAACATTCCGTCGTGTGGGTGGACCACGGCCTCTCCGTCCGTTCATCTATCGAAGGACACCTTGGCTGCTTCCAAGTTTCGACGATCCTGAGTAAAGTCCTACGAACGTTCGGATGCAGGGTTTCGTGTGGACATGAACTTTCAACACATCTGGGCAAACGCCCGGCAGCGAGACCGCTGGATTTACGCGCGCGCTCGGTTTCCTAAGAGACTGCCGAGCTGCCCTCCCCGCTCCCACCAGGACGGACTGCAGCCCGTTGCTCCGCCTCCTCGCCAGCGTTTAGCGCCGGCCGCTGGCTGGATTTTGTGCGGGTGCGCACGGCGTCCCGCTGCCTTCGCAGGCGCCTCCCTGGCGACCTGCCACGTGGTGCCTCTTTCCTCGTGCTCAGCCACCCGTGTCTCCTCCTGTGACGTGTCTGTTCACGTCTTTTGCCCATGTTTCAGTTGGTCTGTTTGTCTCCTTCTCGGTGGGTTTTAAGAGTTCTTTGCCTATTTTGGGTGCTGGTCCCTTATCGGACGTGTGTTTTGCACGTCTTTTCTCCGAGTCTGTGGCCCATCTTTTCTCTTTAAAGGAAGGTTTTCACAGGGCGCCTGGGTGGCTCAGCCGGTGAAGCGTCCAACTCTTGCTTTCGGCTCAGGTCACGATCTCACGGTTCACGGGATCACGCCCTGGCGTCGGGCTCTGCCCTGGCAGCACGGAGGCTGCTTCGGATTCTGTCTCTCCCTCACTCACACATGCTCATATGCACACACACTCCCTCCCTCTCTCGAAAACAAGTAGACTATAGAAAAAAGTGAAAGACAGGTGTTCACGTATCTAAGTGGTTGAAAAAAACAAAAGAAGAATGAGATTTCACGTCGTGTGAAAATTATGTAGAATTCGAATTTTGGTGCCCAGAAATAAGGTTTTACTGGAACACAGCCACACGCATTCATTACAGTGGCTCCTTCTGGACTACGGTGGCGGGTCGACAGACGGCACGGGCCAGGCTGTCACCACTTTGCGCCGCCCCAAACGTCACAAACCCCAAAGCCACGGTCGTGACCCGACAGCGCGACTTCCGCGGCCACCTTACTTGGTGCACCTGCGCACGCTCCTTACGGTCACACGAGGAAAGCAGCCTTTGCGTTTTGCACGTTTAAGGCGCATCAAGGGGGGGTTTCGTTAATCAAGGAGACCGCACAGCAGGGCCGGACGTCTGCGCCACACGGCGCAACATTCCCCGCCCCCAGGAGCGGGATTTCTTCACAAAAATGAAACTGAGGGTCCGAGTGAGGCTCGAGCGGCCCTGCCGTCAGCCGCGCGGGAAAGCCGCTCGCCGAGGGCGAGTTAATCAGGTCGTGCTCGATGGCGGCAGCTGAGGAAGGGCGGCCCGAGGATGCGAATCTGCCGGTGACCCTCGGTCCTTCTGCAAGAAGGGTTGCAGCGCCAGGCGCGTTGGAAGCCCACCGACGGTCACTCAAGGAACGAGGCGCGTGACTCGCACGGTCCGTCTCGTTCCCCGTGAGTGGCCCGGCTGGGCCTGAGGCTTTCGTCTCAGAGCCAGACGGTGCCGGCAGCCCCAGTCACCCATTCGGAGCACAGGCTGCCAGACGCCGAGCTCCTGGACCCCCCGGCTCCCTGGCCCTGCGTTCTCCAACCCCTCCGCTCCCCGACCTGGGGGATCCCTGACCCGCCACTCCCAGGGCGAGGTCACCAGCCCCCACAGCAGCCTTGTCTCTGATCCGCCCAAAGGACAGGGGACAGTCCCCGTGCCGACTCTTGTGAACATTGGAACGATGGCGGGGTGCGTGTGGGTCGCCTCCTGTGACACGTGGCCGGCGTCCCACCCCCTCGGCTGTGCCACCCAGTCACCCCCCACGTGCCCGCCCATCGCTCCCACGCGTGGGGTCAGCAGAGACACGGCCTTTGTGGTCGCCGTGACGGGAGGCAGTGACGGGAGCCACCCGGCCCGGGCTCCGCGCCCGGCGCTGCCGCCCGTGAGCCCGTGAGCCCCGGGGCCGTAACAAAGCTGTCAACCTTTGTGGCCCCGGCGTCGTCACCCTAGAGAGGGGGACCACGACGCTGCCCCTCTCGTTGTCGCGTCTTACTGGCGGCAGTCCTGCGGCTGAGGCCCCACCCCCACCTGCTGCCCCCCAGGCCGCCCTGCAGGGTCTGCCGGGCCTCACTGAACCGGACCCCCCCCCCCCCCCCCCCCCGCCGCCAGCCTGTCCGGACAGCTGGATCCCTTGTGGACTCAGCACCCCCGGGTCCTCGGCTCCGGGGGCCGCGACCCCTCCTGCCCCAGGCTACCCTCCCCCTCCCTCCTGCCTCAGACCCGCCTTCCTTCCGGGGCCCCCACCAAGCCTCCTCCTGCTCCCTGGCCGTTCATAGCACTCTCAGCGGCGGCCGCCAGTTTGCACCGGGGATACGTCGTATGAGCCACATCCACATGCGTACGTTTACGCGTGCAACTCGCGTGCGGCACGTCCTGGGGGTCCGGCCGGGGCTGTCTGCTGTCACCCCGACCCACCCAGGCGGCTCCCTACGTTAGCAACGAGGAAGATAAGCAACGGGGCTCAGGCGGATTGCGCACGCTGTCAATTTTCTGCATATCCTGATGTCCTGCCATCAAAACACCAACTCTTGCCGGTGGGGAGGGCCTGGCGACGGCGAAGGGGCCGCCTGCGCTCGCTGCCGGCAGACCGATGGTCTGGGGCTCAGCCCGCTCTGTGCGCCCCGAGCCCGGGGGCCGTACTTCCCCGCCTTAGCCCCCCAGGGCCAGGTGCCAGGGACGCCCCCGAGGCCCAGAGAACCTCTCACGTCACTCAGGCCGTCCCGAGCTGCTCTGTCGGCCCTGCAGCGTCTGCCCAGGAAGCCCCAGGAAGCCTGGGCCCCTCACGCCCGCTGCGGGCCCCGGCCACCCGCGTCTCCGCCCGACCCTGAGCGGGCGTCCGCCTCTAGGGCCCGCGGGCCTGGTCAGCGGTGTCTCCCCGGCCGCTGCACCTGGGGGTCCGTCAAAAAGTGCACAAACGTTAAGGGGGCCCCCCAGCGCCACACGGGCTCCATCTGTCCAGGGTCCACGCGCTCACCCGCCAGGCTCTTCTCGCTCCTGCGGTGCTGACCGAACCCCACCAAGTGCTCAGTGAATACCGTGGTGCTGACTGAACCCCGCGGTGCTGACTGAACCCCGCGGTGCTGACTCAATCCCGCGGCAATGAGTGAATCCCGCCAGGGGCTGACTGAACCCTGCATTGCTGACTGAATCCCGCTAGGTGCTGGCTGAACCCCGCGGTGCTGACTGAACCCTAAAGTGCTGACTCAATCCCGCCAGGTGCTGGCTGAACCCCGCGGTGCTGACGGAACCCCGCTTTCTGCCCGTGTGGCTCCTCGCGCAGCTGAGCTGTCCGACGGCCAAGGCCTGGGTTCAAGGTCCGAGTGCAACTCTGCCGGCCCGCTGCCACGTAGGCGGCCCCAAGTGCTTACACCACAGAAACCGGCAGATGCTGGAAGTCGGGGCCCCGTAGCTCTAGTTTGTCCCGAACGCCAGGCCAGCAGCCCAGCAGCGGGTGACCGAGAGGCACGCGGCACCCGAATCCTGAAACTCCGGCGGGGATGGGGCGATCGGCGGCATCCGACGAACTCGTGGAATTTCGGAGTCACGAAGGACGTGGCCACCTCGCACGCGAGCGGAGCCGAGGCCCGGGGTGGGCAGACGGCCTGCTCTTCGTAGAGACGACGCGGAGGCCCCCGAACGGGGCAAAGTCCCCTCTGACCCCAGAAGCCGAGCCCTGCGGCCGAGCCGGGGGGCCGAACAGCCTTCCTCCTTACGGACCACGAGCACAGGCCGGGGGGCCGGGCTGGTCCCGCCGCCCGCCCCCGCCCCCCCCCCCCCCCCCCGACCCCGGCGAGCCTCCCGCTTCCCCCGCCGAGGGGCTCACCTTGGCCAGGTGAGCGGCCAGCTTGTCCCTGGCGCCCTTGGTCTCCTGCAGCCTGTCCCTGAACGCCGCGTCCACCGCGTCACACTGCCGGCGCAGGTCACCGGCCGTCTGGGACAGGATCCGGTCCACCAGGGCCTTCAGCGCCAGGGAGCTGCTCCTCTGCTTGGCGGCCTTCTCCACGTTGGCGTTGGAGAACTCCAGCCAGTCCTCCGGGCTCACGGAGCTGAGACGGAAGCCACGCGCTCACTCGCGGCGCGTCGGGCTGCGGAAGGGGGTGCGCACGGGCGACGGGGCCCCGCGGATCCGCGGAAGCTCGGCCTGCCGCCCCCCCCCCCCCCCCGGGTCGGGAGCACGAGGAAGCCCCCCTCTCCAGAAAGACCCAGCAGCGGTCCCTCCGTGGCCACCTCTGTCGCTCTGGTGCCGGGCGCCGCAAACGCGCACCCGACTCGGGCTGTGTCCGCGGGTGTGGGCCAGAAAGGGGGTGATTAACGTGCCCCCCGTACATTTAAAACAGGACAAGTTCTCACTGTTTAGAGCTTTTGTATCAGACGCCCCTGAGGCGCCCACACCCCCGCCCCGGGCCGCCCTCCGTCCGGGGCCACTCACTGGGGCTCCACCCTCACGGCGTCCTCCGAGCATCGGATGTTCGGGGAGTTGTTGTTGAGGGAGAAGCAAACGTCGTCGATGGTCAGGGCCACAAACTTGTCCTTCAGGTCCTTCTCCAGGTGGTACTTGGCCGAGCGGTTCAGCCTGCGGGAAGAAGGAAGCGGGGTTCCCTCTGCGACGCCCAGGCGGCACCCGCGGGCCCCCGGAGACCCCGGGACACCAGCCACCGCGAGCCTGGCGCGGGACACGGCGCCTGCTCCCCTCCCGCCCGCCCCCGACACCGCGCTCACCACTGGGTCACCCACCCTGGCCTTCCAGACCCTCCCTCCCACCGGGACGGCTCCTGATGTCGGCGCGGAAGAGTGCGGAACGTGGGGGCTGAGCGCTGGCGGGAAACGGCTCCGCGTCCTTCGGGGTGAATCCCTGCCCCCCCCCGCCCCCCCGTCCCCAGCCACGGCCAGGGGGCGGCTGTCACGTAGGCCTGATTCTGCGTGTTCCCGGGCCCCGCCTGGGGCCTGTTTCCTGGGCACGCCCCGGGGGGACGCAGGCGGGCCGCACGGACGCACCTGATCTGCTCGGACACCTCCTCCAAGGTGCGGGTCAGCAAGGCCGTCACCCCGCGGATGATCTCGGCCTCCTTCACCAGCTCCTGCTCCACCTTGTCGTGCACCAGGTCGATGCCGACCCGCTTCTCCCTGGACGAGAGGAAGGGGCTGCTCATCCAACGGGCCGGGGACGCTGGACACGCCGTCTGGCTGGACAACGGGTGCGAGTACGGCCAGACCCGTCTGGATGGCGTGGCCGGGACGTGCATGGGTCCGCATCTGTGAGACTTCAAAATATCCAAACCACAAGGAAGCAAGACGATCGATTGCTCACTGCTCACGGCGGATACACTCGTCCCCTCGATTTCGCCTTCATTCAGGAGCCTTTTCCTTTTTACTCGCTCGTTAGAAACGTCGTCTTTTGACGTAGAATTCCAAACCCGCCTGTTTCCTTCCTGGAAACAGGACCCAGTCCTGACTGTTGCCGAGGATTTGAATCCAGAAAGATGCCCTTTTTTTTTTTTTTTAATTTTTTTTCAACGTTTTTTATTTATTTTTGGGACAGAGAGAGACAGAGCATGAACGGGGAAGGGGCAGAGAGAGAGGGAGACACAGAATCGGAAACAGGCTCCAGGCTCTGAGCCATCAGCCCAGAGCCCGACGCGGGGCTCGAACTCACGGACCGCGAGATCGTGACCTGGCTGAAGTCGGACGCTTAACCGACTGCGCCACCCAGGCGCCCCAAGATGCCCTTTGATAGTAACTACGACGCAGGCTCGAATGCCCACGCTGGGCGTCCGTGACACCACAGGTGTCGTGCCGGCCTTTTCAAGCGGATTTGTGACGTGCCCTTTCCGGCAAACTCGAGGAAACGACGCTTCAGAGCAAGTATCTCACCCAGTGTCACGCCACGTCCCCCCCATTTTTCCCCCCAGAAGGACCCGTCCCTGCCGATCTCTCTGTCCACCCCGCGTGGCCGTGCGTGGCGGGAAGGCCCCACCTCTTCCAGCCGCGAGGTCTCAAACTCTGCACACCCGACTGAGCCCACCCCACTGCTGGGCGTGAGGTGAGGGTCCGGAGAGGTCCCTGGGCTCGGTCGCTAGGACCCTGGGGGGTCTGGCCAAGGAGCTGCCACTTGATCTTGGAGGCTTCGGGTTGGAGGGAGAGGACTGTGAGCCCAGGGGGGCCCCGTGAAAACTGGAACAGTGTCTCCCCAGAGCAGACAGCACCGCCCACTCCCAGGACTGGTAGGAGCAAAGGGACAGTAAGAGGTATGTCTGCACAGGGCCCTCTGGGTGACAAAATGCTCCCGTGTGGCTTGGTGCACGGGAGCAAACCCATCCTGGAGGAGCTGGGCCTGCCCTACGCATCCACGCTAGACCGCTGGCGTGGCCATGTGACTAAGCTCTGGTCAGTGGGATGCAGGTGGAAATGGCAAATACCAAGCCCTAATTATTCCTCCTTGCGGGAACACAGACAAAATGGCTAGAGCGCCGGCTGCCGTCTGGCGACGCGAGGTAACCTGGGGGGATGAACGCATGCGGCAGGGCACGGGACGGCAGATGCCCGGAGCCTAGCACGGCGCGCACCGTGCCAGCCCTGCGCTGTCTGCAGACTCCCTAAGCGTGAGACAGACAGAAACCACCCTATTTAAATTCAGCACCGTTTTGCCATGCACAAACCCAGCCCTAACTTCCACTTAACTTAAGGCAGACAAGAGCTCCTTCCGCTGCCCACCAGCTGCCCGCCACCGCGGGAGGCCGAGAGAAATGTCCTCGTTTGCCCCTGGCGACCCGCCACCCGGCACCCGGTGACTCCCAGCAGAGGTCCCTCGGGGAGCCCCCCCCCCCGCCCACCTGTACTCCAGGCACATCTGGGTGATGTGCAGGGGCTCCTTCAGGCTCTCCAGCGCGTTCTCCAGTCTGGTCCGGTAGGTGAGCAGGTCTTCGGTGGTGCACACCAGCTCCTCCAGCTTGTCATCCAGCTCCTTCTTCCAGAACCTGACCTCCTCGAGCCTCTGTTCTGGGCACACAGAGAGGACACGGAGTCACACGGGGGCCAGCCCGCTCCTGGGGCCACCGGCTCTGGGATTAGAGACCTAAACCAGCCGGGACACGTTCTCTGCTGCTTGGGGCACCTTCGGGTCGTCATTAGGTGCCAACTAGGGGAGGGTGGGGCCGGGCGGCAGGAGGGAGGGAAGGGATCTCTTCTTGCAAAACCAGGGTGGAGTTCGTGCAAACACCATCCACGCGGGTCGCTCTAATTCTTCAATACCTGTGTTTTTCATAACGTTTAATCCGATCAAAGCTGGAAACCTACGGTGTTTGAAAAGTCAAACGGACCAAGTTTTGCAGACCCTTCCCCACCCAATCCCGCTTTCTGGAAGCAACTGCCTTCTAAATGCTTTTAGAATTTCCTCCTGCATTTGCTCACACGGCTGCTTGTTCAGGATCACTTTCAACGACATCGGTCAGTTTCCTGTGGTGGAAAGACCAGGATCTGCGCTCACACAGCACGTCCCTGACCTTCTGTCTTCCCGATACGGCCGCATTGGCTTCTGGTTAAACAATAATTTCACACTTGCTTATGATACTGCAAATATGTGAATGCTATTTACACCTGAGCCAGGCAGCGTGCTAATATCAGTTTCTTCTCTTACACGTTTTTGTTTGTTTTCGGAGGGGCTGCTAGTTGTGTTTTTGTTTCACTTTCCAGATACTCATTACTAACTTTTCCTTCAACTTTCTGACAGAACTATGACCCACAGGTATTTTCAAACCCATCGATTAGCCAACAGCTTTGCTTACTCCCCAGGACCTCTGCCCGGAGTGCTTTCTCTGCCTGCCTGCTCGCCGGCGATGCCTGTCTCCTCCAGAACCCCTGACCTTGTGCACCTGCCATAGCTCCCTCCCCAACTGTCTGTTCCAGAACCCCCCACCCTGTGCCCTTGCCACAGCAACCCCCCAGCTGTCTCCTCCAGAACCCCCACCCTGTGCACCTGCCGCAGCCCCCCCATCTGTTTCCTCCAGAACCCCTTACCCTGAGCACAGCCACAGCGCCCCCAGCTGTCTGTTCCAGAACCCCCCACCCTGTGCTCTTGCCCCAGCAACCCCCCAGCTGTCTCCTCCAGAACCCCTCACCCTGTGCTCTTGCCACAGCCCCCTCCCCAGCTGTCTGTTCCAGAACCCCCCACCCTGTGCCCTTGCCACAGCAACCCCCCAGCTGTCTCCTCCAGAACCCCCACCCTGTGCACCTGCCGCAGCCCCCCCATCTGTTTCCTCCAGAACCCCTTACCCTGAGCACAGCCACAGCGCCCCCAGCTGTCTGTTCCAGAACCTCCCACCCTGTGCTCTTGCCCCAGCAACCCCCCAGCTGTCTCCTCCAGAACCCCTCACCCTGTGCACCTGCCACAGCCCCCTCCCCAGCTGTCTGTTCCAGAACCCCCCACCCTGTGCTCTTGCCCCAGCAACCCCCCAGCTGTCTCCTCCAGAACCCCTCACCCTGTGCACCTGCCACAGCCCCCTCCCCAGCTGTCTGTTCCAGAACCCCCCACCCTGTGCTCTTGCCCCAGCAACCCCCCAGCTGTCTCCTCCAGAACCCCTCACCCTGTGCACCTGCCACAGCCCCCTCCCCAGCTGTCTGTTCCAGAACCCCCACCCTGTGCACCTGCCGCAGCCCCCCCATCTGTTTCCTCCAGAACCCCTTACCCTGAGCACAGCCACAGCCCCCCCAGCTGTCTGTTCCAGAACCCCCCACCCTGTGCTCTTGCCCCAGCAACCCCCCAGCTGTCTCCTCCAGAACCCCTCACCCTGTGCTCTTACCACAGCCCCCTCCCCAGCTGTCTGTTCCAGAACCCCCCACCCTGTGCCCTTGCCACAGCAACCCCCCAGCTGTCTCCTCCACAGCCCCTCACCCTGTGCACCTGCCACAGCAGCCCCCCATCTGTCTGTTCCAGAACCCCCACCCTGTGCACCCGCCGCAGCCCTGTCCCATCTGTCTCCTCCTCCTGTTCACGCCCCTCCACAGGTGAAGCAAGCCCTCCTGAGACACGGGGGCACATGACCGGAAATGTCTGAAAGCCTTCGTTCTACCTTCATCGTTTGACTTTGGCTACGTGTAGACTACAGGCTGTGATTTTCATTAGAATTTTGATGACGTCTCTTCACTTCCCTCCAGGGTCTGGAGCTCCTGCGGAGAAGTCTGAAGCCCTCCGGATTCCTGATTCTCTGTGTGCGGCCCGAAAGCTTTCCCGGGGTTCCTTCCCTATTCCCCTAGTGTCGGCCTTACTCGAGTATGCCCGACGCTGGAAACAGACCCTCCGGTTCTGGGGAGCTTGCTAGGGCCCCCCGCAGGTGGTTTCCTCTCCTGCGTCTTCTCCGTGCTCCTTCTGAATCCCTGTCAGAGACACAGCCTCCCCGCAGGGTCCCCAAGTTCTTACCCCTCCTCTCCTGTTATCCAACTGTCTTTTTTTTCCCCTACATCCTGGAGATTCTTCCACTTTCTCTTTCAATCCTTCTTTTAATTTGTAAAAATGTCCTGCTCTGATAGTTTTAGTTCCCAAGAACACTTTCTCATGCCCCGAATGTTCTTTTTTAAGACTCTCCTTGGTCTATGGACACAGTGTCTTCCCCAAATTTCCTGAAGACTTTATGGTATAATTTCTTCTCTGGCCCTGTGTGCGTCTGACCATCCGTGTGTCTGTCTGAGTGTCTTGTCGTGTTAGACAGATGTCGTGTTGGCTGACCCTCAGCTTGACTACGCCTGAGACCGAAATCCCGGCTGGAACCTCTCTCTGCAGGCACAGGGCTTGTCCACCCCCGCACCTGGTTCTCCCCTCGGGTGATCCCGGGCCCTATCGTCTACAGATGCCCCCCGTGGGCCTGCTGGTGTTCGCACGGACTGAGGCCTGTGACTCTCCACCGGGGGAGACAGAGTCACAGTGCGGAAGGGGCTCTTTGTAAACTCTTCCAAGAGTCTCGTCTCCAGTTCTGCCCTGGACGTCCAGAGCCGCAGGTAACTGACGCTTAGGTTGTAAGCATCACACAGTGTCCACAGCATGAATCTGCTACAGGCCCAGCCAGCATCTTCCTGTCCCCACCTGCACAGGCTTCCTGCAGTCCCTACGCCTGTTGCCTGGACCTTCTGCTTTCTGTCCCCAGAATCTTCTCTCCACAGCGTTTCCACTTCACACCCTTCCCCCACCAGCTCTGACACTCTTCATCGATGCCATACAGGACGTTGTTGGAGTTTTATCCTTTTAACGTTTATTTATTTTTGAGAGAGACAGACAGTGCAAGCAGGGGAGGGGCAGAGAGAGAGGCAGACACAGAATCCGAAACAGGTTCCAGGATCCGAGCTGTGAGCCCAGAGCCCGACAGGAGGCTCGAACTCACGCGCTGGGAGATCATAACCTGAGCCGAAGTCAGACGTTGCACCGACTGAGCCCCCCAGGCGCCCCGACTTTGTCGAAATTTTAAAAGGGAGGGAAGGCAAACGCGTGTGTCCACCACGTGCCCTGAGGTCCCCCGACGCCTGCTTGTACCTGACCACAACCCTCACACTGCATCGGCCGCTGCCCCGCTGGAGCTGTTAGCCACAGGTCCCCGGTTCAATTCCTGCTCGTCCGGCTCTCAGCCTCCCTGACGTTTGCACAACCACCAGCACAGTGGAAGACCTCCTTGCCCATGACAGCATGGCCTGGCTCTCCCCTTTCTGCCCTGTGGTGACCCCGGACCGCCACCTCTGCCCCCACATCTAACTGGCTTCCCACCGAACTGGGCCTTCCCAACCCACGGCCGTCCTTGGCTTGGCCAGCCTCCCTCCACCCCGCTGTGTGCACACCAGGAGTGCCGCACGCCTCCCGCCTTCGTGGCTCCGTCCGAGCCACCTCCTCGCTCAGAACGCTATCTCCTGGACTCCTGTTGCTAGAATTTACTCAGGAACCCAATATGCTGATTACCAGGCCCCTACCGGGCGTGAGGTCCAAGAGACACAATGGAAAGACATCGTGTGTGAGGCAGACGCGAAAACAGAGTTTCAATTCAGTGAGTCTGTACTCTCTCTCACCACGTAAAAAGCACAGTGGAGGCTCAAAGGAGGGAGGCTGGGGGTCGGGAAAGGCTCCAGCACTGGCGAGCCCCTTGCTCTGACCTCTAGACTTGAGCCCTGAGAAGGTCTCTCCAGACAGAGTGTGAAAGATGCACGGAGGCAGGGGTGCATTCAGTGAGGTCCTGCAGTGACACATGTAGCACACGACGGGAGGCACCCGTGGGTCGATGTAACTGCCGGTACTCTGTGCGTGTGGCCTGATTTGGATACGGGGTCTTTGCAGGTGCAACCAAATTCCCCGCCAGTACGACTGCTGTCCCCACACAAAGACAGAAGACGCAGACATACACTCAGGGGACGTCACTGACAGCGGAGGTGGGAGGTGGAGGGCTGTGTCTACACCAGACACCGAGAGGCAGGCACGAGCAGACTCCCCAGAGCCTGCCGGGAGGGCGCGGCCCCGCCACACCTCTTCCCTCCAGCTGTCACCTCTTTGGCACCTGGGAGGTGTTGTCTCATTTCATGTTTATGTGAGTTTTGCTCATTTAAGGGCACTGCCCTTTAAATCGTGTCTGATGCTCTCAGGCGCCCAGTAAGTGTGCCTGGAATCCACAGAGGAATGGACACCGGAGAGCTGGAAAGCGGGCTAGGTTAACGGGCCTCTGTCTTGGGGCCGTGAACTTAAAGCCGGAAGCTGAAGAGCACGTGTGTCTCCCCCGCTATTCCAGGGTGCTCCCTGGCCACTCGCGAGCGCCCAATGCAGACAGCACCGTGGCTGGGCCTCGCCCGCCACATCCGGGCACGTGCGAAAGCGCGGCGCGCGGCCTGCCTTACCTAGTTTCTTGTTCACGTCGCTTTGAGACTTTCTTGTGGTCTTTCCGATCTCCTCCACAAGCCTCTGGCTTTCTGCCACCAGGCGCTCGGAGCGGGACCTCTCGGCCTCCGCTCTGTGGCACTGGTTCTCGTTCGCCACGTGCCATTCTGCCGGCAGGAACTTGGGCGGAGGTTGCAGAAGTCCGGCCATTGTAGCTTCCCAAAGTCCTGACCACAAAGGCAGACCCTCCTTTAGTTTCGTAGAAAGCAATCTGTCCTCTTTTTGATGTCACTTTGTATGAAAGTGTGACATACATGCCAAAAAGCACCTAAATCATAACCTGTACGCACCTCACGCTCCCTTCGGGTCACTGTCCTTCACCCGCGTTCCCACGGGCCAACCAGTATTCTGACTCCACTCTAGAAACATTCTGGTGTTTCTGAACGTGCTATAGGTGGGATCAGACAGCATGTACCCTTTGACATCTGACCGCCCTCGCTTAACCTTATGTTTGTAAGATTCACCCTCATCGCTCACCTAGATGTGGTTTGTGTGAGTGGCTTGTTCAGTACGCCGTGAATGTATCTGTCTTCTCTACTGTGTTTGGGTGTTTGGGGCTCCAGTGTGGGGCTATCTGGAGTGTGCCAGGAATATTCTCACACGTGTCCTTTGGCGACCCCGGGCATGCATTTTTAAGACTCATCAGAATGGCTGGGTCCTGGGCAGTGTTCACTTTTAGTTATGTTCTGCCAGCAGAGGAACCCAGCCCCGCTCCCTGGACAAGCCAACACCTGTGACATCTGCACCCAGACAGCTGGGTCTGGAGCCTGCTGGGCAGGTGGAAGAAACAGACCCTCCTCCGCACGACAAAGAAAAGGGAGAAGGCGGCCTGCGGGGGCCAGAGCGCCCCGACCCCCACACCTGCTCCTCACGCAGCACCCCCGGAACACCTGTCCGCCCACGCCCCTCAGGGGCCAGAAACTCCAACCCTCCCACGGCCCCCCCGAGTCCGTCCGGATGCGGGCTCGAAATGCACCCCAAGACCTCGGTGCGTCCAAGCAGCCCCCGGGAGATGGACAAGAGGCCGGCCTGGGAGGGAGGGTGGGCGCCCTGCACTCACCTCCGGGAACCACCGACCACGCGGCTACCGGGCGGCGCCCTCACCCACCTGCAGCTCCCGGCTCCGCAAAACCTACGGGTCAACGGCGCGTCTCCGCGGCAACCGGGGACGCGTTACCCAGGCCAAGGGGGCGGGGCTGCGGCCGGGAAGCTTGCGCAGGCGCGGACCCTGCGGCCTCGCTGCGGGGTGGGGGTGGGGGGGGCGGGGCTGCGGCCGGGAGGCTCTGCGCAGACGCAGACCCTGCGGCCTAGCTGCGGCTGGGGAGGTGGGCCGGGGCCTCGGCGGTGCGCACCTCCCACACCGGCGGGGGGCGCCAGGCAGGGGACAGCGACCGTAGCTCCGAGTCTGGGGTGGGGAGCCCTACGCCTGGCCTGGCCCTGCCGCGGCGCCCCTGGGGCCCAGCGGGTTGGGCCGGGACCCAAGGCTGCGGGAGAAGGCGCAGGCACTGGCAGCCGGGAGGGTCGGGGGCAGCTTGCCCGGCTATGGAATGAGAGCACAGCGCTCGGGATATGTGCGCACCAACAGAAAATAAACGAGTTACCCAGCTGGGGGAGAAATGCGGAATGGTCCTCGTCCACAAAACCCGAATCCCAGAAAATGGGCATTCAAATTTCCCGGCCAGGAGGCGGACTACTTTACCGCTTGACACCAGCCAATCGAAGGCAACCTTCCTCTAAAACAACCAATCAGAGGAGGCTTTGCCTCGTGAAGCCCGCCCCCTACGTCTCGCGAGCCGTCGGCGCGGCCGGGAGTCCAGCGAAGCGTCATGAATATTAAGCAGCTGCTGTCCAATGTCATTCTGGGGAGCTGATATTGTATATTCATATCCCCGCCCCCGAGAAGCGTCTGTTTAAGGAGCGAGCTGGGCGTCCTGCGGTCAGTGTCCCGGCGAGAAACCGGGTGTTTTGTCTGTGTTGTGGGGTTCCCGCTCGGAAGGCGAGCGCGGGGACGGGTGGGGGTCGTGTGGCTCCCGGGTGTGCTGGACTCACGCACGCGGGCGAAAGGAGGGGGCGGTGTCCTGGGAGCTGGTGGGCCTGAGGCCCCACCCACCATGGGGGCGTCCCCAGTTTGCAGACCCCGAGGCTTCCCAGAAGTGCTGCAAAGAGAGTAGAATGGGCAGAAGTACATGAAATGAGTTGTGAATCATGATCGTAGGTCACCGTTGTATCCGCACCGATGCTCAAAGGTAACCCTCGCCCTCCCCACCGGGTGGAGGGGGCTAGAAGAACCTGAGACCCTCAGCAGAGAACCGGCGCTAGGGGTGAAGTGAAGCCGGCCCCCTCCGCTGGAGGTCCGCCCTCCAAAGGCCTAACTCTGCTGCATTTCTCGATGTGCTTAAAAAAGGAGAAAGGACTGACTCTCCAGCTATTTATTCTGGAGTTCCAATATAATTGCAAGTATTTGAAAACATTTTCAGAAGAAACACCTTATTTTGCACGCACAAGCCAGCAAAGGAATGGGCCGGATAGAGGAAGCCTGGAAGGACTGATCACCGATTGATTGCTCAGGGGGGCCTGGTACACGGCTGCGGGCTGGATGGACCCTATAAAGCACACGTCCAGCACAAGGCTTAGAATTTGCTAACTTAACAAGCATGCAGCCAAAGCTTACAAACTAGGATATTCAGGCAAGGTGTATTGAAGCTTTAAGTGATTTTGAGATTTTCGTTGGTTGGAATAAAGCCGTGTTTCCCAAACTTGAGTCATTCTGGTACCAATTTATTAAATTTTGGCCCTTCCATGTACCACCCATAAAATTATTCTGCGGTTTTCCTTCAACTATACTCCTTTTTACATGTAAGGATAATTATTTCATTTATTTTTTTAATGTGTATTTATTGTTGAGAGAGAGCACGAGAAGGGGAGGGGCAGAGAGAGGGAGACCCCGAATCCAAAGCAGGCTTCCGAGCTGTCAGCACAGAGCCCAACGCGGGTCTTGAACTCAAGCACCATGAGATCATGACCTGAGCTGAAGTTGGATTCTTAAGGGACTGATTCCACCCCCCCCCCCCGGCCTCCCCAAGCATAATTATTTTAAAAGGAGGCTTTATATCACCACCGTAAAGGGAAAATTAGTATCACTCGTATTATAGAGAGTAGTCATAAATAATATGGAACATTTATGAATCCCAATTATCAAAAACTAAAATATACTTCAACACCTTAGAAAGCACACAGGTTGTGTTATTTTGTTGTTCCTCGTGGTTACCTTTTTGGGGCCTGTGCATGTCCTGGCTCCTTTGGTTTCGATGTACATTTCTGATGGCTTAGGTACAGCTTAATATAGTTCTAGTCCTTCAAATGTTCTAAGCACTCAGCATACGTGGGGCCAGAATTCTCCTCCCCTTTATTTCACTTCACGTGAAAGAACTTTGGGAAGCAATTTTGGTAGTTTTTAAATCTATGGGTCTACTTTGGGATTTTTGGAATATCTTTTAAGAGAATCTGGGGGCGCCTGGGTGGCTCGGTCGGTTAAGCATCCGACTTCAGCTCAGGTCGTGATCTCGTGGTCCATGAGTTCGAGCCCCGCGTCGGGCTCTGTGCTCACAGCTCAGAGCCTGGAGCCTGTTTCAGATTCTGTGTCTCTCTCTCTCTGACCCTCCCCCATTCACGCTCTGTCTCTCTCTGTCTCAAAAATAAATAAAGGTTAAAAAAAATTAAAAAAAAAAAAAGAGAGAATCTGATTCTTGGAACTTGAAAGGTTGTCTGGTCCAATCGGACGTGGAAATGTCCTCTGCAACATCCGTGCCAAATTGTTGCCCAGTGCTTGATCATGCCCAGGGACGAGGAGCTCATCACCTCTAAGACAGTCCTCCTTTGGGCTGCTGTGCTGGAAAGTCCTTTCAGTAATTTCCATCCATGGATACAAACTTTACGTATTTAAAAAAATTTTTTTAATGTTTCTTTATTTTTGAGAGACAGCATGAGCATGGGAGAGAGAGAGAGGGACAGAGACTCCCAAGCAGGCTCCGTGCTGTCAGCACAGAGCCTGACACAGGGCTTGACCTCATGAACCATGAGCTCATGACCTGAGCCGAAATCAAGAGTTGGATGCTTAACTGACTAAGCCACCCAGGTGCCCCTGTTCCTCATTTTTAATCTGAGAAAGAGGGCACTATGTGACCCCAAAAGCCGAGCACTACATCTAAAAGCGTTTTTCATTAAGAAGGGTCTATTCCGGGGCGCCTGGTGGCTCAGTCCGTCAAGCGTCCAACTTCAGCTCAGGTCACGGTTCATGAGTTCAAATCCCGCCTCAGGCTCTCTGCTGTCGGCACAGAGCCCACTTCAGATCCTCTGTCCCTCTCTCTCTCTCTGGCCCCCTCCCCTGCTCACATGGTCTCTCTCAGGGTCAGTTTTTGGCTGAAGAATATATTGGGTTTGCAAGTCTAGAAAATGAATGTCATTTGCTACCACTTATCTGTAGGATTTTCTCATTATTATACAGCTAACTTTTCTATTTAATTTTTTATATTTATGTATTTTTCAGCGAGAGAGAGATTTGGACAGGGGAGGGGCAGAGAGAGGGAGACACAGAATCCGAAGCAGCTCCAGGCTCCGAGCTGTCAGCGCAGAGCCCGACGCGGGGCTCGAACTCACGAACCGCGAGATTGTGACCTGAGCTGAAGTCGGATGCTCAACCAGCCTAGCCACCCAGGCGCCCCTAACTGTTTTAAATAAGGAGAAATAATGGATGTGGAAGCCGATACGGTACTGTCACTGGAATCCCAGGGCCACCTCTTATTAGCTGAGCCGATTTGAGCCAAAAACTGGGATTTCAAGGACATAACACTACAGCCTGTAACCCTAACCCCTGAGCCGTCGTCTGAGCCCTGCAGTCACTCGCGTGCTCGGGAGGACCTGCCGGGCATTTCCGAGGTAGTCCAAGGTGGCCTTCTCCAAGTAGAACGCCCGAGGCTTGATGGAGACCTTTCCTGAATCTGGCAAGGCGTGTAGCCGGTATCTGCCTTCTGGAACCTGAGCTGAGTGGCCGTATCACGTCCCTCATCGTGTGCTGTCCTGGTTCCCTTAAAGAAGAGTGGGCTGTGCGAGTGATCCCGGGAGAGCCCCCGTCACCGCGGGAGATGTCCTGCAGGCTGCTTCGCACGGCGACAACCTCCGGGCAGGGGCCCTGCTTCAGACCGTCCTGCCGCCCGACGCCTGGGCTCCTGAGTCACGGCCGAGGCTTGGCGGTGCTTTGGCCGCGTGTCCCTCGTCTCCAAAACTGCTGGATCAACTCTTACGAAACGCCTTTTGTTTCCGGCCTTTTCGGGTTTAGCTTTGGAGACGCTCGGGGGACGGGTGTCTGATCAGACCCACAGCGCTTGCTCCTGGCTGCTGTCCCGGCGAGCAAACCAAAGACGGAACACGTTCGACATTCGGGGCTCCGCCGGGGGCTCCGGGGACGAGGCCCGCACGCGGTGGCATTCACAACATGACGGCAGTAAAGACTGGGAACCTGCGCCGCCCATGGACAGGGGGCTTGTTAAAGAAGCGTGGGGTCTTTACGACTGTGAACTGTGAACCGTAAGAGCAAGGAAGCGAAAGGCTCTCCAAGGGTTAATGTTCAACGAGGAAACGAACAGCAAGAATCAAGGTGCGAGCCTGTTGGTATCGGACGCCATCGTTTGCGCACGAAACGGGGGGAAGGAAACTGATATTGTGATTTATGACAAGAGAGTTGTATTTGGTCTTCGTCCCTGTTCCTCGCGCGGGGCCCCCGGAACCCTCGTGAGCCCCCAAGTGACAGAACACCGCGTGACTCTTTCGTTCCACTGAGGCGACTCTGGCTGGGCTCCTGGACGGGGACTGGTCAGCGGAAGGACTGGAAGCTCGGACCCCCGTCCTCCGGAGAGGGGAGAGGGGCCGGAGACGGTTCATAGCCGGCCACGCCCACGCGGGGAAGCCCCCGTAAAGCCGCGGGCAGTCGGGGCTAGGGAGCCTCCGGGCTGGTGATCGCGTCCCTCCGGGGAGAGTGACGCCCCCCGAGAATGCGGGGACAGGGGCTTCCGTGCTGGGGACCCTCCCAGACCTCATGCCGTGCGTCTCTTCCTCTGGCCGCCCCCCGGTGGCCTTCGTCCACGACCC
The DNA here is from genome assembly GCF_028018385.1 of Neofelis nebulosa. Taxonomy (NCBI): domain Eukaryota; kingdom Metazoa; phylum Chordata; class Mammalia; order Carnivora; family Felidae; genus Neofelis; species Neofelis nebulosa. Next base: position 719,975 of record NC_080797.1, on the reverse strand, counting down.
TTAATAAGCTGGCAAACAGAAGCAAGGGCCTCCCTGAGTTCTGCGAGCCTTCTGAGCAACTCATCAAGTCCAAGGGGAAAGAGGTGGTGGGAACGTCTGATCTGTAGCCAAGTCGGATGAGAGCTGCACGTAACCGGGGGACCTAGTCCTTCCCACCGGCATCTGAAGTGCGGCAGATTCGGGGGACCGAGCCCTCAACCTGCGCGACCTGGCGCGATCTCTGGGCGGACAGGGTCAGAATTGGGTTAAATCAAAGGACGCCCGGCTGGTGTCGCGGAGTTGTTTGCCGTGGGAAGAACCCTACAGGCCCGGCATCAGGGGTGCTGCGAGCGTGACAGTCACGTGAGAGCAGTCACGTGAGAGGAAAGACGACTCTTTTCCGAAAGCAAAAACATACACACGTTTCCTTGTAAACGCATAAATATCCCGGGAAGGATACACCAGGAGCTTGTGACGCCGGCCGGCCCTAAAAGAAAGTAGGCAGCTGGGGGGGCCGCCGTGGACGGGAGGCCTCCCACGGAATACCCTTCTGTGTCTTTAGGACTTTGAACCACAGACATGTACTACCTTCGCAAAAATAATTAAATGTTTAAAGAAAGCTGAGCACGGAACAGTAGGAACAAGACAGATAATCCTGTAACAGAGTCACTGCGTTTGGTCATTTCCAGAAAAGAGAGTGGAAATCCAATTTCTGCTTTGGTGAAGCCATTACATAACCTACATGTGCAGGATTCCCTGGAAATTCCGGGTCCTAATAATTATTTGTTGTTGTCGTTGGGTGCAGCCCCAGAGGCGTCCCCGCCATAATAATGATAGACATTCTGTGGTTTTCCTGAACATCTAATTAGTAATTACATGCCTGCAGTTCAGAAAACTTTTTACCTTATTTACACACGTGTTTAACAAATCCCTTTTGCACTCCGCTGTTTTGCACTCTGCTAGCTGCATAGCACCGTTCTAGATGCTTCAGGGTGGGCAGCATGCGGCCAGCCTCTGCCGTCACACCTGAGTTCAAACCCAGTTCAGGCTCTAATCACCAGGGAAAGGCAAATCAAAACCACCATGAGATGTCGCCCCGTACCTGACAGTGTGGCTACAATGAAAACGATGAGGTGGGGCGCCCGGGTGGCTCATTGGGTTGAGCATCCCACTCTTGATTTCGGCTCAGGTCACGATGTCCCAGCCATGGGATCGAGCCTCAGGTTGGGCTCCGCACTGAGCACACAGACTACTTTAATTCTCTCTCTCTCAAAGTAAATAAATAAGCATTTTTAAAAAGACGAGGAACAGGGGCGCCCGGGTGGCTCAGTCACTTAAGCGTCTGACTTCAGCTCAGGTCATGATCTCAAGGTTTGTGGGTTCAAGCCCCGCGTCAGGCTCTGTGCTGCCAGTTCAGAGCCGGCTTCAGATCCTCTGTCCCCCTCCCCATCTCACACACGTCCTCTCTCTCTCTCTCTCAAAAATAAATAAGCATTAAAAAAAAAAAAAGACGAGGGGCGCCTGGGTGGCTCAGTCGGTTCAGCGTCCGACTTCAGCTCAGGTCACGGTCTCGAGGTCCATGAGTTGGAGCCCCGCGTCGGGCTCTGGGCTGACGGCTCGGAGCCTGGAGCCTGGTTCAGGTTCTGTGTCTTGTTTGTGACAGCACGGTCACAAACCGGTCTAGAAGGTATTATGCAAAGTGGAATAAGACAGAGACAGACAAACCCCATGGGATATCACACGTAAGTGGAATAAAAAGGAACAAATAATCAGTGAACGGAAAGCAGAATGGGGCCTGTAAACACAGAGAACAAACCGAGGCTGCCAGAGGAGAGAGGGTGGAGAGGGCGGGCAGAATGGATGAGGGGGCATGGGAGGCACGGGCTTCCAGTCAGGGAATGAACAAGCCGCGGAAATAGAAGGCACAGCATAGGGAATATAGTCCATGATACCGTCATAGCCTTGGATGGTGACAGGTCGGAGCTACACTGGTGAACACAGCATCACATGAGAGAGGTGAGTCACCGTGTCGTGCACCCGGGACGAACGTACCATTGCGCGTCCGCTAAACTCAGACAATGACAAAAAACAAAATCCAGTTGACGCTGATACCGGCTGGGCGATCTGGGATACCTGTTTCTTTGCACCTCGGTTTCCTCATCTGTGAGCGAAGGACACGATAGTATCTACCTCATCGGGCACGATGTGCATTAAACGGAATGTATGCAAAGAGCTGTCACGTAATAGCTGATCAGTAAATACTTTGTGTCAGGTGCTCGGTGTGTGGACGCACTCAGACGAACATCACTTACAAGCAGCGTATGTTATGCAACAACTGATACAAACAGCATATATGGGGGGGGGGGGCAGAAACTTGTAACCAGCCGTTCATATCAGCACCTGCCTGAAACCCTTCTTTACTAGTGCTTGTCAGACCGGCTCCGTCAGAATCACCAGCGCAGGGCTGGCTGCGCGAATACAGCGCGCGTTTATTTCCTGTTAGAACAATGATGCAGACTTATGACCGATCAGCATGAAGAGGTACAAATTTCCAGTTATAAATGTAAAATAAAAGCGGGGGAAAGCTTGTAGCTGGCTCATTTGGAAGAGCGTGTGACTCTTGATCTTGGGGTCATGAGTTCGAGCCCCACATTGGGTGTACAGATTACTCCAAAAAATAAACTTGAAAAAACTGTAATTTAAGAAACACTTAATAGCATAAAAAAGATATGCGATGAGGGGCGCTTGGGTGGCTCAGTCGGTTGAGCGTCCGACTTCGGCTCAGGTCACGATCTCACGGTTTGTGAGTTCGAGCCCCGCGTCGGGCTCTGTGCTGACAGCTCAGAGCCTGGAGCCTGCTTCAGATTCTGTCTCTCTCTGTCTCTCTCTCTCTCTGCCCCTCCTCCACTCACGCTCTGTCTCTCTCTCCTTCGGAAATAAATAAACATTAAAAAAAAAAAAAGATATGCGATGAGAGGCAAACTCCCCCACTGCCGCCCCTTCCCTATCCCCGCCCGCAGAACGTTCATTTTTCCCAAAGACATGCGCCATTTTTTCCCAAACTTTTTTCTCTGTGTTCTTTTTTCCATTTCCATGCTGCTGTGAGCCCATCCCATGATTTTTACATTTCCAATATTTCATTTTTAGTACTAGGATTCCGCCACTTGGTGATTTTTTAAAGTTTCCATTTCTCTGATGGAATTTCCTATCTTTCATTCGTTAGGATTCGGTGCCCGCCCCTTGGAAAGATATCTTCCGCGTTTACTTAATTCTCAGATGGATCCCCTGTTTATCTAGAGAATGAAGATTTAGGCCCAGCGACCTTCACAGGAAGAAAGTCATTCTAATCTCTTAAAATCCTTTTGTTCATCTTGCAAGGAATTGTGAATTTCAGTTTTTACTAAAAAGCAAGTATTTCACTGGGAAACTGTAGTGTGCATCTAAGATAAGCGAAAACAGCGTATATTCTGCCAAGTTATTTGGTAAGAATACTCCAAACACACTGACTGTTGCATATTATTTTGTTGGACGTTGTAAAGATCTCTCCCGGCGCCTCATTAAGGAAGGTGTGGAGCTTGCCAGGCGGGCCTCGCAGGAGCCCCGGGGGTGGGCAGAGGCCTTGTGAGGACAGGAACACACTCTGCCATTTGCCCTGGGGTTGCTGGACCAGGGCTGGCCCCCCGAGTCCAGCAGCAAAGAGGACACAGGTCTCTACTCCTGCTCCCTGCACGGGGGAGAAGGAGGCAGACTTCTGCAAATTAATTGCTTTTGAACTTATTCCATCTTAGATTAGTCGTGGGAAACCATACGACACATAATCAGTGTGTATTCTATTCCCTGAAAATCGCTTTAAAGTTTGGGTAAGACTGACAAGAGCCCCTGGAACAAAATATCCACTCAGCAACCTTCCTATTTAAAGACATGAGTTCTCGGGGCGCCTAGGGGGGCTCAGTCGGTTGAGCGTCCGACTTCGGCTCAGGTCATGATCTCGCGGTTTGTGGGTTCGAGCCCCGTGTAGGGCTCTGTGCTGACAGCTTGGAGCCTGGAGCCGGCTTCGGAGTCTGTGTCTCCCTCTCTCTCTGCCCCTCCCCTGCTCGTGGTCTGTCTGTCTCTCAAAAATAAATAAACATTCAAGTTAAAAAAAATTATATATACGTATATATATATATATATATATATTTTAAAATGCATGAGTTCCAAAAAATTAAAAAATATATGGTTACGCAGGATGGTATTTCCTAATGAAAATACCAGAATTCTCCAAGGAAAGTAAAGTGTGAGGGCTTGGATTCGCATGTATTTTGTATTTAGCAGATTTAATAAAGAACAGGTCCCTAAGCAGCGGAGTATATCTAGACACAGCGGTTGTCTCTGTTCTTTACGATGAGATTATCGATCGCATGGGGACCCGGGACCCAGGAGAGGAAAAGCGTAGTGACGCAGGCACCAGCCAGGCCTCCCACAGAGGTCTGAGCAGCCTGGCCCCACCCCGTGAGCTGTAAGAGATCCTTTTAAATTAGCATTGCATAGTAAAAATTACGCTAATTATTCCTTGTTAATTGTGTTAAATGCCAACTGTGGAATTATTAATTGCATAAGTAATGACTATCTCTTAATGTTCTATTTCAAAGTACAGTTCAGGAAGCCACAGGCACGTTCGCTGTTGGGAAATACCCCTCTGCTTGCGCGGACGTGGGCCAGGCAAAGTCTGCGTGGGCCCAACCCTGGAAATTGTGAATATATTTACTCCTTGACGGCCATGTCTGGCCTCGGGCTCCTGGTAGTTCTAACGTTGTCTGCTCTTGAATCCTGGCAGGTGCAGCCTGGGGGTGTTTCTGGAATGTGGGCGGCCCTCAGGCCTCGGCATCAGGACCACCCACCCCCTCACTGGGGACGCCTGTGGGTTCCCAGCCCCGCCACAGGACCTGCCGAATAAGAACTCGAGTTGCAGAAACCTGGACCTTCGGGGTCCCTGCTGTGTCCGACCGGTGGTCTTCCCCCGGGGAAGGAAACAGGACACAGGAAACAGAACATAAGCCTCAAATTGTCTTTGCACTTGGACCAGTTCCCTCTGTTGATCTGACACAAGAATGGCTTTTTGTGCTGCAACGGTGAGTGTGTTGAAAAGATCCCTTGTGTTTTAGGAGAAGAAGTTTCGTGCCTCGATGCTCAGCATCACCACTGGCACTGGTAGCCCCGAGGATAAACCGGCTTGGATTTCACCCTCGAGGATTAACATTTCACAGAGCACATAAAGCCACTTGAAAGTCAAGATGAGGTGACGCCAAGCGTGCACTGCGCTCTTTGTGTGGTTGGTTTCTTGTCTTTGGCCATTCGTCGGGCACCGTGGCTGAGGCTGCTGAGTTGGATAAAGCAGTGACATTCAGGAGTTGAACCAACTGCAAGATATGCCCCTAGGGTGGAGCAAAGCCTGCTGACCCACCTCCCGCCCTTTTCACAATTAGGTCCACACCCGGGATCGTAGGAGAGGGAAAATTGATCTTCTATCCTCTTAAGATCAGTCGCTGGGGCCTGCAAATTAAATAGGCAATGACAGATTAGCAGGAGGAAAGGCATACCATTTTCATTGATGTTAATACTTCACACGATGGGGGCTTCACCAAAGAGAAGCAAAAACTCAAAGAAGCGGCTAGACTTGGGCACTTAATGCCATTTTTGGAAAGGGCAATAAATTGTGGGAACGTGAGCAAAAGATCTGGGGGAACTAACGGAAGATAAGGACTATTTTAGGAAGGTCTGTTCATGCAGATTCACCTTGATGTGACCCTCAATCTCGTGATAACAATCTCCTTCTCCCGGTGGAGGGGACCTCTCTCAAAGGAAAATTAATGCCCTGCGTTTAGGCAGATAAGAGGAGGGCAACACGCTGTTCCTGACCTGCTGATTCTCAGTTACCTTCAGCTCAAAATAACCCTTGTGCCGAAGTGGCCTATGTCAGGGGGGCGTTTCCTGACCCCCTTCGACGTCGCCAGCTCGCCCAGCCGGGGAGAAGGCGGTCAGGGCTGGCACAGGAAGTGACTGCAGGCAGCGTCTTTGAGCTCTCACTGCAGCTCCCGTGCAGGACAATTGTCCCATGCTCTGGAGAGGCCTGTCTTCTGCACTGTGCCAGCGTGTAGGGCCACCAGGCAGAATCTTAGGCGGTGAAGGCAGACCCCACAGTTCCAAGGATCGAAAATGAAATAACGGGTGATTTTTAGAAGCGCTTTGCGAAACGTGTGGATAGGCTGTATCTTGAGATAGGCCTTATGTTCCGAATAATAACTCAGCGGGGTCCTATTACAATCCAGGCGAGGCCCTAAGCGCAAGGACACCGTTGTTCCACGAGAGGGCGCTGTGGGCGGCCTGTCACCCGCCTCCGAGCTCACAGGCTGGCGGGAAGGAGGCGGGGAGCTGGCAGCTCCTGGACCGATTCGGGGGAGACAGCCCGCCGTGACACAGACAAGATCGACAAGATCAAAGCCCACGGTTGCCACAGGGGCGTGCGCACGGCAGAGGACCAGTCAAGTGGTTTCAAGCCGGAACGACACTTTTTTCAATGCAGTCGGCCGTCTTGAACAAAAGGGCTGTCCCCGGGTTGCTATGTTGCCGTTGCTAGGAGGTCCCGGGAGACCAAACACTCAGCGAGATCGCATTTCCTCTGCCTCAGCCCTTTGCGAAGCCTCACCCGCCAGGCGTCCTGGGCGCCGGAGAAACCGGCGTGCAGGATTTCCAGCGGGGAGGATGATCCAGGGGGCGGCTGACGCCCTGTGAACCGGGTGAACCACCAGCCTGCCTGGGCGCGGCCCCCTCCCCAGCCCCGGAGGCCGGAGCTCAGCATGGGACAGACGGGAGGCCCGTGGAGCTGCCCCTGGGGACTGCGTGCCTGCCCCGGAGGACGCGGCCCTCGCGCAGGGCCAGGGTTCCAGCCTGGGCCGCTCGGGTCTAGGTCCTGAATTGAAGCTATTTCCAGGCAATCAGTGACAGAGACAGAACTGAAACCCCGGTGTCTCTGTGGCAAACGTTAACAGGGACTTCTGTGTTGAAAAAGAAGCATCCGGGCAGGAGTGGGTAGAACACTTTAGAAGGGGGTCGAGGGGGCGCAGAACGGCCGTTTGCAGAGAGACGGGTTCGTGCGGGGAGGGGGAAAACTCCAGGCTGAGCTGGGCGCCCCACGTGTCATTGCTGTGCGCCCGACCAGTGGGGCCGAGACCAGAGGGAATGCCCTTCTCCCCTCCGGGTGGGCGCACTTCCCAGAAGGCCCCGGAAGCCTGCCTCTTGCTTCAGGGCAGTTAGACTGCACCCCCAGCGCCTCTAGTCAAGGACACCCCAAAATTATACTAGTGTGTGTGAGCCCCGCCCTCCAGCATTCTCACGACACACGTGGCTCCAAGAAGCGCCACCTGTCCTCACCCCCCCAACTTCCTAGATCCTGCAGGGGGGGGCGTCACCTTGTCCTCACCCCCCCCCGACTTCCCAGACCCTCAGCGGGGGCACCACCTGTTCCCATCCCCTACTTCCTAGACCCCGCAGGGTGGGCGCCAGGAGCGTGTAAGAGTGGGAGGTGCGGGCCCCCCGGGGAAGGACGCGCCCTGAGTGAGGGTCCACATCCTGCACGTGGACTGTGTGTCCCAGTTCCCTCCCTTCTCATTGAGCAACACAAATTCTGGAAATTAAAGGCAACCCAGGTGTGAGCAAACGTGGCCGGCTGCCCACTCCGCCTGCAAAGCGTCACCAGGACGCGGTGAAGAAGTGAACACGTGTGTGCACACCTGGAGGGAACGATGGCTGAAGGCACGGTGTGGACGAGTGAGTCCCACGGGTGCCTGGAGGACGCAGAGGACTGAGGACAGGCCTGTGGAGCCCGAGGTCCGGAGAAGGGAGGCCAGGATCCGCAGGAGGCAGGAACGTTCGAGGCTTGGCCCTAAAATCGGGGTAAAGGCTGTGTCTACCTCCTCCTGCCTCCAGCAGCCTTGCCGGCCCCCACGGCCCCGGGGCAGAGGGTCCCAGCTCTGAGGTCACCTGTGCAGGCCCTCCCCCCACAGACAAGCCCCCGGCCTCCCTCACCTGCCCAGGAGGTCGGGCTCAGGCAAGAGTGCACGGCCGAGACCACCAGGGGTCAGCTTGAAGATAGAGACCCCCCCACCCACGGCCAGCAAAGAGGACCCGGAGGAGAGACACGTGCAGGGAGAGGAAAGAACGTGGATGCCAAGATCCCTTGAAGAATTCGGTCAGAGAAGTACCGATGTTAGGCCCTCTCAAAAAGAAATAAATGTTTAAAAAAAAAAAATTGTAAGATCTGCAGGGAGAAACCCTCTCTGAAGACCAGAGTGGCAGCCCGTGTCTGAATAGTCACCGCACAGCGAGGGGAGCGGTCCCCGCTGCGAGTGAGAGAGCCCCCGCCGCCATCGTGTGTGAGAGCGAGCTACGGACCAAGCTCTCCGACTCGCTCGGACCAGGTGACCAGGGAGGCAGGGGAGCGGAATGCACGTCTCACACGCGCTCTGGCTGTGTGCCCGCCGGGTGAGCTAGTGCACGGAGCACAGGGCTGTGGGAGGGGACTCACGGGCTCCACACAGCCGGGCACCGACAGGAAATGCCGGGGTGACCGCTGTTGGAGACAGACCACCCAAAGGATGGGAGAAAAGGACACGCCTGTGGCACGGAAACCAGCACCAGAAACACTGAAGCACTTGGGAAATTAGCGAACGGTGCGTGGAGCACCGGGCAAGGAGGACACCAGCCGTAATTATTGGTTCCAGGAAATAGATGACGAGCATGGCTTGTGCAAAGGGCCTGAGGTACAGTGTGTTCTAGGAGGAGGGGGCGGGACAGAAGGGGGGGCAGGGGATGATGTCACAGGGTAGGAGGGGCCAGGACAGGCTTCCACTCCGAGGGACAGGGACTCAGCTGCTGCAGGGAGAGGGGGGGTTGCCCTGACTTACCTGTCGGCAGGAAATTTCACGTGCTGTGTTGAGAATAAGCCAGGGAAGGAGGGAGCAAGACACCGGTACAGGTAGGAGGCCACTGCCGTGCTCCGGGGCAGGACACGATGGGGCTCGGACCAGCTGTCGGCCCTGCAGGCCCTGCGAGGCGGCTGGATTTGGGGTGGACTTGAAGGACGAGCCCAAGTATTTCGTGACATACTAGTTGTGACGTGTGCAGAAAGATGGGGTCAAAAATGTCTCCCAGGCTTCGGTCTGGAAGGATAAAGTTGCCCTCAGTGAGGCGACCAGATCAACGTTCCCATTACCGACTGCGGAACCAGCCCAGACGTAGAGCACAAAACAACAACAATCACATTATTATTATTAACGCGCGTGGTTCTAGCAGTTGACGGGGCTCAGCCGCGTGTGTCTCACTTGGTGGTTGGGGCCGCGGCCCCTCGAAGATCCCGGGAGCTGGGGCTGGACAGCAGGGGTCTGGACATCCCTCCCTCCCTGCCCCAGTATCTGCCCACGATCTCCCGAGTGTGGTGCCTTCAGAGTGGCCAGACTCCTTACGTGGCGGCCCCGGGCTGCACAGACGCGCCGAGAAGCCACGTGGCCTTTACGCCCCAGCTCCAGCAGCAACACAGCACGGCCTCCGCGTCTGTTCCCTGGAATCCAGTCACCGTACTCAGTAGGGCAGGGATCAGTTTCCCTTCTTGATGGACGTGGACTCACGGAACTTGTGAACGCGTCCGAAGTCACCACGGCAGGTCTGGGGAAGAAGAGAAGAATTCAGCCGGGGAATGTTTTGAGTCGGACTCGCAGAGACTCTCACGGTGACTTAAGCCCACGCTCGTGAGGTGACCACACGGGGAGGACGTGTGGGGGCCACAGAGTGGGACAGCCCAGCCCCCACCCCCACCGTGGGAAATCCGTGGATGCATCCAAAGGGAAAATCGAGAAAGAAAGGCCAACTAGGGATGCGGGCAAATACAAAGGGAATCCACGGAAAAGGGACTGTGAGGAGGCCTCCTGGCAGGGGTCGGGGTGTGGGGGGGGCGTGGTGAAGGCATCTTTCCCACCATTTACTCTCTGCACAAGTATTACTTTGCTAACAGAATTAGCACCCTCTTAAGAGGGTGTTGATTTTGTCTCAATAAAACTGATCAAAAATTTTTTTAATGTTTTTATTTATTTTTGAGACAGAGAGAGACAGAGCATGAGCAGGGGAGGGGCAGGGAGAGAGGGAGACACAGAATCCGAAGCAGCTCCAGGCTCCGGGCTGTCGGCACAGAGCCCGACGCGGGGCTCGAACCCACAGACTGTGCGATCGTGACCTGAGCTGAAGTCGGGACTGAGCCAGCCAGGCGCCCCTCGGTAAAACTGATTTTGAAAGGGTTTAGGATAGAACACCCATATGGCACGGGCCCCCTCGTCCGTGTGCCTCCTCACGCCTGGGCCCGCAAGGACCCCAGCGTCCGGCCTCCCCCAGCCCCCCGCCCCCAGGCTCGCAGGGCGGGCCCCCACCCACTCGGGAGAGGGGACGGTGCAGACTGGAAGCCCCGTCTGCCGGCTGGGGGCTTGTTGGCCTCTGCACTGGGAACACGAGGTCACCCTCCCACGGGTTACGGGCGGGAGGGGTGGGTGGGGAGAGAGGAAGGGCCATGTTCTTGGAAGGGAAGTGCATCCTCTAAATTAAGTGCATTATTTTTCCTGAATAAAAACACACCTGTCGTGAAACCGGCCGGTCCAAAGACACTTGATGCAGCAGCTGTGGTGGCCCCTGGCTGAAAATACCCATTTCCCCTGAGTCACCCTGCTCGGGGCGGGTGAGCCGTGGATAAAGTAACAAAGAAACACACAGATCTCCTCTGAAATAGAACTCCTCGGCCCGGCCCGAGGGAAACCGCCTGGAGCCCACCCCTCCCGGGGGCAGAGGAAACACCAGCGTGAGGCCGCTGCGAACCGTTTAACCCTCCACACACCGTGAGCCCACGAACTCCCCGGAACCAGCTCCGTTATTACAGCGATCGGGTGGCCTGGCGAGCGGTGTCCCCGCAGTTCCCCAACGTGCGAGCGTGGCCGTGACGGTGGCACAAGGTCAACAGGTGGGCACACCAGGTCAAAGGGCCACTGAGCGCCCGCTGCGGCCAGCTGGGCCAGACACAGCGCCCTCGGCCCCTGGGGAGCCCACGTGGACGCACTGAGTGGCTCCAGAGCCCTCGCCGTGACTCCGCACGCGCAGGGTGGTTGATCCACGTGGCCCCGCCACGCCGGCACGGGCCCGACTGTTCACTCTGCTGGGCGCTTTGGCCTCGGGGAGCACGGCCCCCAGACCGTCGTGCAGGTGCAGGGGCGGCGGGGGTCCCGTGTTCTGAGTGCAGCAGCCCCAGCGGGTGGAGTCCCCCGGGCTCTCACCAAAGGTGATTTTATTTTTTTCCAGTCTGGGGATAATGGCCAGGAGATGGTGGTCGCCCCGTGACGCTAGTAACTGTCCCTCTTCCGAGGCCGTGACGCTGCACCCTGGGCACGGAAACGTGAACCAGCGGGGCCCCAGTCAAGTTACCTTCGGCCTCACGTATGAACATCTGCTGAGTAAAGCAGATACCCACGGGAGCACAGCTGTGACCCCGGGGCCGCCTTCCCCAGCGTCCGGGAGCCCCCGAGAGCGGAGCTGAAGCCCTCCCGAACAAGAACGTCCCACTGGAGAGACAGGCAATGGCACCCGATTAATTCTGAAAGGAAGCACTCAGCCTTCAGAAACTTGGGCCGGGTCCACGGGCCTGAACAACGGCTCCATTCAGCCAGCTCCTCCCGTGTTCACCCGGCACTGAGTTCACAGCCTGGCCACCCCTCCGGGACACTCCTGGAGCCCCCACTATGTGTCAAGCACGTGTCAGGCCACAGGGACCCCCGAGGAAACCAGGCACCTCTGTTCTCCCGAGCTCACGGCCTAGTGATCGAATGAGGTGGTCCGTGACGGGCAGACCCAGCTGGTGATGTTCTGGGAGCCGAGGAGCAGAGGGCGTCGGTGAGGTTCTCCCCAGGTGTAGACTGAGCTCTGGGCACCAGGTAGGAGGAGTCGGGTGAACGGGGACAGCAGGGCAAAGGGAGAACTGTGGCGGGACTCGAGGCGGGTGAGATGGCCTTCGATGCCCCGTGAAGGAATTGCTTGTCCCAAGGACGTAAGAATCCACTCAGTGGAGGTGACATGATGACACATATTGGAGAGGCTCTTCCTGGGGGCGGTGCAGACAATGGGGGCCGACGAGGGGAGGTCTGGAAGCCAGTTAGGAGGTCATTACAATCCGAGTGAGAAGTGATACAAACCAGACACGGTTCCGGGGCCGAGGGGACGGAGAAACCGGCACAAAGAGATACAGAAGTCCTCCTTGTATATAAAGAGCTCTTAAAAATCAAGAGGAATAAAAGAAAGATGGACAAGAGAGGTGAACAGAGGGAGGTCATAGGAGAAGACACAGGAGTGGTTCACATATATATAAAAACGCTCACACGACAAGTAAAAACAGACACAACGCTGACAGCCCCTGTCGCCCGGGGAATGGCAGAAGTCCAGGAGGCTGAGCACGCTCCCTTGCGGGGAGACAGGTGTCCTCACACCTTGGCGGTGGGAGTGAGTGCAGGTGGCACCACCGGGTGCAGCGAGATTTGGCCGGTTTCGCAGAGACCCGCGCGGCGTCTCCAGCCAGCGATCTCGTGCCTGGGCTTTCACCCCGAGGACTCGTCCCCGCGAGTGTGAACAGCACAGGCACCGAGCCGAGAGCTCCCCAGCAGAGTCCCTGGTGTCAGCGGCTGGCCGCCCCCGAGTAAAGCTCAGCCCGCACGGGCTGGAGGGCCCCGTGGCTGTGCTGTCCGGGGACGGGGACAGCTGCATTTGTTTCTTTTTTTTAAGATTTTTTATTTTGAGAGAGAGAGAGAGAGAGAGAGAGAGAGAGAGAGAGAGAGACCCAAGCAGGCTCCACGCCACCAGCATCAGAGCCCGACGCGGGGCTCGATTCCATGAACCGTGAGATCATGACCTGAGCTGAAATCAAGAGTCGGTGCCCCAAACCTCACTTGAGAACAAAAATGAAAAGCAAAGTCCACAGAGAGTATGTGCCACGCTTTCTGCTGTGTAAGACAGGACGGGAAATAGAGGCACGGTTTGCATTTGCTTCCTGCCGCGGGAGGGGAAGGAAGGACGGACGGACGGACCGGCGACAAGCACAGCAGGGCTGGGTGGAGGACGAGGAAATAAACCTCGTTTGGTCGTGATTCTGAATTAACCGAAGAACTTCAGATCCACGGAAATGAAATAAAATGACGGAGACAAACCCTCGACTGAACACAGGCGGAAACAAGTGAAGGTAACGTGCGTCTAATCCGTAACTTTGAATCCGTTCTCTGTGCCGCCCAGAGGCCTCCGGGACCTCACTTAGTGGCCTGTTACTGGCAGTGGCATCGGCGTAAAACCACGGCACTGTTGTCTGTGTCTTGAGGAAGAAATGTGCGGACATATGGACATCGTGGGGAATCAGAAGGGTCAGACAAAAGGAAATGTAAGAAAAGAGGCCAGTCGGCTGAGTCGTGCGGTGCGGGATTTAAACGGGAGGCACTGTTGCCTCTGTGGGCATCTCTGCACAAAACGTCCTTGCCGTGACCACCGCGGGATGCCCACGTCCTGCATTGAACACAGCCAGCTTCCGAATCTTGATAGATAAATCTGAGTCCCCTCTAAAAGAGTCTGGATTTCTCAAGGAAACGACTGATTCCAAGTTTAAGTCAAAAGTCAGCTGGGAGCACCTTGTGCCCAAAGCAGGAGGTGCCCGGAGATGCCTGGGGACGCATCAAAGGGACCCCAGAGCTGACCCCTTCCGGCAGGCAGGCCGGCCTTGGACCACTGTGGTTACAACCCACCAAACGAAACAAAAACAAACAATAAAAGAACTCGTGAGTTTCAGTGGAGTTTAAAAATCACCAGTCTGGGGCGCCTGGGTAGCTCAGTCGGTTGGGCGTCCGACTTTGGCTCAGGTCATGATCTCGCGGTCCGTGAGTTCGAGCCCCGCGTCGGGCTCTGTGCTGACAGCTCAGAGCCTGGAGCCTGTTTTGGATTCTGTGTCTCCCTCTCTCTCTGCCCCTCCCCTGTTCATGCTCTGTCTCTCTCTGTCTCAAAAATGAATAAACGTTAAAAAAAAAAAATTAAAAAAAAATCACCAGTCAACGCCCGGCATCATTACAGATTCAGGTAAAAATCATCGTTCGATGACCCTAAGGGTGCCGTGTGCAGTCGAACCCCCCCACGGCGGAGGGCGGGCCAGCCCACAGCGCGAGCCCCTCAACTGCCACCACGCTGGGTGTATTTGTGCCGAACACGTCTCGTCCACGTCTAGTCGGGAGGAAACAGAAACGTGCAGAATGGAGCTCAGCTGGGGAGGCACCCTGCCCGGGCTCTTGAAAAGAATCGAATGGAAAATAGACAGCAGAGAGTGGGGAGAGTGTTCTAGATAAAGACGTTAAAAAGACGTAACAACGGAATGTGGCGTGTGAACTTTTTTTTTAATTTTTTTTTTTTTTTAAATTTTTTTTTTTCAACATTTATTTATTTTTGGGACAGAGAGAGACAGAGCATGAACGGGGGAGGGACAGAGAGAGAGGGAGACACAGAATCGGAAACAGGCTCCAGGCTCTGAGCCATCAGCCCAGAGCCTGACGCGGGGCTCAAACTCACTGGCCGTGAGATCGTGACCTGGCTGAAGTCGGACGCTTAACCGACTGCGCCACCCAGGCGCCCCTATGGCGCGTGAACTTCTACGGGACCCTGGGGTTTTTCAGTTTCTTAAGAGCCACGAAAGGCATGTGGGGACAATTAGAGAAATTTGAAAACAGGCTGTACATCAGGTGAATCAATGTCTGATTTCTGGAGTGTGCTAACACACACGTGTGTGGGAGGACGTGGGTGTCTCCGTGGATGTCCGAGTACTCGGCCGGGAGCGTCACGGTCTCTGTGCTGTCCTACCCACGGCTCGGCAAGCAGGAACGTGGCACAGTGCTCGCAATCCACAAAAGGAGTACACCTGTCCGCTGACCTTGTCTTCCAGCTTTTCCGTGGATTTCTGAACCAGAACCTTGGGAACTTAACGGCTCTCTGCCTCAGGACACTGATGAGAGCAGGGAGGCCACGACAGAGGCCGGGAAGACGGGGGACCTGGAGGTGCGGGTGAGGCCTCGGGCGGCAGGAAGAGGGTCCAACATTGCCCCCGCGCCCCGTGCCAGCACTGGACCCAGTGGAGGGATGGCCGTGGCCGGTCTGGATGCATCTCTCCACTGCCACCAGCCCTGTCACCTGCCCTACTGTTCGGAGGCCCCTCGCGGCCCTTTATCACACCTGGTCGGACGGCCCAATCCCACGGAGGCTGCCTGGATGCCCCGGAGAGCCCAGAATTCTCGGCTCCCTCCTTCCTCGGTGTTTTGCCTTGCTTGATGCTTCCTAGGGAAGAGGCATGCCCAGGCATTCTTAAAAAAAAAAAGTTTCTTTATTTAGTGAGAGAGACAGAGGGAGTGAGCAGGGGAGGGGCAGAGAGAGAGGGAGACAGAGGGTCCCAAGCACAGTGCAGAACCCGACACGGGGCTCGAACTCAGGTACCGTGAAAACCAAGAGTCGGACGCTTAGCCGACCGAGCCACCCGGGTGCCCCTGCCCAGGCATCTTTAATGTGCTCTTCAAAGGACAACGGAGGCTGTTGGATGTCAAAGGAGGACGAAGAACCAAGAGATAAGAGATCAAAGGCGCTAGAAGCAAGGGAAATGGGATGGACAGTCACACCGGAACATTTGCCATCAGCAGCAGCCTGAGAGCAGGCTAAGAGAAGGCAGACAGGAGCGTCAGCCGTCACCAGTTCAAGAATCCCAGTCTGGAGCTGCGTCGGCTGGGTGGGGAGATGTCCCACCCACGACTGACCGACTTAACCAGCATTTTTAGCTGGCCACCCAATCGCCTGGACTCCGACAGACCCGGCGTTGCAGCAAATAGTGCCCCCCGCTCGCCTCCTCTGGTTACAGAGTCCTGAGCACCGTGGCCTGGGACGCGGAGAACTTCTCATCCCCTCGACCATTTGCGAAATTCATTGGCTTTAACAAACTGTTCCCCAAACACCTGGCCTGTACGTGCTCTGCTAACCGGCATGTGCTGTATCATATTCAGAAAGTGCTTATAAGCTCTCACTCGCCTTGAGAAATAACCCATCAGCTGTCAGAAAGGCTAGAGCCCATGCTGGCTCTGGCGAAACGTTCACGTCAGGGAGACACAAGCCAGTTTGGTCCGACTTAATAAGTTTTAACAAAAGCCAGGTGAAGGAATCTATCTGGAAAAGCGAGAAGATCTTATAGGCACGCTGAGAAGTAATTCTCTCCGGGGAGGGAAACGAAAAAAGACGTGAAGCCATTTGTACCTGAAATTGGATTTCACAGACGGAACCTCTAAGCAACCCTGACCTAAAACGATGGTTTCCTAATGTCTTGACGTGGTGCAGCCTTCCTGCACTTTCTGACCAAGCCCGGGAACCGTCAGGCTCTGTCCTAGAGGTAATGAGGTTTGAAACCCATTGAGGTATCCGGGTTCTCCCTGAAGACCCCAGACGAGATCATCACAGACAGACCCTGCTTTAAACGGTATCCGGTCTGTATCGTTCTGAACGTTGAAGAGAAATCGTTCCTTGTTCCGGCAGGATCTGCTCTGTTTTATGAGTAAAGGTGTGCGGCCACATCTGCAATTCCGGACAGTTCCGTTTAACATGCGCGAACACTCAGTCACATATAGAAATTATTTTTATAGGGCTCTTGTGTTCCCACACCGGCTTTAGGTTTGAAACCCTAAGCTGCAGTATGAAGAAACAAAATACAAAAAAAACGGGCCCTGCGTCTTTGCTAACAAGAGGGCTCCCCGCCCCTCTCCTGGTTCCCGCTGTGGGGAAATCCAAAACGTGGAACAAGAATTTGTCCCGAAGAAGCGAATCTGCTGAACCTACTGCTCAGCCCCCCACAAAAAACCCCACCACGTTCCCCCTCACACCCCAAAGAGCTCTTCCCCTGCCCTCCCGACACACGGGGGGCACGCGTGTGCGTCTAGGCAGTCACAGGAGCCCAAACTGCACCAGCTGAAGAACATACTAGCTGCTTGAAGGGAAATTCTGGAAGCGTGTGACTGAAGTCCAACCGAATTAGAAAATGGTTCTTGGGGCGCCTGGGAGGCTCAGTCGGTTGGGCATCCGACTTGAGCTCAGGTCATGATCTCGCAGTTCGTGAGTTTGAGCCCCGCGTCGGGCTCTGTGCTGACAGCTCAGAGCCTGGAGCTGCTTCGGATTCTGTGTCTCCCTCTCTCTCTGCCCCTCCCCCCCCTCAAAAATAAATAAGCATTAAAAAAAATTTTTTAGGAGCGCCTGGGTGGCTCATTCGGTTGAGCCTCCGACTTCGGCTCAGGTCATGATCTCACGGTTCATGAGTTCGAGCCCTGTGTCAGGCTCTGTGCTGACAGCTCGGAGCCTGGAGCTGCTTCGGATTCTGTGTCTCCCTCTCTCTCTGACCCTCCCCCGTTCATGTTCTGTCTCTCTCTGTCTCAAAAATAAATAAACATTAAAAAAAAAGAAAGAAAATGGTTCTTGAAGGAGCTAAAGACTGCAGCTGGCAGGACCTAAAGATGTTGTTAGAATCCTAGCACAAATCGCCGTGACTATAGAGCAGTGGCCGAGGTGGGCTTCCTCCACACGTGGGCCACCGTTATCACAGACCCACCAGCCAAGGCCCAGAGTCCCCTGGAAACCCAAGGGGACTCCCAGACCACGTCCCCCGGCAGCAGGGACGAGGGAGCCCGACTGACAAGAACGTGGACGTGGTTGTCGACTTCCTGGGCAGCGATCTAGGTGCAGAAGCAGAGAAGGGGGGGATTTGAGCAGATTTTCACTCGGAATGCATGCAAAGTTTGTCGTCCACAGGCCCCGGGTCTCCCGAACAGAAACAACCAATCCAAAGCGAAGTTTGACACATCTTTTTATGTACAAACGGCCAATGGTACATAGTTACTTCTCATAAATATCTCCAGCAAATCCCCTAAAAAAAGATGTGAATAAAAACTACCTCTATGCACAAAGGGCCTCATCCTCCCCCCAAAGCGTTAACTTCCCGAGACAGGGAGCTTTGGGGACCAGGTGACGGCCTTCCCACCGCCCAGCCAGCCAGGGTAACTTGAAGGTCATCTGCTGCCCAGGACCTGGGGGAGACTGAACGGTTCCGCGTCAGGCTGGGCTGGGGCGTCCTCCCTGCTTCCCGGCAGAGGCCCCAGGGACGGCGGAAGGGAACCCAAGATACGGTGAGAAAGTAAAAAAAAAAAAAAAAAAAAAAACTCTGGGTATTTTGAGCACACACACTTGGTAACCAGTGTAACCCCGTGAAGCCAATGTATCAAATTCGCCCAAGGGAAAAGGGATCTCACATTCCAGAATCCACAGGCAAGCCTTTTATTTGCAGGGAGATAATCACGTAGCACCGAGCACGCTCCCTCCTCCTCGGAGCCCCTGCGCGCGGGGGGCGCATCAGCGACACAGGGGCCAGGGCGCGCTCACACCAGAACGCACGCGACTCCCGTGGGGCCGCCCCACAGTGTCCTCCCGGGCCTGCGCCCTGGCCACCCAGCCCCCACGGGCTTCATTCGAAGCGACGCAGGTGGTTGTACAGAGACTGGACGTAGGTGAAGACACACATGGGGTCCGGCTTGCGGCCCATCACCATCATATCCTCCACCTCGATGAGGCGCTCACAGTTGGCCAGATTCCTGAAACACAGAAGCTGGGTCAGGACCAGGGTCCCAGCCACCGGCCAGCCCCGCCACCCCGGGGAGAAAGGAGGGGTGTCCCCACAGGGCCTTCCATGACCCCGGGAGAGCCCAGGAGACACCCCCAAGAGATGCCTGAAGACCCCGGGAGACCCTGGGAGACCCCCCCCAGCAGACCCCTGGAGACACCCGGAGACCCCAGCAGACCCTGGGAGATCCTCGCAGACCCTGAGAGTCCCCGGCAGGGCCCTGGAGACACCCAGAGACCCCAGCAGACCCCAAGAAACCCCTTGAGACCCTGGAGTCGCCTACTCAGAGGCGGGTTGCCCAGACCCCCGCGTCCAGGAACCACTGGGACAACTCACGTTTTGACTTAAGTAGACTTACTTTATTGCAAGTTTCAGTGAAATTTAATTTCACTTTGAACTTTTGACTAAATCCACTTAAAAAGTAAATGCGAGTCAAAACTCTGTTAGTCAAATTTCAGTTTAATTTAAAAACTAAATTTCAGGGGCGCCTGGGTGGCTCAGTCCGTTGAGCGGCCGACTTCGGCTCAGGTCATGATCTCACGGTCTGTGAGTTCAAGCCCCGCGTCGGGCTCTGTGCTGACAGCTCAGAGCCTGGAGCCTGTTTCGGATTCTGTGTCTCCCTCTCTCTGACCCTCCCCCGTTCATGCTCTGTCTCTCTCTGTCTCAAAAATAAATAAACGTTAAAAAAAAAATTTTTTTTTAAATAAAAAAATAAAAACTAAATTTCACTAAAAACTTCGACGTACGTCGGCAGCCTGTGGGAAATCAGCACGAACTAGAAAAATAAATGTAAAATGAAGTAAAACATAGAAGTCACCCATGCGGCTTCTAAAACCGTCTTTTAAAACTTTTCCAAGACACACCCTTGGCGATTTCTCACCCCAGGTCAGCACGTGCACGCGGAAAACGCTCACAAACGTCTCACCACCGAGATTTCCTCCGTGGCGTTTCGTGTCTCCCGCCCCACACTTGTTCCTGAACGCTGGTCACGAAACACTCACCTGCTTTCACTACCTGCCGACGGGTCACAAGCTTAGAAACCTGCCTACCTCCACTTACGACCCCTGGGCCTGTGCCTCGCGCTCTGGGAAACATGCGTGTAGACACTGCCCTGGAAAGAAAGCGGCTCCCCTGCTGCCCCAACTCCCACGACCCACGAGGCGGCACCCACAGTGGCAGGGGTCAGCGCCACGCCCTGAAATAACAGCGGGTGTCCTTCCGGAGGCTGAGCCGGGCTTCCCCAGGGCGCAGAGCGGCGGGCCTGGGGGACCCAGCCCGGAACAAACTCCCACACCTGCTCCAGTCCGTGACCACCCCTGCTCAGCAGCGAGCACGGGGCACCCCCCTGCTTCCGGGGCCCCCCGCGTCCCCTATCAACAAATGCATGACTGTCGGGGTTCACGGCGGCCCCGGCCTCCCTGACTCTGGCAAGAAAGACACCTGGCTTCTCCCGGGCTCCCAGTCCCCCACGTGGAATCATCGCCCCTGCACGGGGCGGGGTGGGCGCGCAGGTCGCACGGCTTCTGTGCCTGGAAAGAGCTCAGTACACTTCCCCGGGGGTTGCCATTTTCGTCAGAATTTGGGACCTAAACAGCGGAGTTCAGATCCTGGGTCTGCTAGCCCTGTCCTCAGCAGAGATCAGACCCCCACCTCCAAGGTTGTGGCCTGTACCCCAGAGCCTGCCGGCCAGATCTCGCGGGTGGATCTTGTGCTGGCCATGTGCCAGACGTCCTATCACTAACCAAATGTCAGAGCAAATGGGGACGTCTGTCCCGGGTCCCACTGCCCCCTCCCCCTCGGTTTGGGGCCGGTGGCCAATGGTGGAATCCAACGGCTTTGTGAGGTGACGGGGCCTGGCATCCCAGACGGGCCAGGGCCGGGCTCGGGGTCAGGGAAGTGCGAGCTCTGACAAGGGCAGGCATGGGAAGGTGCTTTGTTAATGGCGAAGAGCTGCAAATCCAAGTTCTCCGGCCTGAGTTCACCTTTTGAGCCGTCAGCCCCTGCTGTGCTCCGCTCCTGCCTTCCTCCCAGGGCCGCCTGCACACCGGCCAGGTGCGTGTGAGCGTGCCCTGCAGGGGCCCTGAACGTGCACCAGGTGTGTGTGAGTGAGCCCTTCCTACGCACCAGGTGTGTGTGGGCGGGGCCACGTACGGGTCAGGTGCCTGTGGGCGGGGCCCAAACTTGCACCAGGTGCGTGTGGGCGGGCCATGCATCGCGCCAGACCATCACTCCCCGCCGCTGGCCACAGTGGTCCCCAAGTTAGAGGAGGGCCGTACTAAAGCCCTGACCTCGGCCTCGGCAGAGAACCGAGTGCACCCTGCAGACACGGGGGAGTCCGGCCTGGCCTTGCTCTTCTCCAGGCTCAGGCCACGGGCCCCAGCGCCCCGCGGTCAAATCCCTCCGCAGGTGGCTCTTGGCCAGGAGAGTTTCCCTCCTGTTCCCTATGCTCACGTGCCGCTGGCCACTTTCTACGGATGGCCCCACAAGTCTGTTCTCTGCCTAATTTCTTCCCCACCAAAGCCTCTCACGCGTTGGAAGAGAATCTTCCTATCACGTCTTTCCCCGACACCACATCTCTCTGGTTCCCTCACTGGGCCTCCAAAGGGCACCTGGGACGCTCTTCTTCCCGCCCACAATGGCTAAGATGTTCCAACCCGCACAGGGAGGGTCCACTGACCCCCTTCTGCGCCGGCTCCCACCCACGGCATCCCTGCCTGGGCAGCGAGGCTTCGCCCTCAGGGCCGCGGTCAGGGTGGGCACTAAGGCCTTACCCTGCTGTCACCCCTACAACCCAGGCGAGAGGTCACGGGCAAGGCTCTGGCTTCCCGGTCCCCACCCCAGCAGCCACAACGGTAACCTCACGAGTCCTAAAAGCTGCACACGCGGGTTAGGGGCGCCTGGGTGGCGCAGTCGGTTAAGCGTCCGACTTCAGCCAGGTCACGATCTCGCGGTCCGTGAGTTCGAGCCCCCGCGTCAGGCTCTGGGCTGATGGCTCAGAGCCTGGAGCCTGTTTCCGCTTCTGTGTCTCCCTCTGTCTCTGCCCCTCCCCCGTTCATGCTCTGTCTCTCTCTGTCCCAAAAATAAATTAAAAAACGTTGAAAAAAAAAAATTTAAAAAAAAGCTGCACACGCGGGTTAAATGAAACTTCAGAATCAGGATGTGAGAAAAGGAAAGTGGTCAGTATTGACTTTTATAAAAATACTCAAGTCTCAAAATATTAGAGGCTCCCACTGCCCTTTTTAAAGAGTTGAGGTACGGTTAAGGCAGAACACTATTAGGCACACACCCCATTGCCTTTCAAATTAAAAAGAAGCAAGTGCGTTTGTAACAGCGATACGAGCGTAACTCCCGCACCACGGAACAGCCCAAAGGGAAAAGCACAAGACACTTCAATGGCACCGTGTAGCAGGAACCGGGGTGACATCTGTGTGCCATCGTTTCTGAGTGAACGTACTGAGCCCCACCTTGCTTGGGGCTTCAAAGCGAGGTTCCGAGGATTCTCCTGCCCCGGCTCTGTTATGATCTGCGGTCGGCACGGGGCTGGCCTGTGAGGGCGAAGGAGGAGGGGCTCAAGGGGCTATTTTTATTTGTTTAAGCCTTCGCTAAACACAGATGCCAGGCTCGGACTACAGCCTCCAGTCTGGTTTTAGACAGAGACACATGGACACTACAAATAGCCCGAAGCCCCTTCTGCTTGGGCGTAACCCGAGAGCAGGACACATTCCCTGCAGGGCAAGCGGGAGCCTCAGGCCACACGTCCGGCTCTGGGCGGGCGCTCGGCCTGGAGATGTGGGGCGCAGGGCGCAGAGGGCAGGGCCCCCGCACACCGTC
The DNA here is from genome assembly GCF_028018385.1 of Neofelis nebulosa. NCBI lineage: Eukaryota > Metazoa > Chordata > Mammalia > Carnivora > Felidae > Neofelis > Neofelis nebulosa. The sequence continues at coordinate 697,387 of NC_080797.1, read as the reverse complement.
GCACCCCTTCCATAAAAGGACCGGTCTTCCCGCTCTCCAAGCCCGGGACACCTGTCCAACAAGGGCTCGTACTTTGCTGTCAACACCGCATTGCTCGCACAGATTAGGCCGCGGGGAATCTTCGGGGCCGGGAGTTCCCGGGAGGAGGGGTAGCACACGGCTCACGCCACCCAGTTCCCGGTGCATCTTTGTGGTTTTAAGGCCCTCGCTCGCAGAAGGGTCTGCAAACGTTTCCTTCCTGATGTGGGGGAGGGTGAACCCCCTGTTTGAGGGGCCTGTCTGTCCTCTGTTCCTGTGCAAAGGCTGTGACCCCATGGAGCCCGGACCCCTGTCACCCTGCACAGCCTGCTCCTGCCGCCTGTGGGCCCATGAGTCTGCCGGACCTTCGCTGGCAAACCTGGGGAGTGTCTGCTAAGAAACTGGTAGCCAGAACCGTCCAGCAGGGGTCCTGTGCTTTCTTTCCAGCCTGTTGTCCCGGGAGCGAGCCAGGTGACCCAAGCTGCTGTCTTCTTAGGAGGCCACCTTCCTAACCCCCCACCCATATCTGCGAGGTCACCTCCCCCAGGGACTCCCAGGGGAGGTCCCTTCCCAGGCCCCAAACAAGCTCCCCACACAGGCCTGCCCTGGGCCCCTAGCCGGCAGACCACCCTCCCCTCCCCAGCCATACTCAGGCCACAAAGAGGCAGGGCAGGGCTTCAGTCCCCCCACCCTACCCCACCGTTTGCTCTGGGGAGGAGGGAGGCAAAACGTGGAGCGGCCTGCACACACCCTGACCCTCCAGGCTGGGAACAGAAGGAACGTGCTCCGTGCTGCGAGACTGGAGGTGCCCACGTCTGGGAAAGCACAGCCACAGAGCAATCTGGCTCTGGCTGTCGGGGCGGGGCTGTGCTCCCCACCATCTGGGAGGCAGGGCCACCACCCTGCGGCCCAGGGCCCCCTCTCCGGGCCCAGCCTGGTCTGTGGGAGAAAACACCAGGGGCCCGAGTGGGGCCTCACCGGCCCAGTTTCCGGGGTGGGTCCTGGGGTGCGGCGCCCACACCAGAGCCCCCGCCCTGCACACTCAGTCTGCTCTGACAGCCACCGTCTCTAGGCCCAAGCAGCCGGGCCTCCCCCTGCGAGGTGTCCCTCCCCGACGTTGTGCTGTCCCCCTTGGCTCTGGTTCACCGCCGTCTGGGTCCAGCTGCATAACACACTCCAACCAGAGCTGTTTCTGCGATTAGGAAGACAGCTAGCTCGAGCAGCCGAGAAAGAGAAGGAGTTCTGTGACCCCGCGGGGGCCGAGAGTCCCGGCATGTCACCTGAGACCACTGCACGGGGGCAACGGCGACATTCCCACAACTCAGGCCGGCTCCACTCTGCCCCCAGGACTGACCCGTAGGCTCCGACCCCTTCCCCGGCCAGGGCTGGGGTCCAGGAACAGAGTGCGGAGGGCACACAGGTCTGGAGCGAGGCCTCCCCCTGGTCAGGGCACCAGGGATGCAGACCTGGTGGGCAGGCGCTGCTCACGGGCTTACGTCCAGGCACAGAGGCTGCGGCAGGAGACAAACATCCCCTCCAGGAAACTGCGCCTTTCCTCTCACCTTCCTCCCCCCCACACCCCCACCCCAGCATCCCCTGAGCATCCCCTGAGCCCCGCCCCCAGGCTCCCCTGAGCCTCTGCTTCTGGACTGTGACCAACCGACAGGAGGCCCTCTGCCCCAGCTCCCTGCCAGCCGCCGCCCACACGCACAGCCCGTGAGCCAGCCCTCCCCACACAGCTGCCCTCCGGGCCCCACAACGTCAGGCCGACCAGCCCCGGGGGACAGCCTGCAACCCCCACCTCCCGACCCCAGCTAGAACCCCGATGCCCCAGGGGCTGCCCTGAGCCACCGGCCAAATCCCAGACTGGCTTCCCAAGTGCCAAGGGAATCCCAGAATCTCTCCCCACCCAATCGCCTCCCGGAGCCAGTCTTAGGAACACAGACGATTTCGTAGCAAACGCTAGGACAACATTTAGGGAAGCAAAATCTACTTACTGAAGAATTTTTAAAACTGTTTCCGAGGCAGACATTATTCAACGTCCTGCTTGCCCAAGCAACAGTGTCTCCCCACCAACACTGAGAGGACAGGCTGGGTGCCCTGGGAGAGCCCACCCCGCAGTCCCTCACGCCTGGCCCATTGGCTGGCCTCCCAGACCACACAGCAGAGGCCAGGCACCCAGCGAGAGGGGCAGGTGCACCGAGTGTGGGCGACCCCTCCGGCCTCAGTGTCTCCATCCGTACAGGAGGCCGTGGGATGGCCTCAGGACCCTGCAGACGACTCCCCCGGGCAGGAGGGGGGCTCAGCACCCGCCATACTCACTCGGCCATGGTGAAGGCCAGCTCGAAGTTCTTCTGCCTCTGCGCGGGGCTCAGGGCGCTGTAGTCGAAGGCGTCGGGAAAGAATGAGTGCACCAGGGCGCAGAAGGCCATGCCGTCGCTCCAGCTGGACGAGAAGTTCTGCAGGTCCACGTGCTTCCGGCGGGCCGGGGGCAACACAGGGGCGTGAGCGGGGGTTCCGTCCCACCTCTGCGCCCCCCACCCAATTTAACCCATCAAGCAGACGCTCCCAGCCCCTCCCAGAGCAGACCAGGGGCCCCTGGGCTGGGGCGGGCCTAGGCCCACCTCGTAGCCAAGGGTCCCCCCACCCCCACCCCCAGGCCAGGGCGGGGTCTGGGCCCACCTCGTAGCCAAGGGTCTTCTGCCGGCACCACTCCAGCAGGAGCTGCTTGATGCTGCTGGCACTGGCCACACCGAAGCTCTGCGACCGTTTCAGCTTGGCCCGCACCTCGCCCTTCCCCCTATGCAAAGAGCGCCTGCCTGCTGTGGGGCCGCGGGTCCCCACCGCTCGCACACCACCTGCTCTGCTCACCCAGGGAGACGCCCCGCTGGCAGGACCACCCTCCCTCCGGCCGCCAGCCTGCATCCATTTCCCACACTGGGAATCGGGGGTCGCCTGGCAATCCTGGGACAGGGGACCGCAGCCCACGTGGCCTCAGGCCCCTGCCCTCGGCTCCCTTCCCTTCGTCCCAGCCGCCCAGACGTAACCCTCACTGACAGCTCCCTTCCTAGCCTCCTAGCCCCGGGAGGGCGGTCCCCCTGGTGGCCCCGAGGACACAGCCCAGATCTGGCTCAGCGGGGAAACTGCCCTGGTCGGTCTCCCTCACTGGTCACGGGAAGCTGGGGCTAGGGGCGTCCTCACCACACAGGCTGTGACCCCACCCTGCACCCAGCAGGTGTCATGCTGACGACTGGATCCCTGTTCAAAGACCAGCCCTGTCCCTAAGGGGGGCAGGGTGTCACCCCACAGCCGCCCCCCCCCCCGGGAATCCTAACCCACTACCCCTTGTGGTCTCCCCGTCCCGCCAGTCGCCAGTCGAGGCAGGGAGGGCGGCCTGGGGCACCTCTGGAACAGGGCAGGCGAGGGGCTCTCATCATGGGCCCTGCCCTTGCGCCCGGCCCCCAGGGAAGAGGACTGGGCCGGCTTTCCTGCGCGGCCTGGCCCCCACGTGGGTCTGGGTGCGAGCATCCGTACTTGCCCGCAGTGTCACGCTCCCACTTCTCAAACAAGGCCTTCCGGGCCTGCGCCCCGGACGTGCGGGGCAGCGTCTGCGACCTGACCAGCTCCCGGCGCCGGGCCTGGGCGGTGGCTGGTGGAGACCGAGGCGTCAGCAGGGGTGGGCTGAGGAGAGAGAGAACCACCGAGTCAGGAACATCCCAGCCCACTCGGGCCCAGGGCCCCCCTCCCCCCAGTGACCGAGGCAGGAACAGAGGAGGCACGGCAGCAACAGGCACAGCCTGTTGGGCAGGTTCTGACTGAGAGGCCTGGCCCGCTGCAGGGGGCACCCAATGCCTGGCATAATCACCCCTCAGCAGGTGCCGATTCCTGGGGCAGAAGGTGGACCCCGAACCAGCCCCACCAGGCCCCTCTCCACCACTAGATAAGACCCCCTTTGTTTCCTCCTGAACGGTTTGCCAGAAAGTCACCATTTTCCTTGATTATTAAAAGAAAAGCCAAGCGAGCCCCCCACCCCCAGCCAGCTGGCCTGGGGGAATATGGGGACAGCTGCAGGCCGGGGGAGGGGGTCTGTACCACGAGGGGGGCAGGGCCTCTCTGGGCACCCTCATGGAGAGGCCCTCCCACCCTCCCTCCTCTGTGGGGATGGAGACACCCCCTCCCACCTCCACACAGACCCGCTCTGCAGGGTTCACAGAGAAGCCAGCCGCGGCCACATTTCTCCAAACGAGGCTGTCCAGTGAGCCCCGCGGCCCGGCCTCCCCTGCAACCCGCTGCCCGGCTCTCCACGGTCCGGGTCAGCACAGGGAGCCCAAGTCCCAGGACAGCACAGCCCACCCGGCCGCCTCACCCTGACGCACCTGTCGCTCCTGCCAGCCGATGCTGCCCCATAGCCAGAGCTCAACCTCGGGGCGGAAGGACTCTTCTCTGCAGGACAAGGAGAGGAACAGAAGTAGCCACGGCCTTGGGGAGGGCCAGCCACCGGCGCCCTTCCCTGACCCAACACGGCTCCCTGGATGGGCAGCTCCCCACCCCCCCACCGCTAGGCTGGCCCCCCCATGGCCAACAGCTGAGGGAGAGGGGCTAGGAGCTCAGAGCTCGGACATAAAAGGTGTTGTAAGCGTTCCCGGCTGCTTTGGGGAGCACAGGTCCCAGGGTGCAGCACGCTTTGTCGCCAGACCCTCATCTTGGAAGCCCCACCCCAGGACACACCACGGGCCCTGACCACAGGCCCACAGCAGGCTGGTGGAGCCCTGCCAAGTGCGCAGGGTGTCAGCCACGTCCTCACCACAGCCTGACCCGGAATGAAAGCCACGGTCTCCCCGAGGGAAGCCGCCAGTTCACGGCATCTCTGGAAGGAGTCAGGCAGGGAACGGCGTCACAGGGACCGGGCACAGGTGGGCAGCTCGGTCCCAGGTTTTCCGAGTCTCTCGCCAGCCCCCCACCCCCGTGGGGTCTGCACCCAGGCTATGCTCTCCCGCTCCTACCGCTGGGACCCGGAGTCCAGGGTGCGGTGGCCTCACTGGGGCTCGGGCTGGGGCCCCCCAGGATGGCGGCAGACGTGGGCGAGAGAGCCGCGGCCGAGGTCTCCCCTGAAAACCTCTCCGAGACCCGAGTGACGGCCGTGACCGGCTGGTGAGGCAGCTGCAGGGACAGGCTCACGGGGCGAGGCCTGGGGGGCTCTGGTGCTGGTAAGGATCCAGCGGCTTCTGGGGACCCATCGCCCAGACCTGAAACACGAGGCCAGTGGGGAAGGTGGGGGGAGTCAGCCAAGGCATCTGCAGGGGCCTCAGGCCGCCCCCCCCCCCCCCAAGTAGGACTCCAGCTTCTGTGAACCCTCCTCCCACCTCCCACCTCCTCCGGGAAGGCCTCCCTGACCTCCCTCTTCTGGGGACGCCTCAATGCAACCGGAGTTTATGTCTGTTCCAAACTGCTGTCACCATCAGTTCAGTAAATACTACCTAGCCTGTCGGCCACACGGTGCTGTCCGCTGCGTGGACATCTCCTCGGGGCCCACTTGCTTCCTCCGGAAACAGGGAACCTCGAGACCTCCCATTTCCCTCTGCGTTGACAGAGTTCTACTTCACCCCGAGTGAAGCCGCCCTCCGGGCAGCCTGTCGGCCTGCTGGGGTTCAGGGCCACATCCCCTCCCGGCCGCGGGACGGCCCCCCTTGCCGTCGGCCCCTACCTGTCCCAGGCTGGTGCCCGTTCTCAACGATGCACGAGTCTGAGGCCTTTCTTGTGTCCACCTCGCTGGCTTCGTCCTGGTGATCCACGCTCTACGGAGACACACGCACCAGGGGGGGCCCAGTCAGGCAGGGCCGGCTGCCCCCTCCCGAGATTGCTGTCTGAGGCCCCCCCAGTTCTGGGGACAAGTAACACTCCCATGTGAGACAGCCCCTGGGAGATACGGTCCTGGGCACAGGCCACACAGCGAGCTGGCATGGACCCGGCCCCGGCTGCTGAGCCCCCACGATCCTGCCAGGCAAACGACTCTCCTGGGCTCACCCCAGACTCCAAAAGCACTAGAGACAAAGATCAGAATGGGGCTCTTGGCAGGGCGCAAAGTGGCCCACCCTTCCCCTGCCTGGACCAGATGCCCCGGCAAGAGCCTGGCCCTTCTCACTCTCACCCCCGCGTGGCCAGCCGACACGGATGCCCATGTAGGGGTGCTGAAACCAGAACCCTAAGGTTCTCTGGGCCAACAGCAGGCACTGGGGCCTTCGTGCTGAGGACCTTCCATGGGATGTGGTCACAAGATTTGCCTGGATGCCCGGGATACGAGGGTCTGACTGGCTCCGGGGCCCTCCAGCCCCCCCTGAACCTTAGGGGAGCCAATACCGGACCCCCTGGGGGAGCTGGGGGTCAGGTCATGCCGCTGCTGGGTCTCAGTGTCCCCGTCTGAGATAAGGGAGGTACACTGCAGAGCATCCATCGAGCATCAGGCCCTTTTCTGGCCACGCCAGTTACGCCAACGTGCTTCCGTCCTCTCAGGTGCGTGCTAACACCCCCACGCGGCAGGGAAAGCCCAAGGCTCCCAGAAGAGGTGTCCTGTCCACAGTGACACGTGAGAATCACCTGTGATCTGTGGCCAGGAGGGACGTCCTCCTGCACCGAGCTCCTGCCTCTCTCAAAGCGAGGGAGGTGGGGAGGGCCTGGCGTGTCCACAGGGCTGGCGGGGTCTGCTTGGCGGGAAGGGGATCGGGGCAGACCCCCCAGTACTAAGGGCCACTTGGAGGCTGGCTATACCTCTCCCGAGACACCTCCAGGCTGGCTCTTGCCTGCAAGCTTCCCAGATGACTAAAGACCACCCCTGGCCCCAGATGGCTCAGCGGCCCCTCAGCCAGTGCTAGGGGTGGCCACTGTGCCATGGGGGGATCGCTCTGGCGGGGGAGCCAGGACCTCGAGCAGAGCCCGAGAGTGCGTCCAGCCCAGCAGGTCAGGGAGGGCCCCCCGGAGGCAGCAGAGCCCAAGCCGGGTGTAGGGTACGCCAGGTGGATGAGGAGGGGACCACTAGCGTCTGCACGGACAGACGACTTGGAGTTTGGGTGACTGCAGGGATAAGTGACCTGAGGGGGAAGGAAGGGGCGTTGGTGGGAAAACAGGGACTTCAGTTCGGGCCACATGGAGTGTAAGGTGCCCTGGGGCATCCAGGAGGTGAGGTCAGGACACAGCTGTGTGTTTGGGTCTACAGTTTAAGAGACAAGACAGAAGGATGGAGGGAACAATGAGGGACAAGCAGGAGTCCTGTGTCCTCGGCACACGCACAGAGCAAGAGGTGGCCAGGGGTGGAGGGGGCCTGGGGGGAGAAGAGGGGTCTACAGAGGGGCAGCCAGAGGTGCAGGGAGAAAACCTGGAGAAGGCTGGGTGAGGCAGGTAGACACCTTCAGGAAGAACACAGGCGTGCCTGGGGCGCCCAAAGGTGGCCTCGGGTCAAGGAAATGGTCGAGATGAGATCTGAACAGCGCTCATTGGGTTTAGCAAAGAAGAGGCCGGCAGGTGATTTAGGGACTGAATGAGGTAGGGGTGGGGCGGGAGAGGGCGGAGGAGGGAGAAGCTGGGAGGATAGGGGAAGAGTTGGAAGGGGCTGTCCCTCTGTGGGGTGTGGGTCCCTGCAGAAGGAGGAAAGGACAGGACTCAGAGCCCTGGGGGGGGGGGGGGGCTGGGAGAGGAGGGGACCCCTCAAGTCCTGACTCAGGAGGACAGAGAGGGAGGGGCCAGGCTGTGGAGAAGGGGGGCCTCTGCGGGCACCCCTAACTTGAAGCCAAATCAGCAGCAGAAGGAGATACAGCCGGTCCACCCTGAACCCCAGCCCCTACCTGTCACCGGGGCCAGCTCAGCCTGGGGTCTCCGTGTCCCCCCACCCTCCTACTCTGGCCCAACCGGTGCCACAGGTCTGGGCAGAGGCCTGGAGGGACAGGGTGATGGTGAAACCACGTTCCCAGGAATGGGGGGCCCCCAGACGCCTGCCCCTGCACGTAGCAGGTCCCCCACCCCCGTGACGCCCCAGGGGACCAGGAGCCACAACCAGACAGGAAGTAGGTTCTGGACCAGCCAGATTCCTGGGTCTCCTGCCCGCCACCCCCCCCCCCACTGCCACTTCCCCTCTACTGGAACTACCCCTTGTCCCCTCAGGCCAAGGGGTCATTGGGAGACCACCCGCCAACCATCATCACACAACCCGTTCGCGGGACGGGCTGGGGAGGGGTAGAGGAGTGGAAGTTTGGGACCCGGGTCTCCTACCCCAACCTGAGACTTTGTCCACAAGGCACTCTGGCCTTCCAGAGAACAGAGGACAGCTCAGGACAAACGTGTCCCCCGGGACCTGGGGCAGGGCGGGTCCTGGCCCCTGCCAGACCTGTCTTAGCCAGATGAGGGGGAGGAAAAGGGTTAACAATGGGATAACCGCCCCAGTAGGACCTTTGCAGAACAGAGGCCTTAAACCAAGGACTTGTCCTGGTCCCCAAGCACACCCTGGGACCTCAGACACACTCTCCCAGTGTCTCCCGGCATGGGGGTGGGGGTCTTCCTCACCCCCAGGAAGAGAACCGGGGTTGGGGCAGCCTCTGTGTGCTGGGGCAGAAATCACTGGTGAGCCCTGGGGACGGGAACCAGCACAGAATGGTCCCCATCTGGACTTTAGGAAGAGCCCCGCCCCCCCTCCCCCGCACCTCACCCCCCCCCCCCATAAGGGAGCCCAGGCCTGAGAGCATGAGAGGGAGGCACAGGGTGACACAGGTCTGATTGCAGGGACTCCAGGAGATACGATCCTCTCACTGGGAAGTTTGCAGACGCTTCGGGAGGGTGGGAAAATTTCAGGCATTCTCAGTGCTGCTGGCCCCATGCGGGCTCACGTGTGGGGGCTCACGCGTGGGCACAGGAGCCCGGGAGGGGCCAGAAGCCCGTCCTGAGACTGCTGCCCATCCCCCACTCACACTCGGCTTTCGAGACTCAACCCAAACATCTCCCCAAAGCATTTACCTCTCTTATCACACAGTGTGTCTGGGAAAGGAAGGCAGATAAGGGAGTCTGGTTTCTTTCACAGCCGGCCTCGACCCAGAGCTCCTGGCAGCCGGCCCAGAGGGCCTCCGCCAGCAGGGGGGGGGCCCGGGCCTCCAGCCCAGCCGAGGACATTTCCAAGGGCCACGCTCCAGGCCCGGCCTGGCCTCAGGCTGCCGCCATACCACAGGTCCCCGCGGGCTCCCTCTGCCTGCGAGGCCACGGCTGCGGCTCTGTGGATGCTTGTGAACAGACCCTGCTGATGTCACCGTTATAAGGAGCCAGTCAGCTCAGAGTTGAGGGGCCCACCCAGCCTGGCCCGATCCCCCTTGGCTTAGATCCTGAGAAACTGAGGTCGACCTTTGAGGAGGTGCTCCCGAGGCCTCACAGCAAACATGGCAAAAGCAGCTCCTGTCTGCTTCCGGGACTTGGGCCTCCTACAGGAAGTCCACCTTGGTTTCTCCCACTCCATGGCCCTGCCCTCTCCCTCCTCCTGGAGCCGCCCTGGCTACTCTTCTGTCTCCTTACCACTTAGCAAGGTCAAGGCTTGTGCACTCGGAAGTGGATTCCATGATCGACTCTTTCTGCACGGAGTTCGGGACCCATTTACATGCTAAGTATGATGCACTTTCAACGGCCTCAAGTTTGAAACAGCAGAAACCAAAAGATTCTCTAAATCTCACCGCTTATTACAGAGGGCTGGTGCAACACCAGGCCCCGCTGGCCTCACCTCGGCTGTAACTGGCCCCTCCCCGCTGTGACACAGAACCAGCCGGGGCATGAAACACATTACCAGCCACCCTGGGGCCCAGCCTGGAGCCCTGACTTCCAGGTCGTGACTAACCCACCCAGTTGTGTGCTGCTAGAGTGGGGACATACAGATGTCTCCACAGTCCCCTTTGCCGCCAGAAACTGGCTGGAGGCCGCCCGTCAGCGCTCCTGAGAGGGGGCTGCAGAAGTGGGGACAACGCTTCTGAAGCCAGCAGAGGGGGTGCTGCCTCGGCGCAGGGGGGCTGCACGACCTCTGACCCCCTGGAGACCCTGGCCATCCTCCACCCAACTGCCCATCTATACCTTTCTGAAGCCCACACCCACTTCCCATTCGTGACTCCATCCCTATCCCATAAAGAGCCGTGGCGTCCCTGACCCCTTCCTCCAAGTGCTGTCCCCTTGACTTCTAGGGGCGGGCTCTCTGGGACCCCCTAGCTGCCCAGCAGCTCCTCCCCGTCCTGCTGCACAATTACCTGAACACCTTACCCACTTCAGGGCTCCGCTGTAGGCTCTGCCCTGATGTCTCCCTAAAGTCCAGCCTTGACTCCCCCTGGCTCACCAGATCAGGGACTGCACCTGCTCTGGGACAGCTTGGCCTGGATGTCCCGCAGCCCCTCACACTGGGCAGGACCCAGCCAGATCCCGGCATCCCCCCCCCCCCCCCCCCGATCTGTGACCCAACAGCTCCCCAGGCACGGCTCCTGTCTGTGCCTCCCTGCCGACTCCCCCTTGAAGATCGTCTCCTCTCCTTGGACCATCCCCCTTAACCCACCCTGTCTCCAGCCACCCTCCAACCCGTCACCCATCCTTGCCGGACCTTGCGGAACAAGGAGAACCTTGTCCCTCCCCGCCCGGTGCCCCACACCCACCACCCCCATGATATGCAAGATGACTAAGTCACCTCAGGTGAGAACGGCCAATTCCCACCGAGACAGCTGGGTGCCGGGAAAGCCTCCTGTCACACATGCATGAGCACGCACGTGCGTACCTGCGGTCACAGACATATGACTGGGACGTTATGTCTCTGGACACTCGGGAAGCTGCTTCCATGAGCAGACAAGTAGCAAACGTGTGTTAAAACCCAACTTCAGAAACAGCCGATGACACAGTTGATTAGGCACGTGTGAGCTCACCGCACCGTGGTGATTTTGTACCACGGATGCGTAGTGTGTTGTGCTCACGGCACAGAATTAAACGTCTCCACATTTCCAGACCCTTCACACGGAGCACCGGACACCAGGGACAGAGCCCAGCTCGCGTAGCCAGCGCCCAGAGGGCCTTCACAATTCAGCGCTCCCCTCTCAGTCCCACCAGCCCCCCTCTCCACCCCCCACCTCTGAAAGCATCGCGGGGCCTGCACGTGCACAGTCCCCTTCGCTCCCGCAACCTGCAACAGCAGCTACGGCAAGCCCTGGGCTTCCGGCACAGAAGCCTTCCCGGGACACCCACCTGGAAGGGACTGGGGCACAACATCTGGTCCCGCTGCCCACACTGTTGGCACTGCTCTGTCTGGGGCCACCTCCCACCCGGCTGGGACCTCCAGGGGCTGATGTGATCCCCCTCCTCCTGGCCCCCGAGGTGCAGCCCAGCCCACACAGGAGATCTGTGCGGATGACGGATGGAACCAAGGAGGGGCAGCAGGTGCAAAGCGCCCAGACCCGGACCCTGGAAACCGCACCCCAGAGCACATGCCTGAGCAGAGTGGAAAATCCCACCTAAGGCCACGGCGCACACCATGGAAACCTTCTAACCTGCCTCTCCGGGAGGCCCCATGCTGGGCGTGCTGGTCCACACCGGCCTCCACCCCACCCCCACGCGGGTCACTGACCCCAGGAAGCCGGAGACTGCTCCAGGCTGGTTTCCCATCTGTCTTTACCCCCTGCGAGTTCCCAAACGCTGCCGCCCCGACCACACTGCGTCCTCCTGGCCTCCCCCTCGCGCGCGCGCGCGCGCACACGCACACACACACACACACACACACACACACACACACACGGGCCTGAGTTCTCAGTCTGGGTTAATTAATAACGAGAGCCGTCAGGCCTCAGTGAAGCGGCGACGCAGGGGGCGCAAGAATGGAGGTGGGGGAGCCGGGGGCTGCCGGCGAGGCCCAGGCGGTGTTGAACCGGTCAGGGGCCGAACCTCAGCGCCCGAGCCCTCAGCGTCATGGGACAAAGGGGAGAGGGAGTCAGAACTCGGGGCAGACAGGGCCTGGCTCCCAAGAAAGGAGGGGGCCGGGAGCCGGAGACAGGTGCAGCGGGCAGGCTTCTAGGGCCCTCTCCCACCCCGGAGTGAGTCCCCGCGCGGCCGGCAGAGGCCCTGCCCCCAGCCCAGCACCCCCGCGTCGGCGGCCCCACGCCCCCGGCGCCCGCGCCCCCCGCCCCGAGGCTCACCTGGCCGCGGCCGGACAGCGAGAAGGTGGCGTGGCTGGCGAAGCGCGCGGTGCCCAGGCGGGGCGCGCGGCTGGGGACGCCGGGCGCGGGCGGGGGGCTGGGCGAGCCGGGCGAGCCGGGCGTTCCGGGCGCGGGGGACGGCCCGGTCGCCAAGCCCAGCGCCTCCACCTGCCGCGTCAAGCGCTCCAGCTGCGCCTGCAGCCGCTGGTTGTCGCGCTGCAGCTCGGCCACCGTGCGCGCCAGCGGGCCGGCCAGGCGCAGAGCCTCCGCCACGCGCCGCTCCACGCCGCGCTGCAGCCCCTGCATGTCCTCGTGCAGCGCGCGCACCGCGCCCTCCAGCGCCGCCTCGTAGCGGCCCAGCGCCTCGCGCACCGTGCGCGCCTCCTCGGGGTCGGGGCCCTGCTCCATGGCCGAGCGGGCGCGCCGTCCGAGCGGGCAGAGAAGCCAAGCTCCGCAGCTCCGGGCCGCGACTGGCCGCCCCGGGCCGGGTTCGCCGGAGGGGCGACGGGAGGGGCGGGCGCAGGGCGGGTGGGGGCGGGGCCGCGGGCGGGGGCGGGGCCTCTGGCGGCGGGAGGGGCGGGCACAGGGCGGGGGCGGGGCCTCGGGGGCGGGAGGGGCGGGCGCCGAGAGGGGCGGGGCCTCGGGTGGGGGGAGGGGCGCCGAGTCGCCCTAGGGGGAGAGCGGGGCTCTGCTGCCCGGTGGGGCGGGGCCGCAGGGGGAGCGCCGGGTCCGAGAGCCCCCTGACCCCGCCCCAGAGGAGCGAGGTGCGGCCTGGAGAGAGGCTGCGGCCCCCGAGGGGACTTTACCCCGGAGACCACTGACGCGGGCTGTGGGTCGCCGGGCTCTCCCCCGCAGGGCCCAGTCCCGCTGGGGGTGGGAACTTCCCCACCGGTCGGGGAGACCTGAGGGGGGGAGCAGCCCCCAGAACTGTCCGGCCCCTGCCCCCCTCCCATCACAAGAAAGGGAAGAATGAAAACAATTGTGGCTTAAGGAGGACAGGATGATGGGCAAAGATACTCTCCTGTAGTTGTAAACTGTAAACTGACTTAAATTGAGAATGGGAGGAGCGCCCGGGGCGGGCCGGCGCTCAGTCTTTGAAGCATCCGACTTTGGCTCAGGTCATGATCTGGGTCTGGGAGTTCAAGCCCCGCTTTGGGCTCTGTGCTGACAGCGTAGAGTGTCTGGAGTCCGCTTCAGATTCTGTGTCTCCCTCTCTCTGCCCCTCCCCCCCAAGAATAAACGTTAAAAACTTTTTTTTTTACTGTTTAAAAATGGGAACATCCCACCTTTTGCACAGAAATTTTTCCTGACTAGGCTTCTCCTTACCAGGCCAGGCCCACCTGAAGGAGGCCCAGTGCCTGGGCAGGCACAACCAGATGACCTCAGGAGCACGAGGTCTGAAGGGCTTGTTTCTGTCATGTTAGGCATTCAGACAAATCCGGAGCCACAGACCTCCTGGACTGGTCCACACTGCCCAGATGCTCAGATGCTGAGAGCCAATCCCTCCCCCACCCACCCCTCCCCGTGCTCCCCTCCACCGTGGGGACAGGAAGGAACGCTGGGTTACCTAATCCAAGGAGCCTTCCAGCAATTATTTCATGAGAAAGTCAATGCCAAAAGGCGTGCGTGTTGCATGTGTGTGTGAGTGTGTGTGAGTGTGTGTTCCAAGAAGTCGTCGGCACAGAGTGAGCCAAACCACTCCCTGCATTCTTTCTCTGGGTAGAACCTTTGATAGAGGCTGGGAGAGACACTGGCCCCTGCAGGTCTGACCACGGGAGCCTGGAGATCAGAGACCCCGTCTCAGCCAGAAAAGCCCATTCTATTCTTCTGCAGGACCCACGGAAGAGCCATGTGGGAAGGCCTCGGAGGCATTAGGCAGTCTGACCCCTGGCCCCACAGCCACAGTACACCTGGGCATGACCTCCCCTGGCAGCATCGTGGGGGCGGGCACGGGGAGGGGTCCAGCCTTCCCGGCCATCCTCCAGCAGGCAGGCTGGCCAGGTGTCTGGGGCTGAAACCCTACAGGAGGAGGAGACAGTAGATGGCAGAGAACCATCCCGCTCCCACCTCGGGTGTGTTATCTGCTCTGGCCCCATCCACCAGAACATTCGGAGGAACCACCGCAGGCGGGACAGGGCTCAGTCTGCCGCCGAAGTGGGGCCTCTGTCGAGGGCAGAGATGGAAGGCACTGTGGGTTCTGGGAAGGCAGACAGTACAAGAATCAGGCCTTCCCCCTTGGCTCCTCTCCCTCAGCAGTCAGACCACAGAGTGGGTAGCTGGAGATGAGCCTAGCAGAGGAGAGATACACCAGGAGCGGGAAAGAAGAGGGGCGCAGGGGCAGGGAGTGGGGGGAAGGGGTGATTCTGGGGTGGAGGGGTGGGACCAAAACGGGCTCTAAGACAGCCTGGGGGGAGGGGCGCCGCTGGGCTCCAGCCCCGCCCCCCAGCTCAGCCCCCACCCTGTACCAGGCCGTGAGGGAGGCCAGCGCTGCCTAATGAATGGGGCTGAACTCCCTCCACATTCACGGGCCCTGATGTCAGCGAGCTGGTGAGGCTGACCTCCCACCCGGTCCCGGGGGCTCTGGTGCTTCCGGCTCCCCCTCACCTGGCTCTGAGCCCTGCACTGAGGGCTGGGCCCTTGATCTGCTCTTTTCCTAGGCCAGAAGCAGGACGTGGGACGGCCCATCCCAGCCCCGCTGCCTGTCACTTCTCAAAATCACATCCTTGCCGGACCAAAACCATGAAGCCAGGGAAGTCGGTCACGGAGCTGAGATGGGGAAACTGAAGCCCCGAGAGGAAGAAGGACTGGCCCCGGGCCACACAGCAAGTCAATGCAAAGACAGGACTGGAACCAAGGCCCTGTCCCCGGATCTGATACTTGTCCCAGCGTGCTGGTCCCAACACAACTCCCTGGGCAACAGCCACATCCAGCCAAAGGTGGGCAGCTCCCCACTACTCCTGGGGCTGGCTGGAGGCTCCACCCCCCTGGCATTGCTCCCCAGAGGTCTCCAGCACCCCCACCCATGGCTCTCTGGAAGTAGACCCCCAGGACCACATCCTCCTCCTCTCTCTCGACTCCCCTCTCCCGGCCTCGCCCTCCCAGTGACCTTCCTGACTGACCGTTCTGTCCCTCATCCCTTAACCATGGTGGGCCCCGGGGCCCTGAGCAAAGCCCCCATGCCCCTACACGCCCCCTACCCACGCCTCCCTGGGTAGACTCACTCACCCCTACGACAGTGCTGATGACTCCCACTTCTCCGCCTCCAGCCCAGCCCTGCTCTATACCCACCGGCCTCCAGCCTGCTTCCCCCCTCCCTGACCCCTCAGTTCCTGAGATCGCAGGTCAAGTCAGCCTTACTGGGTGGGGGAAGGACGTGGGAAGTGGAATGGACAGCCGTCACACTCCTCTGCCCACCGGCTGGTGCCGCCCCTCCACCCCTGCACCCCAGGTTCACGTGCATGGGCACCGCGTGCACGTGTACTCAGAGAGCAGGGTCTCTCTGTCTCCACCCATCTCCACTGGGATCAGCAACTGGCCTTGGAAAGTGCTCAGGAAACCCTGGGTGACTGAACGCCGGGGCAAAGAGGGCTTGCTGGTGAGCCAGCAGGGCCAGGAGGGATGATGCTAGGTGGACGGACCACGGGCAAAGGGAGGGAAGAGGGGCGAGGGTGGCCCCCTTGCTGGCTGGATGCCTGCGGGGTAGGATGGGTCACAGAGAGGGTGTGTGGGAGGGAATGGCGAGTACTGGGGACTTACAGGTGCGGCCCACGGCCCACGTGCTGGGTCACATCAGCCTTTGCACTAGGGATCCCTCCAAGCCCCTCTGCCCGGAATGGCTCAGGTTAGAGGGTCACAGGCCAGGCCAGACCTAATCGGCCCTGCACACCCTGCCTGCAGCCCTCAGCTCACAGGGCGGCTAACCGGCCTGACCATCCAGCCTTGTGACCAGGGAGGGTGTGAAAGTGGGTCCACAGCTGCAGGCTCCCAATGGGAACCAGCTAACAAGAACCCACTCCAGGCCTGGGACCCCTGGCAAACATCTCATCCCAAATCCTGAAGGCAGCCTCCGGCCTGGAAACCACTGCCTTGTAAGAGACCCACAGGGGTGGCAACACGGGGCTTCTGTTTCCCTCGTCCTGCCTGGTTGTCGGACCCCGGAGCCGAGCAGGGAGGTGGGACCCTGGTAGACGCTGTGCAGGAACAGAAGTCCCAGGTGGGCAGGCCTTGGAGTCTTGTCTCCAGCAAGGACGCCGGAGGGGGCGCATGGGGCTCTGCCTGCTGGAAGCTGCAGCGGTGGGGGCTGATCTTGGAGCCCGGTGGCCCCTGGGAGGCTGGGAAGGGACCCCTGTCCCCGGGTCACTCTGACCAAACCTCAAACTTTATCCCTCCTTCCTAGGGGACGCTCTGACAGCCACACAGAAGTGTGCGATGCCCATCCTAACCCCCGTACATCTGAGGGCGGGTCTGTGCACGCACCAAGCTCGCACGTACAGGTTGGGTGTGTCTGTGGAGAGGAGAGGTGTGGGCACGGCGGAGTCTGTTGTATCTGCACACGTGCCTGCAGGGACACGTGTGTGCAGGGCACGTGTTCATTCACGGTACCGTGTCTGCAGGAGGGATTCTTGCGCATTTGCTCGTGGGTGGTGAGCATACGTTTATGCACACACGTGCGTGTGTGCCTACAGAACATGTGCCGACGTTGACACTGGGATGTGTCCTCGGCCGCTAATGCACACGTGCATATCCTTGCGTGTCCTTCCTGTGTCTACACAAGCTTACCTAATCAGATGTGTGTGGTTGTGTGAGCTCCATCATACGTGTCCCATGCCCCTGAAAGTCGGTCTCTACAAGGTGCAGATCCCGGGTGTCGGGGGCCACTCTGAAGCCCCAGCGCACGAAATGCCAGAGGTGCCCTGGTTTGGGGAGGCAGCCACACTGAGCAGTGCTTCCCGCCTCCGGGACCGTGCTGGGCCCCTGGGTCCCCTCCCACGGGCCTCTGCTGGGGCACGGGGCCCACAGCACAAAGCACATCCGCCCCGGCATGGA
The DNA here is from genome assembly GCF_028018385.1 of Neofelis nebulosa. NCBI lineage: Eukaryota > Metazoa > Chordata > Mammalia > Carnivora > Felidae > Neofelis > Neofelis nebulosa. The sequence goes on along the minus strand of NC_080797.1, from coordinate 680,144 downwards.
GGGGCTTGCGGTCCTGCCCACGGAGGCAGGGGCTGTGTGGGGCATGCAGTGGAGACAGCTGTCTCCCCCCTCCCCCCAACCCAGAGAAGGTAGTCCGGCTCACATTTTCTATCTCCAGGAGTAGCAGCCCCTGAGCCCCAGTCGCACGGCCTGGAGAGGCCTCCTCGGCTCACCCTAGCTCCCTGCCCGCACTCTGGGGACTGCGGCCCCAAGAGGGGACACTGAGGTCTGGGAAGAGCCAGCACCGCCCCCCCCCCATTGTTTGTGCTGGGCCCCTGGGTCCCTGGGGAAGTGGTGTCTAGGGCAGAGCACCCTGGAGCCCTCCCAGCTCCTGTCCCGACCCTCAGGCCTCCAGACACCCGCCCAGGAAGGCCCCTCCCTTTTATAACACGAGTCTCTGAGCGGGCACTCACTCTGCCCTGCTGACCCTGGCCGCTCCGGCCCAGGGGACCCCGTGAGGCAGAGGCCCAGCTATTGTCATTTGGGGGCAGAGCTGGGCCTCCAGCTCTGGGCTCCTCCTGCCTTCTCCCCACCCCCTCCACACCTCCCACCCGAAGGCCTGGCCCCTCCAGCCCTGCTCAGCCCGCTCCCCTCCCCCTTCCCGGACTATTTATAGAGCCTGGCTCAGTGGCCTCCAGGACAAGAGGAGCCAGAGGTCCAGGGCAACGGCTCCCGGCTCCTCGGCCTTCCCCAGGGGCCCCGCAGGCTGGCCAGTGTCCGCTTTCAGCCCAGCCAAAGGCCGCTAGCTCAGAGTGAGCAGTGGGGGTGGGGAGGCCAGGCCGAGGTGCGGGGCCTGCCCAAGCCGAAGCCGTTTGGCTCCCTCAGGAGAGTTCTGGAGACTCACTAGGGCCGGGGCCTCTACGGGAGATCTCAGGGCCCGCCGGCACCTCCTCGCCCCCTCCCCTGCCAGCCCCCAGAGGCCCCTTGCTCTGACAAAACCATCCCTCTGACCCACGGACCCCCTCCACCAACAGGGAACGCCTTACAGTGCCATTCAGGGCCCCTCCGGTAAAATGCGCAAAACTCACTCGTGCACTGACGCCTGTCCTGGTACCTCTGCCTGAAGCACCCCTTCTGCTGGCGGTCCTGTCCGGCAGACCCCCCTTCACTCTCCATTCTTCACATCTTCAGAGCGCATCTTAAATGCCACCTCCTCTGGGAAGCCCCCCTGAGGTCCCCACTCACCTCCCCTCCCTGTCCCACTGTGCCCGTTGGAATACGTCCCCTCTCTCCTGCCCTGCCTCCCTCCTCCCAAGTGCAGCTTCTGTCTTAAGGAATGATCACTGTTTGGGGTGTGGGCTGGGGGTTCCTGAGAGGGCAGGACCCTGACTCGCTCATCCTTCTGCCCCCATGCCCAGCTCCATCAGCCAATGCTATGCAGGGGTGAAAGAGGGGGTGCACGGACCAGTGACTGAACCGAGGTGGACACAACAAGGGAGGGGAAGGAAGCAAGAAAGACCCCCCCCCCCCCCGCCGTGTCCCCTGAGCCCCGATTAACTGCCTGATGTCCCTGGGGCGGGAAGGCGGCAGGGGCAGCCCAGGCCAGGTCTCAGTGGCACGGCGCGGCCCTGGGCAGCAGCCAGATTGGTCACCCTCATTCTTTCCAGATCAAAGTTCCCCCAGGGAACAGCCTGGAACCTGACACTGGCACTGGGGGGCTGGGCCAGCTGGCCCTGTCCAGGAGGAGGACGTGGGGGAGCGGGACACCTGTCTCCAGCTCCAGGGACGTCAGGCCAGCAGCCAGGGAGGGGACCAGACACACGCACGCGCACCTGCTCCGGCCCCAGCCCCACCCCCTCACGAGGGCCCAGCCCTCTGTCCCAGACCCCCCAAGGACTCCAGGCCCCCAGGGGCTCAGCGCCTTGAGATGCCACCCCTGCCCATGACCTCTCCCCTCCCCCAGAGAGACTTCCATCTCAGACGCCCTCCGGGTACATCTCTCTGTCTCTGCGCCCTGTGCGGCTGTATTTCTCTGCATTTTCTGCTCTCCCCTCATAACCCCACGTCTCTTTGCATCCTCTGTCTCTGGGAGGGGGGTAGCCATGGGGCGGTGTGTCGGCCCTTGCTTCCAAGGATGAGCGGTTGTCATGTTCCTCTCCATTGTCCAGATTTTCCCTGATGGAGGAAGAGGGGGAGAGGGGAAGAGGGCAGAACCCACCACCCCTGCTGCAGCCAGGCCTCCTTGATGCCCTCCGGCTGCCAGTCTGAACCGGCGGGGAGGAGGTGGGCAGAGCTGGTCGAGGCTCCTCTGTCCTCCGTTCTGCTTCGCTGTGGAAAGTCCTGCCATCTCAGAGTGTGACTTCACGCCCCTGTGTGCAAGCAAGCACGTGCAAACACATGCACACACGCACGGACATGCATGCACATAAGCGCACACGCCCACACAAGCACCCATGCATGCACACACACGCCTGCACACACACCCAAGCACCCATGCATGCACACGCACGCCTGCACACACGCAAATAGAGCACACACACAAGCACACACACATGCACGCCTGCACACACACAAGCACCCATGCATGCACACGCACACCTGCACACACGCAAATACGAGCACACACACAAGCATACACACATGTACGCCTGCACACATACAAGCACCCATGCACACACACGCATGCCTGCACACACGCAAATACAAGCACACACACATGCACACCTGCAAATACGAGCGCACACACAAGCACACACATGCACGCCTGCACACACACAAGCACCCATGCATGCACACGCACACCTGCACACACGCAAATACGAGCACACACACAAGCATACACACATGCACGCCTGCACACATACAAGCGCCCATGCACGCACACGCATGCCTGCACACACGCAAATACAAGCACACACACATGCACGCCTGCACACACACAAATACAAGCACACACACATGCACGCCTGCACACACACAAGCACCCATGCATGCACATGCACACCTGCACACACGCAAATACGAGCACACACACAAGCACACACATGCACACCTGCACACACACAAGCACCCATGCATGCACACGCACACCTGCACACACGCAAATACGAGCACACACACAAGCATACACACATGCACGCCTGCACACATACAAGCACCCATGCACGCACACGCATGCCTGCACACACACAAATACAAGCACACACACATGCACGCCTGCACACACACCCAAGCACCCATGCATGCACACGCACGCCTGCACACACGCAAATAGAGCACACACACAAGCACGCCTGCACACACACAAGCACCCATGCATGCACACGCACACCTGCACACATGCAAATACGAGCGCACACACACATGCACACCTGCACATACACACACACCCATGTGTGCACATGCACACCTGCACACACCCAAATACAATCATGCACACGCACACACACATGCATGCCTGCACACAAGCACACACACACAAACAAGTGTGCACGCACGCACATGCACATACACACATACGTGCACATGTGCGCACACACGCACATATGCACACGGATGCACACACGTGCACACAAGCACCCATGCATGCACACTCACGTATGCCCGCACACACATGCACATACATGCACACCTGCACGCACACACATACAAGCGCACACATGCACACACACAAGTACGTGCACACACAAGCACCCATGTACGCACACGCACATATGCCTGCACACACACATACATGCACACTCGTGCACACACGTGCATACACGCACACACACGTAGACAGCGTAGAGGACTGGCTAAGAGCCCTGGACTCTGGATCGTAGTCGTGGCTCACTATCTGTTGTGCCTGTTTTCTTACTTGTAAGTGGGGTTATGGTGAGACTTTCTGCATCCTAGGACTGTCTCTGTTTGTGAGGCCCTTGTGTCAGGCACAGAGCGTTGCATATGAGTTAAATAAGCTCAGCAAATATGTGTCCGTGCTTCAAACTTGGCTGTCAGTGAACAGGACAGCTCCTGTCCACCTTTATGTCTTTGCTCCAGGCTGAGCCAGACGCGTCACCAGCAGGTCCAAACGGCCTGATGTGAGCCGTCGTGACTCGAGCCAAGGAATGACACACAGCCCACAGGTGTGATTCTGCAGATCCTCTGTGGAACCACATTCAGTCACCAGTGGCTGTGCCACATGTGGCAAGGTCGCCTCCTCCTTAAAGATGTCTAGAACCTTCTGCTACAAACCCGAGACGTGAGATTTTCGAAAGTTAATAACATGAGAGGACATGTTTGTAGACAAGAAACGGAGACCAGTTCTTCAGAGAAAGGGGACAGGAGGCGGAGGCTGGCAGTCCATGGGGGATGGGGGATGGGCCACGGCATAAGCGCTGAGCTGGACAGGGCCGCGGCCCGGCCGGCGTGGGGACCAGCACCACCTGTGAACGAAGATAAACCAGACAGGCTACGTTCACCCTTCATGGCCATGGCAAACACCAAAGGCTCAGCAGAGCCGCCAGGGTCTGACGGACTGTCCCACAGATGCATCAGTCATATGACGTGCAGGCCCACAGCAGTCACTTCTGGGGACACCCTGATCGGGAGCCCAACGGAGGCGGCCAGCAGGCGGCCTTGGGTTTTATAGCATCTCCGAGTGACCACGTGACCAGGAATCACAGAGCCCCGACGAGGCAAACAAATCTGCCAAACGGAAGGACCGCTAGCTGAGAAAACCGAGTTTTAGAGCAATTAGAAAAGCACTTTAAAGGAGGCATCGGCAAGGCCTTCAAAGAAACCGAGGGGTGGCAACCGTTGAAACCACAACGGGAGGACAAAGTACGAGCAGGTCAGGTAACAAAGTCCATCAGAATATGGGAAGTTAGAGCTGAAAAATTCAAAAGGTGGGCTATCTTCCCGGAGCAGAACGGGACAGAGTCACCGTGGGTGCGAAGACTGACCTGAGAAAACACCAAGAACGCAGCCCCAAGAGACCGAGAGAGGAGGCTGCGACAGAAAACACTAGGCACAAGGAGACAGAAATAGATGTTTCCAGAACAGAGACATAGAAGGACAGACGGAGAGAAACTACAGAAGAATTGACGGCAGAGGGTTTTCCAAAAACGAGGGGGAAAAAAAGTCCTTAGACCGGAAAAATTTTCATCACACGCTAAGCATAACAGACAAACAAATCCGTGGTCATTTCATGTTTTAGTGAAACTTCAGAACATCAAGGATCAAGGGGAAAAAAAAAAAAAAAAAATCCCAGACCCAGAAAACAAGATTACGACGCAGAGTCCTCACGGGCGACACTAAAAATCAGAATAAAATAACGTTTTCGAAGGAACGAAGGCAGCACGGCGAGCTTTTGCAGAGCTGTGGGCACAGCACCTTGAGAGAAAGAAATGGTAACAACTACATTTCCGGGCATCACGTGAAAGGAACTGGGGGGGACAGCTTCCCCGGCAGTCAGGAGGCCTGACTCCCACCGTCCCACGTGTCAGCCAATGCTGCAGCCGGCGTCCCATCCCTGTCCCCGTCCGTCTGTCCCTTCCCTGCCCACCACGTCCCCCCGCCTCCTGTCCCCAGGGCTCAGCTGACAGGCTCTCACCCCCAAGTGTTTCACGTTCTGCTCCGGGGCGTCCGCAGTCACGGCCTGCAGGGATGGGAGCTGGCCGCAGGTGCCTGTCCTGCCCACCCCTCAGGGCCTCACAAGGTCCCCCAGGAAGTGAGCCCAGACTGCCCACAAGAGGCCTCAGGAACACACTCACAGTGGCCTTCCGGCCACCCTCCCTGTCCCGGCGGCCTTGACGGCCATGGTGCCGGTGCACGAATTCGGGGGGGGGGGGGGGCGTCAAACAAGGGGGGACGCGGTTTGTGTCAACACCTGACAGAAGGGGGGTTTCCCGGGCCCCCAGTGCAGGACTCCAGTCAGCCCTGCACCCGACTCAGGCTGGAAGTGGGGTGGCCGAAGCCGCAGAAACCGTATTAATCACGGTGCCGAGTCTTAGCCTGGATGAAGGAGCGTCGGTCTGCCCCTCCCACCTTTCCATCCCTCCCCTTCTTCCCTGGCCCCCCGCCACACCCTCACCCCTTCCCTGCAGCCCCAGCCCAGCACCCTTCTATCCCTCAGCCCCTCTCCAGACCCCAGACCCTTCGGGACAGTCTTCCATATCCTCAGCACCCGTCCCACCCACGTCCCCCCCTTTCCCACTGTGTCCAGCACCCCACCCGGGGACCACAAGCTGGAGACCCTATCCAGCACCCCACCCGGGACCACGAGCAGACCGCTTCCCAAGTGGCCGGATACGAGTAAAACACAAACAAAACGTGATGCCACCTCCAGCCTCCCCGAGCCCCAGTGAGGAGGAAAGGTGGGGTCCCCCAGGCCCCCTCTCTCTTTCCACCCCAAGCAGGATGACAGCAGGCTGACAGGGTGGGTGGGGGCAGGGACCGTCCTGCAGCCAGGGAGCTCTAGGTCCAGCCAGGCGAGGGTCCTAGTCCCAGGGGCTGCTGCGCAGGTGCTCACGGTCAGGACCAGAGGGCCCTGTTTGCGGGAGGCCTGCGATTTATCAACATGGCCAGCCCCAGCCACCAACTCCCCCAAACTCCTCTCAGCCCCCAGACCCCCCAGGACCCCCAGCCGCCCACACCTCCACCAGCAGACAGGACAAACGGCCACGGCTAGGGCTGGTTACCGTGTGACGGTTTCTGTTTGGGGAGCTGAGCGAGGCCCAGGGGCGGTGGGGTTGGTTGCACAACGTTGTGAACCTGTTTGATGCCACCCAGCGGCACACTTTAAAATGCTCACGATGGTAAATGCTATGTATGTTTTGCCACAATTTAGACACGTTTAAAGATTTTCTCTGCAGGCACCGTTCCCTGCCCCCCCTTCGAGCCCAGCAGCCCAGCCAGCTCTCCCGTCCCTCTGATTTCCCCCAACCCTCCCAGCCCCTCCGGGCCCCCCCACCCACTCAAATCACTCCACCTGGGTCCCATCGTCTTCTCCTGGCCCCTCCCTCCCAGCGCACCCCACACTTGCCCGTCACATCCACCCCACCCCGCAGAATCTCTCTGCCGCCCCTGCTCCAGGCCCCTGATCCGGGCAAAATTTTCTGTGCATCCCAGGAGCTAATTTTCCTCTTGGGGCTTGTATGAGTTGGGAGACAGGAAACCTGCCTGCAGTGGTTTAAACAGGTACAAACAGGATACGGGAGAAGGACTGGTCTTGTCTCCGTGCTGACTGAGACTCCGGGACGGTAGGTGCCGAGGACTCCCGCATTCCGGAGTGGGGACACCCACCAAAGTCGGAGGTGCTTGAGAAGCAGTTTTGGGACCTGAGCCGACCACCCCACCTCGAGTCACAAAAGAGGTTGGAGAAGCTGAGAGCAATTAGAAATAATCAGAGATATCACTTCTCAGGAGAGAAGCGGTTTCAACCCCTCTCAAGAGGTGGGGGCGTCCTGTCCCCCCCCAGCAGAGGGAAAGAGGTGGGGGCGTCCTGTCCCCCCCCAGCAGAGGGAAAGGAGGGAGGGCGTCCTGTCCCCCCCCAGCAGAGGGAAAGGAGGGAGGGCGTCCTGTCCTCCCCCAGCAGAGGGAAAGGGGGGGCATCCTGTTCCCCCCCCAGCAGCGGGAAAGAGGGGGGGACGTCCTGTCCCCCACCCCCCCACCCCGGCCGATGGAAAGCAGGTTCACCGGGATCCCTGAGTCAGTCAGTAAACCGTCCGCTGATCCAGGAACGGGGGTAACTTAGAGAACACGGTACACTGGTCTCTGACCTGATCCTCAAAAATCTAGGAGGGAGGACTTCCCCTTCTGCCCCAGGAATGGCGCCCTCCTGCCATGAGCAAGTACAAGTCAGGAGAAAAGACAGAAAACGTACTTTCTACAGGCAGCACAGACTGTGACCCCTGTGACCCCGGGACGGGAGGACGCGCAGTGTGAATGCCCTCGGCCCCGCGGCAGCGGGGCCCAAAAGCAGCCCACAGTCTCACTGAGCCAAGGCAACAGAGGCCACGTGCCCAGGAGGAAGGGGCCTCCGGAGACAGACGCAGCCGTCTGCAGGGGGGCTCCAGGAGGTTTGGGCCGAGACCTGACGGCTCACAGGTGAGAGGAAACCACCCAAGGCTAAGGAGAGAAGCACCACCAGGCAGCCGGGCCAAGCAACGTGTGGGGCTCACGCAGGGGCGGGGTTGTCCCCGCTTCCTCCGTTGGAGTGGAGAGACCCCACGATACGTCGAGCATGGGGAGAGTCTTCAGAAAGGGCATGTCCTTCAGCGTGAAAAGACAGACTCGAGAATGGCAGAAAATACTTGCAAGCCACGTGCCCAACGAGGGGCTAGTGCCCAGAATATATAAGGAACTCACAGCTCAGTATCAAAGAAGGAAATAACCCATAAAAGTGGACAGAGGACCTGAATAGACGTTTTCCCGAAGGAGACATGCAAATGGCCAATAGGTACATTGAAAGGTGCTCGACATCGCTGATTAGCCGAGAAATGCAAATCAAAACCACAAGGAGCTCTCACCTTACACGTCTTCGAGTGTCTACTGTCAAGGGGACGTGAGGTAGGGGCGTCTGGGTGGCTCGGTCGGTTGAGTGTCTAACTGTTGATTTCAGCTCAGGTCATGATCTCATGGTTCGTGGGATGGAGCCCCACATCAGGCTCTGAGCTCGAACAAAACCCATCATTCTTTTTAAAATTTTTTTAACGTTTTTTTATCTTTGAGACAGAGAGAGACAGAGCATGAACGGGGAGGATCAGAGAGAGAGGGAGACACAGAATCCAAAACAGGCTCCAGGCTCTGAGCTGTCAGCGCAGAGCCCGATGTGGGGCTAGAACTCACGGACTGCGTGATCACGACCTGAGCCAAAGTTGGACGCTTAACCGACTGAGCCACCCAGGCACCACCCCCATCATTCTTTTTAAAAATAGAATGCAGCATTCAACAGCATAAAATTCAGAATATTCAGCTCTACTAGAAAATCACCAGACCTGGGGCCCCTGGGTGGCTCGCACAGTTGAGTGTCTGACTTCGGTGCAGGTCATTTCGAGCCCCACGTCAGGCTTCAAGCTGACAGTGTGGAGCCAGCTTGGGATTCTCTCTCTCTCCCTCTCTCTGCCCCTCACCCACTTACTCTCTCTCTCTCAAAATAAATAAATAAACTTTAAAAAAAAAAAAGACAAAAAAATCACCAGACTGACCCATACATAGGAAAAAAACCAATTCCTAGAAACAGACCTGGAAACGCTGGGATGATGGAATCCGTAGATAAAGACTTTGCAACGGCTGTTTTAAATCTAACAGACATAACCGAGGAGCAGTTGGACGTGACGAGGAAAGAAATGGAAGACGTACCAAAGGGACCGAAGTGAAATTTCTGGAGCTGGGGAACACCACCCCCGAAATGAAAACACACTAGGTGGGGCAGGGACCAGATGAGATTTTCCTGGAGAACGGGTCGGTGGGTCTGAAGGAAATGCAGTGTAGCTACCGGAAATCAACCCGGAGAGAAAGGCCGTGGAGGAAGACGTCAACAGAGTCACCGCGGGCCGTGGGGCAGCACCAAGGGGCCCAGCATAGGCGTAGCTGCAGTCCCGGGAGGGGAGAAAGTCGGGGGATGACAATGGAAAATATGTCAATACATCACAGCTTAAAATTTTCCAAATGAGACAATGACGACCAACCCATAGATCCAAGAATCTCAACAAAATCCAAGCAGAGAAACAGAGAAAGTCACGCCAACCCACATCACAAATTGCTTAAAAAAAAAAGGAAAATCTCAAAAGAAGTCAAGGAGATGCCACCTGTAGCCAAGATGGAATGACAGAGACTGAATTGTCCCTCTTACCAAAATGATCTAAACACAGACAAGACATCAAGACACCTGGTGTCAGGTGACAAAGGACAGCGATCTCGGAAAGGCGGGGTCTTCCGCTGCCCCAGCTCATGCTTTGGGTTCCCACAAGACGTGAAATGGCACAGAGTCACCCCTATAGTGGTGACAGTGGGCTGCGGCAGTCACAATGCAGTAGCACAAGCCCTAAACAATCAGGGAAACAGCAAACAAAAAGCCAGAGTCAATAATCTAACAAGAGATAAAAGTGGAATCATGAATGAGTTTGACCTGGGAGAAGTCAGAAGAGGAAGTGAGGGGAGGAAGTCAAGCCTGAAATAAGCAGAAGAAAATCATCAATAGAAGAGCAGAATTTAATTAAGCGGAAAACAGAAACACAGTAAAGTCAATTATGCCAGAAATTAAGCCAAAAGCCGATTCCTTGAAATGACCTATAAAATGGGGGGAGAGAGGGAAACTCTAGGCAGACTGATGGGGGGAAAAACACATGAATCATCAGGAGTGAAACAGAGGACATCTTACAGACCCTACAGACACGAGGATGATGAGGGGATACCGTGAACTGCTTCAGGCCAATAAACTTGACTAAGTGAAGTGCATAAATCTCTCAAAAACACAAAGCATCAAAATTCACTCAAAAAGGATAGCTAACCCTTCTTACTAAGAAAGCTCCAGGCATAAATTACCGATGATTTCTACCAAACATTTCAGCAGGAAAGGTTAAAAGAAACATCTAAGAAATTAAGGAATCATTCATTCATTTACTTACTTACTTTGGAGAGAGAGGATGCCATAAACAGGGGAGAGGGTCGGAGAGAGAGAGAGAATCTCAAGCGGTCTCCACCATCATCGCATAGCCCCATGCAGGGCTCCATCCCACAACCCTGAGATCATGACCTGAGCCAGAATCAGGAGTTGGACACTCAACCAATGAGCCACTCAGGTGCCCCGAAATTAAGGAAAATTTTAAAAGAAAGCACCAGCTTCTGGCCTGTTTTTTCTCAATACTAAAAACAGATATGAACATTACAAGAAAAAAAAACACAGAATAATATTCTCTATGCACATAGATGCCAAATCCTTTACAGAATTTGAGCCAATCAAATCCAGAAATACACAACAAGACAAGGCATCGCGGTCGTCAGGGGTTTATGCTGGAATGCAAGCTTGGTTTAGCTTTTGAAAATTAATCAATATAATCCAAATTAACAGCGCCAACCAGAAGAACTACAGGATGACGTCAACAGATACAGAAAAACCATTTGATAAAGCCCAACACCCAGGAATGATTAACGAGTTTTTAAAAACCTCTTGGTAAACTAGGAACTTCCTCAACCTTACAAAGCTCAGCCAAGACAAACCTAGAACTAACACCAGACTTGACCATAAAAGGCTGGATGTGTCTCTCCAAAGATTAGGGGAGAACAGACCAGGGTGTCCTGTCTCATCCCCTCCGTTGACAATTGTGCCAGGAGTCTTAGCCAGTTCAATAGACAAGGAAGAAAAGGCATATTGGATACGAAGTAAAATTCTGTTCACAAAACATGAGTGTCCAAGTCGAAAACGTTAAGCAGTCTGCAAAGAAACCGGTGTAACTAATAGACGAGCTTAGCGAGGTCTTCGGATGCAAGGAAAGGTCGATATAAAAAAATCAATTGAATTTCTTTACAACAGCAAGACCTGAGTAGGACACTGGGATTTTTTAAAATACCATTTGAAATAGCAGAAAACTTGCAGAAAAATAGCAGAAAAAATGCTCGAGGTTAGGGCCCCCCCCCCCCCCCCCGGGTGGCTCAGTCGGTTGAACGGTGGACTTCGGCTCAGGTCATGATCTCGTGGTTCATGGGTTCAAGTCCTGTGTCAGGCTCTGTGCTAACAGCTCGGAGGCTGGAGCTGCTTCAGATTCTGTGTCTCCCTCTCTCTTTGCCCCTCCTTGGCCTGTGCTTGCTCTCTCTCTCTCTCTCACTCCCTCTCAAAAATAAATAAATAAACTTTAAATAAATAAAATATGGAAAGGCAAGCCACAGAAAACATTTGCAAAACACATTAGTTCACTTATTTAGACTTGTGTCTAGAATGTACGAGGAATTCTTAAAATTCAATCATACCTTATTTTTTTAACAGGCGAAAGATTTGAACAGACAGTTACTTCACCAAAGAAGACATTTGAAGGGACAATGAGCAAATAAAATGACGGCAACAATGTTAGACTTTAGAAAAATGCAAGTTAAAAACACAATGAGATACCACTATGCCTACACACACACACTAGAGTAGCTAAAAGTTTTTAAAGGTGATACCGGGGCACCTGGGTGGCTCAGTCAGCTGAGCGTCCAACTTCGGCTCAGGTCATGATCTCACAGCTTGTGAGTTCGAGCCCCGCGGCAGGCTCTGGGCTGACAGCTCAGAGCCCGGAGCCTGCTTCCGGTTCTGTGTCTCCCTCTCTCTCTGCCCCTCTCCCACTCTCACTCTGTCTCTCTTTCAAAAGCAAATGAACATTTAAAGATTTTTTTTTAAAAATTAAAACTGACGATACCAAGTGTTACCAACTGGAATTCCCATTCCTTGCTGATGGGAATGCAACACTTCGCCCATGGGAAGCTGGCACCCCTAAATCTCTGGGGGGAAGGGCCCGGCGCCTGCCTCCCGTGGACCAGGTGCGCGGAGACTGTCCACGCGCGCCCCCTGGCGGGAGGTGAGACCCTGACAGCCCAGCAGCCAGGCGGCAGTGGCCGGGGAGCGCGCGTGGTTCAGCCACCTGCCACCTGCCAAGGGGGTCGTGGTGCGGGCTGCCGGGTTTGGGAAGGGCTTCGAAAGAGCCCGACTTAAACAGATGAGTCAGCTTCATACACACGCCAAGCCCTGAGAGGCTCTGTGCCGGCCGAGGCGGAGTCCGGTGTCCGGTATCCGTCAGAAAACCTTTCTTGCCCCTCTCCCCCCCCCCTCCTTCCCCTCCCCCCCCTTCCCACCCTGGAGGAACAGTCTGGGGGGTGAACCAGCGAGCAAGTCTGAGAGGAGTGAAATCAGACACACACACACACACACACACACACACACATCCTCCGTCTGTCTCATGCACACGTGCACACACGCTGGTTTCCCTGTTGCACTGTCTACCCAAAACAGACAGAGAAGGTGCAAGGGAGGGGATTTTAACTCTGAGTGAACTTTTACGTTTTGTTTTGGGAGGGCGTATGCTTTTTTTTTTTTTTTTTTTTTGCATTTTTCATTGTGGTTAAAACATAGCTAACATAAAATGTCCCGTTTTAGCCATTTTTAAATGTACAATTCAGCAGCACCAAGCAGACTTAACATTGCTGGACACCCAACCCCAGGGACTTTGCATCATCTCTACCTGCAACACCCCAGCCACGGACAGTGACTCCCCAGTACCCCTCCCCCGCCCTGGTAACCACTATTCTACCCTCTGTCTCCATGAATTTGACCAATGCATGGTTTTCTTTTTTTGTTTGTTTGTTTTATTAAAACAATTTTTTAAATGTATTTGTTTATTTTGAAAGAGAGAGAGAGACAGAGTGCAAGTGAGGGAGGGGCAGAGGGAGAAGGAGATGCAGAATGTGAAGCAGGCTCCAGGCTCTGAGCTGTCAGCACAGAGCCCGACGCGGGGCTCAAACTTGTGAAGTGTGAGATCATGACCTGAGCTGAAGTTGACGCTTAACCAACCAAGCCCCTCGGGAGCCCCTTGTGTGGTTTTCTTTCTTTTTTTTTTTTTTAATTTTTTTTAACGTTTATTTATTTTTGAGACAGGGAGAGACAGCTCATGAATGGGGGAGGATCAGAGAGAGGGAGACACAGAATCTGAAACAGGCTCCAGGCTCTGAGCTGTCAGCCCAGAGCCCGACGCGGGGCTCGAACTCTCAGACCGTGAGATTATGACCTGAGCGGAAGTCGGCCACCCAACCCACTGAGCCACCCAGGCGCCCCCTTGTGTGGTTTTCTGAATTGCAGTTAAGAAATTAACCCTGAGGGGCGCCTGGGTGGCGCAGTCGGTTAAGCGTCCGACTTCAGCCAGGTCACGATCTCGCGGTCCGTGAGTTCGAGCCCCGCGTCGGGCTCTGGGCTGATGGCTCGGAGCCTGGAGCCTGTTTCCGATTCTGTGTCTCCCTCTCTCTCTGCCCCTCCCCCGTTCATGCTCTGTCTCTCTCTGTCCCAAAAATAAATAAAAAATGTTAAAAAAAAAAAAAAAAAAAAAAAAAGAAATTAACCCTGAGAAGCCAGCGCCGCTGGGGGGTGTGGGCACACCAAAGGACAACAGCCCCTGGCCATCCCGGCCCCTCCCGGCCGCCAGCTTGTGAGGCGGTATGAGGCTCGCCTGATACACGTGTCTGTGAGGACATAATCCGGGTGGCAGGTCTCTGGGGGGCCTGACTTGGTTGGCGTTTGACGGGGGTGGGGGGTGGGGGAGGGACACCAGGACATCGGGCACCTTCACAAATTGCCGGGGTGTGATAAGCAGCGGGTATTGTGCGGAAGTGTTGAATCACCAAACGGTACATCTGAAACTAATCTTACATTGTATGTTAACTGACTGGAATTTAAATTAAAGCTTTTAAGAGACAGAGAGGGTTGCCCCTTGCAAAAATCGCCAGCAGACGGCTAGGAAAGGCAGCCGTTCGCAACTGTTACTACACATCAAAACACCCGGGCAACTACAAAAAAATACTGATTAATCACCAACCTAAAGATTCCGGTTTAATTAGTTAATTGGTCTGCCCGGGTATTAGGCGTTGTTAAAGCTCACCAGCAGATTCTAATGTGCAGCTAACACTAAGAGCTCGAGTTGATGAGTCTCCAGTCCCGTACTGCAGCCCTAAAGCCGTCCGTGGAGGGGGAGGGGGGTGCTGGGGGGCATTGCTGGGTGTGAATCCTCCAGACCATTTCTGCATTGTGAGATTGAGGCCCTAAAGCAGAGAGGAAGTACATTGCTTCCTGGACCCAATTCCCATGGGGCAGGGGCGGGGTCCCACACCCAAGCCGTTCTCCTGCCCCTCCACTCCTTTCTGACCCCATGTACCCGGAAAGAGTGTCAGAGTCCACGGGCTAAGGGTTCGGTCCTACAAGACTGCCCACCCTCCCACCCCGCCCCCCCGGAGGGGCCAAGTGCAAGGCCAGGCTGTCGCTGTACTTCTGACTGACCGGCTATGGGTCAGAGGTCCCCTCGGCCCCCTCCTCGGGTCCTGCCGTCTGCTGGGGCGGCCTCCAGAACCCGGGGAAAACACCGCACTCCCTGCCTCACCAGCTTCTTGTAAAAGTTCTCAGAGCCCCGTCCTCTGGGGTTTTCCCGGAGGCTTTGCCGAACCGCACGGCTCATCGAGTCATTGGCCACCGGCGACCGACCGGACCTCCCGCCCCTCGTGGGTCCCCAGAGGTCAGGGGGTGGGACTGGAGGTGCCAGCCTCTGGTCACGTGCGGCCTGCTCCTGGCCACGGCCCCCCCCCTTGGGTGGGGTCCAGATGCCACCTCACTAACAAACAAAAGGCATCTTGAGGGCTCTCTGGCATCTAGGAGATTCCAGAGGTTTTAGGAGCTCTGGGCGGGAACAGGATGACCAAACGTGTATTTCTTACTGTAAATCACACTATCCCGGGAAGGAACCCATGTTTCTGAAGGGGCTACCTCATACCAGGCACTGGCCTAAATGCTTTCAGTGTATTTATTTCCTCGTTCAATTCACACCTCAGCTCTGGGAGGAGAGATGTCGTGACTCCTATTTTCTTTTTTTTTTTTTTTTTTTAACATTTATTTATTTTTGAGACAGAGAGAGACAGAGCATGAACGGGGGAGGAGCAGAGAGAGAGGGAGACACAGAATCAGAAGCAGGCTCCAGGCTCCGAGCCATCAGCCCAGAGCCCGACGCGGGGCTCGAACTCACGGACCATGAGATCGTGACCTGAGCTGAAGTCGGACACTCAACCGACTGAGCCACCCAGGCGCCCCGTGACTCCTATTTTCAAGTGGAGTCAAGACTCCCAGCGGTCAAACCACTTGCCTGCGGTCACGTGGCAAGTCAGTGGCAGAGACCGGACTGGATCCAGGTCTCCTGAAGCCGACCCCACTCCCAGCCCCCACGGAAACAGCCTGTCAGCCCAGGGAGCCACCTGGCCTGACCACCACCCATCGCCAGAGCCTGCCTAGCATGTAACTGGAGCTTGGCTGACAGGTGTCTCGGGGTGGGGTGGGGTGGGGGAGCCGGGGCGGTGCTGTCCAAGCCCAGAGCTTCTGGAGTGAGAAAGACCCCATCAGGAAGGGTCCCGGGACCCAATCGGGGGAAGTGGGAGTCCCAAAGAGCACATCGGGGCCTAGTTGTAAGAGCAGAAATGTCAGTTCCCAGGGGCCTAGTTGTAAGAGCAGAAATGTCAGTTCCCAGGGGCCTAGTTGTAAGAGCAGAAATGTCAGTTCCCAGGCTGAGGTGGAGCAGGACATGGGGGCCGCACAGGCTCGGACGGTTCCCCACTGCCCCTTCTTGGGCGGGACCCGTCTTCATTCTGAGATTATAACCTTCCCTGAGAAAGGACAGCGATGGTCTTTGTGAGCGCCCCACAGCCTTGGCAAAACTGAAAGGTGGCCTCCCTCTGCCGGTATCTCCATTTGGTTGGTTGGCTTTTTATTGGCCGGAGAAATCAGACACCCCGGAAACCGGCTTCGAGTGAGCTGAGGCGAGGGAGTGGAGGCAGCCGCTGTGCCTGGTTCTTTGTAGATCGATGCTCCTCAGAGCATCGTCAAGGGACCACCTGGGCGTTCGGAAGGCAGATTCCTGGGCCCTACCCCAGACCCACAAAGTCAGAATCCCTGAGAGGGACCGGCAGTCTGATTTCACAAACCCCTTGGGTGACTCTGCAGCTCGCCAAAGGGAGAGAGCACTCCGCCTGCTGGTGAAAAGGCCCAGAGAAGGGGGGAGTGGCGGAGAACCGTGTGGGATTGAAGGATGATTTCTACGGTGGTTGTTTTAATGTAAAAAACACTTGAGCTTTAAAAAAAAAACTTTTGTGTTGAAATAAAACCTTCAGGAGCTTGGGGCGCTCTGGTGACTCAGTTAAACGTCCTACTCCTGGGGGCACCTGGGTGGCTCAGTCGGTTAAGCGTCCGACTTCAGCTCAGGTCACGATCTTGCAGCCCGCGAGTTCGAGCCCCGCGTCGGGCTCTGGGCTGATGGCTCAGAGCCTGGAGCCTGCTTCCGATTCTGTGTCTCCCTCTCTCTCTGCCCCTCCCCCGTTCATGCTCTGTCTCTCTCTGTCTCAAAAATAAATAAACGTTAAAAAAAAAAAACAAAACGTCCGACTCCTGATTTCCACTCGGGTCATGATCTCGCAGTGTGTGGGTTCAAACCCTGCCTCGGGCTCTGTGCTGACAGCTCAGAGCCTGGAGCCTGCTTCGGATTCTGTGTCTCCCTCTTTCTCTGCCCCTCCTCTGCTTGCACTCTGCCTTTCTCTTTCAAAAATAAATAAACATTAAAAAAAAAAAAAAGAAATAAAATATGCTTCCAGAAAAATGCGTGTGTCCTGCATGGAGAACGGGATGCATTTCCCCCATCAGCACCGTTGGGTAAGCAGTTGAGATTAAGAGACGGATCGTCACCAACGTCCCAGATCCCAGCGGCCCCTGTCCTGCCTCTCCCAGTCACCGCCTGCCCTGTGGTGGTCACAGCTCCTTTTATGTGTTCCTGCCCTTTATGTCATGGAAGCAGATAGAACGTGCTCCTTCATGCCCGACTCTGGCCCGTCACCGTGTTTGTAAGATCCAACTGACCTATCGCATCCACCCGAAGAGCGTTCAGTCCTGTGGACACACGGCTCGCTCTACTCAGAGGGCGGGTGTGACACGTCCCAGCGTGGGACTGCTCCAGTATCTACAGTCCTCATGCCTGTCTGTTGGAGTCTCTGTGGTCTTGACCCTATTGAAACATCGAGAAGGAACCAGTGGGGAAGGTCCTGAAGCTGCAAGACAGAAAGAACCAGTGAGGAGGGGTTCTGGGGAAGCCGGAGGCAAGAGTGGGGCGCCTGGGGCCAGTGAGGGGGGTCCTGGGGCCAGTCGGGGGGGTCAGGGGCCAGTGAGTTGGGGGTCCCGGGGAAGCCAGAGGCAAGAGTGGGGGGCCAGAACCAGAGGCAGGGCCTGGTTTTGCCACTGCAGAGGGGAGGAGAGAGCCCAGCGCAGGTGAGTTCGCAGCTGGGGTGGCTATGAGGGGCTCCTGCCGTGGGCCTGGATTTGGGTCCGCGAGGTGGGAGGCAGGGTCACCCGCTTGGGCGTGTGGGAGGGTCGGGATGTGAGGCAGGGGAGATGGAGGTCTGAAGTGGTCACGGGAGACTGGTCAGCCCAGGTGACTTGAGAGCCGAGGCTGGGGTCCACCGCGCTCCCGCAGCACCTTCCGGGCCGTGCCAAGTTGCCCTGGAACGGGTGCTGGGGAACTCAGGGGCCAGGCCGCCGCCCCAAGAGGTCTGTGGTGCCACCTGCTGGGCAAGAGCCACATGACGCCCAGGGAGTCCCCTTCCCCGCCCCAGGGGCTCCTCCCCAGACAGAGAAATGCAGACCCCAGCAGAGGCCAGACATGTCCACACCGGGACCCGGTCACAGGCTGAGCCCTGACCCAAGCCACACTGAGTGCTGAACAGGCCAGGGGATCCCGTGGTTGCGTCCCCAGAAAGGCAGGGGTCGGCAGGGGTCGGCAGGGGTCGGCGGGGGTCCTGGGTCTCCGGGCTGCGGCTGTGGCTCCCCCCTCACAGAGCTGCTCCCCCTGACAGGCTCCCCAGCCGCGAGAGCCCCCAGGCTCCGTGCCCTAGTGGAGCAGGCTCACACGCAGCCTCCCTGGCTCCGTGCCCTGCCCAGACCTGTTCTAGAAACACACCACCCTTCCCCACGGCTGCCTCCACCTCCCACCAGCCAAGCGCAGGCGAGGCCGGGACTCAGCTGGGAAGGCCGGCAGGCAGGAGGGCTGGGGTGGCCTCCGCGGGGCCATGGAACCCACAGCAGGGCCCGTGCTGTACCGACAGCTGCAGCTCTGGGATCCAAGCTTGGAGTCCGGGCAGGAGGAGGAGGAGGAGGAGGAGGAGACCTCGGAGCTGGTCGTTCCTGATCCCCGGAGGCCCCAGGACTCCTCTAGGTGAGTCAGGGAGGGGTCTGGGCACCCGGCAACTCGGGCCTGAGGCTGGTAAGTCCCTCCCTCTGGAGCCCCTAAGGTGGGGGCAGGTGTCGGACCGCCCCACGCCTGGCTCGGCTCCAGGAACTTTCTGGGTGAACAGGGGAGGAGCAGAGCTGCGGCCCCAGACCTGGCCTCCGAAGGGACATCTGTACGAGGCCTGCCCGGCCAGCTGCTCTGCCAAGGGCTCCCAGCCCCCACTCCTGGTGCACCTGCCAGGCAGGTTGGAGCCGGGCCGCACCCAGCTAGGCCCCGCTCCCCACCCAGCCAAGCCCACCTGCGGCCTCCCTCCTGCCTCTCCAACCTCCTCCCCAGGGGCTCCCTCCCTAGCTGTCCTCGGTGTCCCCAAGCTCCTTCCAATCGCCGTGTCTCGTCCATGCCCTCTACCAGGAGGACTTTCTCCTTGGCAAAACTGTAGTCCTCGCACAAGTAAGACCAAGTTTTGGGGAAACATCCCCTGGGTCCTCTCGGGGCTCTTGGTGGCCCTCCCGCCCCGGTCCTGGCTCAGGACACCCCTCTCTGCAGGGACGAGGCCGGTGGGCTGCCCGGGGCCTGGGCCCGCCTGGTCGCGGCCCTGCTACTCCTGGCCGTTGGCTTCTCCCTGGCGGTCAGGCGGCTCCACGCCAGCAGCGGCTCTGCGGCCCCTCCTCCCAGCGGGCACTCCCACCACCCCGGCGTGTACCACCACGGGGGCGTCGTCAGCCCCGCAGGTCAGAGTGGGGAGCCGCTGGGGGAGGGGGGACGGGCCGGGGTCACGGTCCCGGGACGGCCGCCCCCCCCGACGGTCTCCTCTTGCTGCAGCCACGTGCTCCCACCTGGGCCGAGAGCTGCTCGTCGCCGGGGGCAACGTTGTGGACGCCGGAGTGGGAGCTGCTTTGTGCCTGGCGGTGGTACACCCTCACGCCACGGGGCTAGGTCAGTGACCCACAGCCCCAGGTCTTCTCTTGGGCCCTGACCTCGGGGCTGCTTAGTGGCAGGACCTGGGACTCAGGCGGTAGCCCCAACCCTGGATCGTGGCCCCGGCTCCCACGTCCGTGTCGTCTTGACCCCCGTCTCCAGGCCTAGTGAGCAACTCCTGACCTCAGGCCGAGTCGGTGACCCTTCACCTGGGCTACCGAGTCCCCCTGACCCCCGTGCCCTGACTCCCGTGTGACCCCTTCATCTCCTCCAGGTGCCACGTTCTGGGGCCTCTTCCACAATAGCACCTCGGGCAGTTCCACTGCCCTGACGCCAGGTCCGGCCCGGACGCTGGCCCCCGGCCTGGGGCTGCCGTCCGCTCTGCCGGCCCTGCGCCTGCTGCACGCACACTTCGGCCGCCTGCCCTGGTCACGCCTGCTGGTGGGCCCGGCCACGCTGGCTCAAGACGGCTTCCTGGTGGATACAGCCCTGGCCGGGGCCCTGGCCGCCCGGAGCACGGAGGGCCTCTGTCCACTGCTCTGCCACGCCGACGGGACCCCGCTGGGCCCCGGGGCCCGCGCCACCAACCCCAAACTGGCCGCCGTGCTACGCGGGGCGGCACTGGCCCCCACCCCAGACCTTGCCGGGGACGCCCTGCTGAGTCTGCTGGCCAGAGACCTGGGGCTGCGGGGACCCTCGCCTGGGCCCGGGCCCACCCTGGAGCCAGCCCTGCAGCTACCTATGCCCCAGGGCATCCTGTCCACCACCCCCAGCCCCTCAGCTGGCCCAGAACTGCTGGCGAGGGTGGAGGCGGCCTTGCGCTCTGGAGGGCCCAGCCCTGACCCCTGCCTGTTAGTCCCACGAGCTCCCGTGACCCCCGGGAGCGGCGTCCTGGCCACCATAGACAGCAGCGGCTCTGTGCTCCTCCTCACCTCCTCACTCAACAGCTCCTTTGGCTCTGGACATCTGTCCCCAAGCACCGGGGTTCTGCTGAGCGACCTGGTGGCCGAGTCTGCAAGTGGGGGCTGGGCTTGCCCCCTCGTCCTCCATGGTGGCTCTGATGACACAGAGGCTGATGTGTTGGGGCTGGTGGCTTCAGGAAACCCCGTAGTGGCCAGAGTCACGACTCGTGCCCTGCTCAGTCGCCTGGCGGGGCCCCAAGCCCAGGCCCAGCAGCAGCAGCAGGGACCAACACAGAGCCCTAGCATTTGTGGTCAAGGGACCCTGCTCCAGGTAGCTGCTCACGCAGAGCATGCTCACGTCTCCAGTGTCCCCAGTGGCTGCTGCACCTTCCAGGGCTTCTAAGTGTGGGGCAGTGGCCAGCAGGGCGTGGACCGGGTGGGGGTCTCCAGCCTGGAGGCAGGGACAGAGCAGGCCCAGCAGTGATGAAGTGCATACAGAGCACACTGCCCACGTCCCCCCAGGGCTGGGGTCCCTCGGGACTATAACCCTCTAGAGACAGCTTCTCCAGGCCAGAAGCTGGGGAGGCCCTCTGTATTCCCGCCCGCCCTTGGAAAAGTTATGTCTGATTTTGTAGGCCCACAACCTCTGGCCTGGATTGGAGTTAGTCAGTTACCTGGACTGGAGTTCTGGCTCTTTTTTTTCAGTTAAGGAACCCAAGGACAATGAGGAAAGAGCCCCAGGCCCCGGGGCCAACCCCGAGTTCAGATCCAGCCCTGAGAAGGACAGGTAGAAAGACGCCAAGCCCCTGCCTTGGCTCCAGGCCCCACGGGCAAGGCTGGCAGAGCCCGGGGTACTGCTGGCCTCTCTGTCCTTCCCTTCAGGCCACCCTCTGCTGATCTGTGTCAACGGGGCTGGAAACAAAATAAAGATCAAGTCTCCTGGATGCCTTGTGCCATTCCTGTTCTTAGTTTCCCATCAGCCTGTGAAGTGTTCGGTGTGGCGGCTTCCCCCTTGGGCAGCACAGCTGACCTGCACCCAGACAGGCAGAGGCTGGGCCCTGCCTTTCAGCTTTCCCCTGCTCTGCTCACCTCGGGCCCCCTGGGGCACCATGTTTTCATCTCATTTTCCAAGACAGGCAGCAGGGGTTGAGAGGAGGAACAGAAGATACCCTAGGGGCCTGGGTCCAAAAGTGGCCGCAACTGGGGTGTGGGATTTGGCTGGGGGACGGAGCGGGGCGGGGCTTGGCCCTGACATTGCCTGCCTCCCACGTCCCCCCAGGGCTGGGGTCCCTCGGGACTATAACCCTCTAGAGACAGCTTCTCCAGGCCAGAAGCTGGGGAGGCCCTCTGTATTCCCGCCCGCCCTTGGAAAAGTTATGTCTGATTTTGTAGAACCCTTGATCAGCAAAGAGAATCCTCCCCCAGCTCAGTGGATGGTACCACCATCTACCCAGCTATTTTAGCCCCAAACCTGGCATCGCTCTCTTCTCTGCTCCCCCACATCCATCCCTCCTTACCAGCTCCAAATTAGCTGGAATCTGACCTCATTTCATACTACACTGCGGTCTGTCTCTAACGGTTCTTCCTGCTTCTCCCTCGGCAATCCGACAATCCATTCCCCACGTAGCCACAGAACAATCTTTTAAAAATGTAAATAGGATCAAGGCTTGCCCTTGCATAAAACCCTCCGACAACTTCCCATCCACGCTCCGATTAAACCCAGTAGCGAAAGTACCCCCCCCGCCCCGCCCCGGGCCGAGCTGGCCCCGCCCCTCCCGACGAGACCCCGCCCCCGCGGCCAGTCCAGTGCGCACGCGCGGCGACCTGACCCGGAAGAGGTCGTCTTCAGAGCCCACGTGTTCGAGGAGCATGGCGGAGATGGAGAGTCAGGACGTCGCCGAGCCCATGGCCCCCGGAGAGGCGAGCGAGAGCGGCGCCCGGCCCGCCGACCGTGAGGGCCTGCTGAAGCACAGCCGCGAGTTCCTGGACTTCTTCTGGGACATCGCGAAGCCTCAGCAGGAGACGCGGCTGGAGGCCACGGAGAAGCTGCTGGAGTACTTGCGCGCGAGGCCCCAGGTACGGTGGCGGGGCCCGGGGCAGGGGGCTGCGTGCCTGCGGCGGAGAAGCGGCGGCGGCGGCGGGAGCTGGGCCCGGGTGCCCCGGTGAGCGTGCCCCGAGGGGCGGGGGTGGGCCCGCGCGGGACGGCTCCACACTGGCGGGTGTGCTTGGGTCCGCAGGGAGCCGAGATGAAGTACGCCCTGAAGCGCCTCATCACCGGGCTCGGGGTCGGGCGAGAGACCGCCCGGCCCTGCTACAGTCTGGCCCTGGCACAGGTGAGGCGGTGGCTCCTGGAAGGGCCCAGCCGTGCTGGTCGGAGGCTGAGGGGTGAGGAGGGCAGTGGTCTGAGCGGACGCTGGGGGCGGGCGCGGGGGGGGGGGGGGGGGGGACCGGGCTGATGTCCTCACGTGGAGGTGCAAAGTGCCTCAGCAAGGCCCGCGTACAGAGAAGCCCGGTCAGGTGGAGGAGGATGGTAAGTGGGTTGGCCAGCCCCCCGGGGTGCGTCTGCTGGGCATAGTCAGCTCTGGGCTGGGTTCTGACCTGGGCAAGGCTCAGGGCTCTTTTCAGCTGCTTGTAGGCCACCCCTTGAGGAACGTGGGCAATGGGCGGGTGGGGGGCAGGTGCGAGGGATAAAGTTCCAGTCCTTTAGGAGGGTCGTGGGGGAGCTCAGAGCAGGCTGTGGAGACAGACTGGGAGTCTCAGGCATTCTAGGCTCCAGAGGAGGTACTTCCTGAACCCGGGGTGGTCATGAGGCAGAGAGGCAAGATTCTGGTTCATCTGAGCAGCGGTGCTCCACACGAGCACTCTTTTGGGGGGTGGTGGTGCGGCAAGCAGTCTCAGAGGCAGCCTTGGGGTGGGGGCAGGGGCCCAGGTCCTCTGGGCCGAAGTTGAAGGGAGTCGGAGAAGGCTGAGGTCTGTTGGGTGGGGCTGGACATCCCCCTGACCCCTGTCGCGACCCCCCTCTCCCGCTAGCTGTTACAGTCTTTTGAAGACATCCCCTTGTGCAGCATTTTGCAGCAGATACAAGAGAAGCACGACCTGCAGAAGGTCAAGAAGGTGAGAGTTAGCGGCTTGAGGGGGATCTCAGCCCCTGGGTGGGGACACTGGGCCCTTCTCACTCGCACCTGAAATTCTTTTCCAGGCAACGATGAGACCTGCTCTGTTCGCAAACCTGTTCGGGGTGCTCGCCCTCTTTCAGTCAGGCAGGCTGGTGAAGGTGGGAGCTTTGGCGGGGGACTGCACTGGCTGGGGAGTGACGGGGGGTTGGGGGGACAGCGGCACGCCCTCCTCATGCCCTGTCCCCTCTGTGGGCGCCAGGACTCAGAGGCGCTGATGAAGTCAGTGAAGCTGCTGCAGACCCTGGCCCAGCACCACAACCACCTGCAGGAGCAGCCCCAGAAGGCCCTGGTGGACATCCTGTCGGAGGTACGGGCTTCACAGCTGCGGGGCCTCGGGTAGCGCTCCCTGGTACGCGAGCACAGAGAGGAAGCATCAGAACGCCCTCGACCAGCATCGGCCTGCAGTCGTGAGAGCATGTAACCTGACGTCGATTGGGATCTGAATTAAAAAGCGAAATGGGAGCGAGCGTAGTTGAGTGACGTGTGTTAGTGAACCTAACGTGTTCAACGTGTTGTTTGAGCACGCCATCAGTGCAGAAGGTTGCAGAGGTATCTTACGTTCTCCATCGAGTTTCCGGAATCCAGCATGTAGGTTATGCTTAATACGCGTCTCCACTTAGGTCAGCCCGTTCTAAGAGCCCAGGGGCTGCCGTGTTGGACGGTGCGGTTCTAGAACAGTCCCTGGCACGTGGCAAGTATATTAAACGTGCTTGCCGTTGTTGTTTTGGATAGAGCTGGCCCCCCCAGGTCTCTGCTGCCCTGCGTGGGGACATGGAGGCGGGCTAGTCCCTGGAACTCTTTGCTCCCGAGGACAAGACAAAGACTGGCATAGCCCTGGCCCCAGAGCTGGGAGGACCAGGCTTCAAATAAATCTCAGCTGTCTACTCAGGGCACCTTGTATAACAAATGAGCTAATTCAGAAAAAAACAAGGAACAATTATGAGGGCCCTCAATTAGCGTCAGCTGAGTAGTTGTTAAAAACCCAGTGTCCTGGGATTGGGGGTTTGAGCTTTTTTTTTAATTTTTTTTTTAACGTTTATTTTTGAGACAGAGGGAGACAGAGCGTGAACAGGGGAGGGGCAGAGAGAGAGGGAGACACAGAATCGGAAGCAGGCTCCAGGCTCTGAGCCGTCAGCCCAGAGCCTGACGCGGGGCTCGAACTCACAGACCGTGAGATCATGACCTGAGCCGAAGTCGGACGTCCAACCGACTGAGCCACCCAGGCGCCCCGGGGGTTTGAGCTTTTAAACACTTGGTACTGGTGCTGATGCCTCGTGGTGGGTTGTGGCTGCGCCACCTCAGACTGGCACTGTGTCGGGGCCTCACGGGAGCCTGGCAGGTGGAAGGGGGAGGGCAAAGGATGCTGGGAGGGAGGGGGCCCCTCCCCCAATCCGCGCCTCCCGTGCCCAGGTCCCAGAGGCCACGCTGCAGGAGATCCTGCCGAAAGTCCTCAGAGCCGACCTGAATTCAGTGCTCGGCTCCCCTGAGCACCTAGAGCTCTTCCTCCTGGCCCGGCAGAAGGTGCCCCACAAGCTGGAGGAGCTGATGGGACCAGTCAGCCTGTTCTCGGATGAGAATGTCCCCAGGTACGGGGGGGGGGGAGCGGGCAGGGCGGGCAGGGCGCTGCCCCTGGCCCCGCACAGGTTGGTGGTGTGGATGGGGTGCTCCTGCCGTCTGAGTCCCCTCACCCCGTCCCCAGACTGGTGAGCGTACTGAAGATGGCCGCCGCCTCCGTGAAGAAGGAGCGGAAGCTGCCGGCTGTTGCTCTGGACCTGCTCCGCCTGGCGCTGCAGGAGGGCAAGTTCCCCCGGTTCTGGAAGGACGTGGTGGAGCAGGGGCTGCTGAAGAAGCAGTCCTGGCCGGCCAGGTGCGCGTGGTGCCCGTCCTTGCCCCCTCCCCTGCTTGTGGGCGGGGCGGGCTCGGGGCCCCACGACCGCCAGGGCGGCTGGACTCTGACAGGCTCCGCCGTGCACCCCGCAGCTACCTGTGTTTCCGCCTGCTGGGCGCAGCCCTGCCCCTGCTGTCCGCAGAGCAGCTGCCCCTGGTGATGCGGGGGGACCTGATCCGGCATTTTGGGGAGCACATGGTCACTGCTAAGGTGGGTGTTCCCCCCCCTCCCCCCCCCCCGCCCCGGCAGCCCAGCACTGTCAGCAGGGGCGGGGCACCGGGGTTCCTGGTGGGGAAGAGGGGCAGGCCACCTCTGGGATCAGCCGGCTTCTGGTTTGCTGCAACATCCAGGGGTCTTCCTGCCTCGGTGGTCTCGCTTGGGAACTGGGGTTCTCTTCCCTCTGGGTGATGGGAGCTACCTGAGTTCCCCCAGGCCTCCCCCTGTGAATGGAGTTCGGGCAGGGTCGGTTGTTCGGGCCTCAGGCCCCTCGGCAGAGGCACGTGCAGCCCTCAGCCCCCCAGGCCTCCCCCACCCCGGCTGGGGAGAGCCCTTGTCCCCCACTGGTGTGCCCCACACTAGGCCCAAGCAGCGGACGGGAGAAGCAGGTGCCGATTAGGAGTTCGGGGTCAAGAGCCAGGGCTTGTCTGCTGGCCAAGAGCAGAGGAGCGGTGTCCCCCTCGGCCGCTGTGAGGACAGTAGGGGGAAAGCCCATGGAGGTTACCGCGCCGGGTGCCCAGGAGGTGCTGCTGTGATGCAGTCCCCCCCTCCGGACAGCCAGCTTCATGCTTCTATGGGGGCGGGCCCAGCTCCAGAGCGGAGGGCGGCCCCTGTCCCAGCACAGACGGTTGTCGTGCATGTGACACGAATGTGTTGTGCACCCACGAGGGAAGTGCTCAGTTTTGAGCCCCACGGTGACAGCTAGGAGCTGGAGAGCTGGGTGTGGACCCAGGTCGGGTTGGTGGCCCAGCCTGGACTCTGCTACACCCTCGGTCCAGCCTGGACAGCAGCCCGTCCTGGTGCAGTGAGAAGGGGGAAGGAGGGGCTTCCTGGGGCCGGGGCCCTCGGATGGGGCCTGGCTGTGTGTGGGGAGGAGGCGTGCCGGGCCTCAGGCGCGCCTGTTGGACGAGAGCTGTGGGACCCTCCTGGCGGGTGACCCCAGTGTTGGGCCTGACTCTTGCAGCTCCCAAACCAGTTCAAGTTTGCTCCGGAGATGAACGAGTACGTGGGTGCCTTCCTGGAAGGCTGCCGTGCTGACCCCGAGCGGCAGTTGGCGGTGGTGGTGGCCTTCACCTCTGTCACCAACCAGGGCCTTCCTGTCCTGCCTACCTTCTGGAGGGCTGTGCGGTTCCTGAGTCCCCCCGCCCTCAAGGGCTACGTGGCCTGGCTACGGACCATGTTTCTCCAGCCCGATCTGGACTCCTTGGTGGACTTTAGCACCAGCAACCAGAAGAAAGCCCAGGATGCTTCGCTGCACGTGTGAGTGGCCCCGCTGAGCCCAGAGCTCGGGCCCAGGGCCCGGGTGGGGGCGGGGAAGAAAGGGCCGCAGCCAAGCCATGGCTCCCAAAGAAGGCCTCTGTTTCCCCTTGTTTTCCCGGGGGGGGATGTTGGTCTGTCTGCGGAGAGGGGCAGAGGAGGACCGTTGTGCTGTCTCTGAGTGGCTCCCTACCTGGCTCTCCCCCACCAGGCCCGAGCGCGCCGTGTCCCGGCTGCGGAAGTGGCTCATCCTGCGCCTGGTCAGCATCGTGGACACCTTGCACGTGGAGAAGGAGGAGGATGTGATTGAGGAGGTGGCCAGGTGTGAGCAGGCTCTGTCCCCAGCTCCCTGGAGGGGGACCAAGAATTGGGTCTTCCCGGAGCCAGAAGCCTCGGGTCAGGTCGTCGGGTGGAGGCAGGCCATTCTCGCCCCTTAGGCAGAGGGGGTTTGGGGAACATCCTTGAGAGGCCCTGTGAGGAGGGGACCCAGGGAGTGTGGAGCTGGGGGGCCACAGGCGTCGGCGATGTCAGGGAAGCCCCCCGCACTGGCCTCGTCTGCCGCCTCACGCAGCCCTCGTTTGCAGAGCCCGTGCTGTGACTTGGTGGGATGTAGCCGCGGGTCCGCCTCCATTCCAAGGGCCAGATCCTGCTTCTGTTCCCAGTTCAGGCCCGGTTGTGTTCAGCGGGAGGTCCAGACTTGGGAGACGTTCTCTCTGCCACCAGGCCCTGGGTGGTGCCCTCGTGGGAGGGGGCCGCTGAGACCTGTGCCCCCCCCCCCGCCCCCACAGGTTTTGCTTCTTCCACTCGTTCTTCGAAGCGAAGAAGCCCACGTCCCAGATCCCAGAGACCGAGCAGCGCTTCTCCTTTCCTCTGGAGAGTCGGACGCGGGAGGTGGTCGGCAGCGCCTTCTTCAGGTGGGCGGCTGTGGAGAGGGCAGGGCGGGCAGGTGGCCCCGAGAGCCCTTGGCCCGGCTGGTGACCCCGGCCCCTGCACTCCCCCAGCCTGCTACAGACCCTCAGCACCCAGTGCAGGCAGGCGCCCGAGCAGACACAGGACAGCCAGCCCTGGACCTACCGCCTGGTCCGGTTTGCAGACTCGCTGCTGAACCACAGCCGGAACGTGGCCGCCCTGACGCCCTTCACGGCGCAGCAGCGCCAGGCCTGGGACCGGTGAGGGGGTGGGGTTTCCCGGGGGGGCCGGTGGGATGCCCTGGGGTCCGGAGGGCAGTGGCCTGAGAGCGTGCCCGGCTCCCCCCAGGATGCTGCAGAGTGTGCGGGAACTGGAGGCCACCTCCTCGGGGGCCAGGGCCAAGGCCGCTGCCTTCCAGCACCTGCTTCTCCTGGTGGGCATCTACCTCTTCAAGGTATGGCACTTGGGGTCTGGGGCACCACAGCTTTCCTCCCGACGGGGCTGGGGGCGGGGGGTGGGGGGTGCTCTGGGTGGACCACAGCCCGAGAACAGTCGCTCCGTCCACCCCATGGCCAGTTGGCCAGTTGTGTCCTGAGCTCTCCGTGCGGCGTCTCTGATCTGTGACCACCCCCCTGCCCCGCCCCGCTGACTGGTGGGGCGAGTAGCGCTCAGGCCACACACACAGCTGTTGGCGGGGGTTCAGATACCAGGTCTGACCGCACGGCCCCCCCCCAGGCCCCCCAGCATTGCCTCACTGAGGAGAGGTGGTGGGCGTGGAGGGGAAAGTGCCTCCTTCCCGGGAGGGCCCGACTCTGGGCAGGCCTGTCCCCAGGGGCGCTGCTGTCCTCTCTGATGCCCGAGGACAAGGTCCCGCCTGTGCTCCTGCAGCCTCTCCCGCGGGAATCCAGGGTGGCTGGTGGGGTTAGCGTGTGTTTCTGTCGCCGCCCAGCCCGCGGTCCCGTCCCATGCCGTGTCGCTGTGTCCCCACGTTGGTTCTCGTACGCCAGACCGAGGTGTCTCTAGATCCAGCGTTGTCTCCCTTTCTGTGCCAGCAACTCGTGACCCTCCTGCTTCCTCTGGTTTCTCAGGAGCTTTTTCTTCCCAGGCCACGGGGTGGGGTCGGGGTTCCTGCCTCTGGCTGCTGGGCGGTGGTTTCTGCTTCCAGGCTGCAGACGCTCTGAGCGTGGCCCGTAGGCGAGTTGTGTGTGTGCGTGGTGGCCACGGTGCCCCTCGAATGCGTGGCAGCAGGGGCCCCCCTCCCCCCGCTGGTTACGGGACACGCTAGACGCCTGCCCAACCCCAGGGCCTCTTAGCTGGACGAGGAGTGAGGTGCATAAAGGGCCGGGTGTTGGGCTCTTGTCTGCCTTTCTGGTACCACAGTCACACTGACCATCTCGGGCCCTCCCAACTCACTGGGCAGTGGCTGCAGTCCGGGCTTAGCCGGGCAAGTGGGGTTCAACTGTATTTGAATTCGCTCAGGTTAATGAATTTGGGTACTTTGTAACAGCGTAGAGGTAGGCGCAGGAGGAAAATCTAGCTTTGGGGATCCAGCTGGGACAGGTTTGTGGCGACCCTGAGCTGGCTGACGTCGCCAGACTCCATGGCTTCATGTGGCTCCCGGGGTCCCGGTGAGGGACTGGCTGAGGCAGGCTGGGGGGGGGGGGGGGGGGGGCCATCCGACACCAACTGCTCCCGCTTGACCAGCCCCTCCCCTGGCTCGACAAGGCCTGGAACGGGCCCGGTTTCTGA
The DNA here is from genome assembly GCF_028018385.1 of Neofelis nebulosa. NCBI lineage: Eukaryota > Metazoa > Chordata > Mammalia > Carnivora > Felidae > Neofelis > Neofelis nebulosa. The sequence goes on along the minus strand of NC_080797.1, from coordinate 650,218 downwards.
TTCTGTCCTCGCCCTGCCACAGTCCCCCACAGAGAGCTGTGACCTCCTGGGTGACATCCAGACGTGCATCAAGAAGAGCCTGGGGGAGAAGACCCGCAGGACCCGCTCCAAGGCCACCAGTGGGTCACTGTCCCCGGGGCAGGGGGCGGGGCACGAACCATGAAGGGGCTGGGGTGGCGGGGCTGGCCCAGGCTCAGCCTGTCCCGTCTGCAGACCCCCAGGAGCCGCCGTGGGTGGAGGTGCTGGTGGAGATCCTGCTGGCCCTCCTGGCCCAGCCCAGCCACCTGATGCGCCAGGTGGCCCGCAGTGTGTTCAGCCACATCTGTTCCCACCTGACCCCACGTGCCCTGCAGCTAATCTTGGATGTAAGTTGGGGCCTCTGGGCAAATGGGTCCCGGGATGGGGCCTTGCAAGCACCAGGCTGCGTCACGGCTGCCCTTCCGTCCCGTCGGTGTCACTGTAACGTGTTCAGGCCGCCACTGCACGAGGCCGTTCCCTGGGGTGCACCGAGGGGCCCTGGGTGTGGGTGCTGGGCGTGTGGCCTCCTCTCTCGGGCCCCATTTTCCTTCCTGAAATAGGGACCTTTTGGCCCAGACCGCACAGGGGGTGGTTGGAGGTCTGGGGAGGTTAAAGGCTCTGCGACGGGGCGGCCGTCTGGGAATCCCTGCAGGTGCTGAACCCCGAGAAGAATGCGGACGAGGACAGCGTGGTGGTCACGGACGGCTCGGAGGAGCTGCTGGAGGGCGCAGAGGTGCGTGCTGGCGTGGGGCCGGGTGGGGCGGGCGGATGTGTAGACGCGCGTGGGAGACCGGAGGTACGGCACGGCGGCCCCCGCAGGACAGGAGCTCCGACGGCGAGGGCGACAGGGCCTCGGCCGGCGAAGAGGACAGTGGCGACGACAGTGGCGACGACAGTGAGGAGGAGGACCGCGACGCGGACGTGGACCAGGGCTTCCGGGAGCAGCTGATGGCGGTGCTGCGGGCGGGAAAGGCGCTGGTGAGTTGGGGGGGGGGGGGGGGACGGGAAAGGCGCTGGTGGGGGGGGGGGCCGCATGCGGGTGGGAAAGGCGCTGGTGAGCGGGTGGGGGGGGGAGGGGCGGGGGGGCCGCATGCGGGCGGGAAAGGCGCTGGTGGGCGGGGGGGGGAGGGGCGGGGGGGCCCGCGTGCGGGCGGGAAAGGCGCTGGTGGGCGGGGGGGGGGGGGGGGCCCGCGTGCAGGCGGGAAAGGCGCTGGTGAGTGGTGGGGCGGGGGGGGGGGGGGGGCGCGTCCGTACCCAGAGGCCAGCCGCTCACGGGCGTCGTGCCTCAGGGCGCGGTGGACGGTGAGGACGACGACGACGACGGTGATGAGCTGGGGGACGAGGCCATGATGGCCCTGGACCAGAACCTGGCCAGCCTCTTCGCCGAGCAGAAGCTGCGCATCCAGGCCCGGAAGGACGAGAAGGATAAGCTGCGGAAGGAGAAGGTTCTCCGGCGAGACTTCCAGATCCGGGTGAGCCCCAGAGCCCCCGGCGTCGCGCGGCCCGCCCTCCCCGCGACGTCCCCGCGCCCGCTGAGCCCGCCCCGTCCCGGCCGCAGGTCCTGGACCTGATCGAGGTGCTGGTGACCAAGCAGCCGGAGAGCCCACTGGTGCTGGAGCTGCTCGAGCCCCTGCTGGACGTCATTCGGCGCAGCATGCGCACCAGCAGCACCAAGCAGGAGCAGGATCTGCTGCACAAGACGGCCCGCATCTTCACGTGAGCGCCGGCCCTCCCGCTCGGCTGTCCCGCGTCCCTCCTGGCGCCCGCTCTTTGCCAGAACCGTGGTCCTGGGGACCGCTCCCTGCCCTCGGGGTCCCCACATCGAGGAATCAGACCGATGGTCCAGCAGTGACACCCGGGGCTGTGGCAGGGGGCGGGTGGGAGACCGGAGCACGGGGTGGTGGGGCCCAGGGGCCCCTCTTGAGGTACCAGGGAACCCTTGCTGGGAAAGGGGTCCTCAGGCCTGGAGGCCCCAGGCAGGGCAGGAAAGGTGGTCTCTCGACAGGAGCTGGTCACACACAGGTGGAGGAAGGCCTGGTGGCCCGGAGCCCATCAGCGTTGGGGGTCCACAGAGCTGTTCTCGTCAGCAGAAGCTCCCGGGGGGATAGTTTGCATTTAGGAAGGGACGATGAGTGGGTGGGTCGTCCGGAGCAGGGGGCCCAGCAGGAGAGACGACACGGCGGGGGGGTGCATACCTGCCTTCCGGAGCAGAGACGCGGCCTACAGACGTGAGATGCCGAGCTTAGGTCACAGAGGAATGGGGGAGAGCAGGACAGACAGTGCCCCAGGTGACGCTTCCTGGCTGTCCCTGCCACCTGTCGGGGCAGCGCTAAGCTGGTTGAGTGACCTACTTCTCTTCCCCCAAGGACACCGACCCTCACGTTAGAAAGGGCTCAGGGGCCGCTGTCCCAGGAGGGATGGGGGCAGACGGGAGACGTGGACCGGGTTTCCCGTGGTGCAGCCTTGTCCCTGGGGGCTGGTTTCTCTGGCTCGTGCTCGGCAAGCGCAGGTGGCCCTGGGCCGCCCCCTGCAGCTTTGGTCGCGTCCCTGTTCTCGGCAGGGAGGGTGGCGGAGGTGTGGTGACCGGCTCTCCCCCCACGGCCCCACAGACACCACCTGTGCCGCTCCCGGCACTACTGCCACGACGTGGGACGCCTCGTGGGGACCCTGTACGCCCAGGTGGAGCGGCTGGTGCAGCAGGCCGGCCGCCAGGCCGACACCGCCGTGTCCCTCTACTATTTCAACGCAGCCCTGTACCTGCTCCGCGTCCTGAAAGGCAACGCTGCCGGCAAGCCTGTGTGCAAGGCCCCCAAGAAGGAGAAGGCCGGCTCCCAGCCCAAGGGACCCGAGGTGAGTGGGCCCCGCCCCGGAAGTCGCAGCCCACGGCGCACCCAGGCAGCCGGCCGGGGCCGCCTGCCCGTTTCACAGATGGGGAGTGGAGGCCACGACTCCCGGGGACCCAGCTCTCAGCCTTCCGAAGGCGGTCCGGGCTCTGCCCCGTACCGGGGACCCTCTGCCCCGCGTCACACGGGCTCTCTCTCGGCTGGCCCAGGCTGCCGGCGGCTTGGATTTGAGCCTCGTGACCCCGATCTACTCATCGGCGCTGACCTCCTTCCTGACCAGGCGCAACAGTCCGCTCACCGTCACTATGTTCCTCAGTCTCTTTTCCCGGCACCCGGTGAGTATAGGGGCCGGCCCGCCCCCGGGGCCCCTGCTCAGCCCAGGCCCCACCTCACCGGCCTGTCACTTCCTCCATAGGTGCTGTGTAAGAGCCTGCTGCCCGTCGTGATCCAGCACGTGACGGGCCCAGCGCGGCCCCGCCATCAGGTAGGGACTTCCCAGGTCCCGGCCCCAGGCCTGATTTACCCCCCATGACTCACCATTGGCTGGGTGTTTGTGAGGCCCAGGAAGTGCCCGGGCCAGGGCAGGCCCACCCCTGCCCCTTTGACCTGGTCAGCCCCTGCCCCGCCGTGTGCACGGTGTCACGGGGAAAGGGGAGGCTTTGCTCCCACCACGGCCACATCCGTGGCCTGAACCCTCGGGCTCCTCCACACACACACTCTGACCTTTGCCGCTGAGGCCCCTAGCCGTCCCCGGGCCTGGATGGGTGGGACAGGGGCTTGTGAGCCCGGAGGAAGATGGCCCTGAGCGAGTGAGAGGGCCGGGTGCTGTCCCAGCTGCCCCCTCTGCCACGGGGGCCGCCTCTGCTCCTGGTGGGGGCCGGGCCCAGGTGGCTGCTGAGGCCAGGGCCGCAGGACCGGGCAGGTGGGACCCACAGCAGTGGCTTCTCAAGCTCGGGGCCTGCACGCTGAAGCCCCCGTGACCACACCCCCCCCAGGCCCAGGCCTGCCTGCTGCTCCAGAAGGCCCTGCCCACACGGGAGCTGCGGGTGTGCTTTGATGACCCTGAGTGGGAGCAGCTGGTCAGCCAGATCCTGGCGAAGGTCACGGAGGTGAGGGCCACGGGGTGGGGGTTGCCGCCCATATTCCCGTCCAGGGTAATTTTCTGGGGCCCTGAGCCTCGCGGGGAGGGGTCTGGGCTGCCCTGCCCCCAACCCCGAGACCTCCCCTCCCTCGGGGTCCAGCGGGCAGTCCTGCAGAGCGGCTCAGCTGGCCGCCTCTTCCCCTAGAACCTGCGGACGCTGGGTGAGGCGCAGACCAAGTCAGAGCAGCAGAAGGAACTGGCGTCTCTGGGGCTGCTCAACACCCTCTTCAGGACCATTCACCAGGAGGTGGGGGCGGGGAGCGTGGGCAGGGTCGGGGTGAGCCGAGCTCACGGGAGGACGTGAGGAGGGTCCTGGCCAGCACGTTTCTGGGCCTGGGGAGGGGTGGGCCTGCGAGTGAGGCGCTTACGGGCCGCCAGGAGCTGGGGGTGAGTGGTTCCCCAAGTCCAACCCTGGGGGGGGGGTTGGGGGGGGAGGGTCCAGGAGTCCTTCGTGAGGATGCTGGTCAGAGCCCACAGGCAGGGCAAGCTGGCAGGGCGTCTCGGGGAGCAGACTCCTGGGCCAAGGCTGTGCAGACCACAGGTGCACCCGGGGGGCAGTGGGTTACAAAATTAACCCATTTGCTGCGTGGCAGGGAGGGCACAGGGGGGCTCTGGGCGGAGAGAGGCCTGAGGGGGGTTGAGGAGGGGTGGGGCCTTCTGGCTGCAGGAGGGGGCTCTCCTTCCCTCCCAGGTGACGGAGGCCCGATGCACAGGCGGGGGGGGGGGGGGGGGCAGGACTGGGGACCCAGAGCCAGGCAGAGGCCCTGCCTCCCGTCACCTTTGCGGCCACCCTTTTCCCTGCCCCGCAGAAGCTGACCGTGGACTTGGCCGGCGTCCTGGGCGCGCTGCAGAGCAAGCAGCAGACTCTGCAGCAGGGGGCGTGTGCGGCCGGGTCCAGCCGCCTCTACGACCTCTACTGGCAGGCCATGAAGGCGCTGGGAGTCCAGTACGTGCCGGGAGCGGGGGGGTCCCTCCTGGGGCGCGTGCCTCAGGGTGGTCCTGGCAGGCCACGAGGGCCCTCACAGTCCAGTGGGGGCCCGCGGGACCCTCGTAGTGTGCGCCATCCCGGGGGGAGCTTTGGGGCAGCTTTTGTCCCTCTGTTCCACAGGGGTGGGGTCCCTTCTCTCATTTTGCTCCCTTGCAGGCGCCCCAAGTCAGGGAAGAAGGAGGCCAAGGAAGTCCCCAGCGTCACGCAGAACCCCGTCAGCACGAAGAGGAAGAAAAAAGGATTCTTGCCAGAAACAAAGAAGCGCAAGAAGCCTAAGTCAGAGGGTCCCGCGCAAGAGGAGGGTGCCAGGCCTGCAGCCGCTGGCGAGCAGCAGCCCCCCAGCACAGGCAAGAAGAGGAGGAACAGGAGGAAGGCCACGGTGCCCGCCCAGGCAAAGCAGAGGCCGGCCCCGGCCCCCACCGCCGCCGCCGCCGCCCTCACAGGCCCCGGCACCCCCGCCAAGACCCCAAAGCTGAAGAAAAAGCGGAAGCTGTCCCAGGTGAACGGGGCCGCTCCCGTGTCCCCCGCGGAGCCTGCTGGCAAGAAGCAGCCTCAGAAGGATCTGCCCGAAAAGGGGGTCTCCGGCAAGTCCCCACAGTCCGCGCTGCCGCGGAAAAAGGCCAGGTTGTCTTTGGCCAGCAGGAGCCCCAGCCTCCTCCAGAGCGGGGCCAAGAGGAAGAAAGCGCAGCTCAGGAAGGCCCGAAAGCCCTGAGCGCGGGCCCCGCCCCAGAGACCCCAGTGTTTTCACCCGTGATCTTCACAGACGAGCCGGAGGGAGCGCGTGGGGCCCCGTGTCCCCCGCCCCCGGGCTGCTCTGCTGGGGGAGCCGGCGGGCCATGATTTAAATAGGTTTATTCCTTCATTTACAAGAGGAATATATTTGGCTTTTCTCTTAAGACTCTGAGATTCACAATCAGCAGCTCTAAAAAATAAAGGAGGAGTTTGGCTTCCGGAAGGAAGAGGAGGCGAACTTGGACCTGGTTCTTGTACAACAAGAAAACATCGCTGGGGCCCCGGTTGAGGCTGGGGTGGGAGGCGGCCAGGCTGGTCTTTGGGGGGGTCCCACCCCCTCGCAGGTACCCCAGAGCTGGGTGAGGAGCAGGTGCCTGCCAGCTTGCACACACTGAAGCCACGCCGGTGGGAACTACGGGGCAAAGCGTCGCCTAGGCTGGCTCTTGGGGTCTCCTACCCGCCACCTTGATTCCAGCCAGTGTGCGGGGAGCGTGTGTGGAGCGGGGGCAGGGGCGTGCAAGTGCACGTGGCGGGGGGGGGGGGGGGAGCGCGGTGGGAGTGGAGGTGCCCTGGGCACCGTGGGCACAGGGTGTGCGGTCGGGTCTCCGCCTGGGTGGCCCTCACCTAGGAGACTGCCAGGCCGAGCACCAGCCCCGGCAGCAGGGACCGGTGCCCTCCGGAGGGTCGTGCCCAGTGCCCAGCAGCACCCTGAGGTCAGAGCCTGAAGCTCCGCCCCGAGGCCTGGGCCGCCCCTTCTCTGTGCAGTCCAGGGTCTCCAAAGCTGCCACGTGGGAAAGTCCAGCCGCCCAGGACCATGTAAGGTGGTGACGCCCCAGGCTCTCCCCACAGACGCACTGGGGGCTGCGTCCTCCCTGGGCCCCAGCGGCTGGGAGTCTGTCCGTCCGTGCGGCTCCCCCACACGCAGCCTTCCACGTCAGTTGAGGACGCGGCCTCTTGGTGCCACGGCCACTCGGCAGGCCCGCACCAGAGAGGGTGGGTGCCCAGCCTCGGGTCACATAGAAAGCTTCGCGTCAGCCCGGCAGGGCCGGGATGCCCTGGGACGCCTCCCGGGTAGGGCGACGGCACGGTCTCTTCGCCATCCTGGGGGCACCTAGAGAGAGAAGCCGGGTCACGGGCGGGGCTCCCTGCCGTTTGAAGAAAGAGGCCTTTCTCAGGGCTCTGGGGGCAGCAGGGGACATGGGGGTGGTGACCCTGGATCCTGCACTGCTGGGAAGCATGGCCCCTGGAGACCAAGCCCAGGGTGAGGTCAAATTCGGAGTCACCTGGCGCTGGGAGGGTAGAGCAGGGGCTTTCTGCCAGTCCTGGCCTGGACCCCCGCCCCCCGAACCCACCGGTCAATTCAGGCAACAGTTCTAGAGAAGCAGGCCAAGCCCAGGGTCAGTGGAACGTGCCCAGGGGAGGAGGTGCCTTTGGAGAAGCTGTTCCTGCTTCCGGAACATTCCCCAGGGCCCTGCAAGGTGCTCCCTGACCCCGCCCCACCCCCCAGGGGCCCCTCCACCCGGCTGCACTCACGGCCTCAGACTTTGACGGGTGCGGGTGGCATCGCCAGCTGGTTCACCCTGGGGGAGAGACGGGCGGGGGTCAAGGTGGCGGATCAGCTGCGGCCGGGCCCGGGCACTGCTCTGGCGCATCGCATCTCGGGGGCCGGCTGGCCGGACGTGCCGGGCAGGGACCTCGTCAGCCCCAGGGGAAGGTGGGAGAGCCCAGGGGTGGGGAGAGAGGAGGCAGGAGTGAAGAGGAAAAGAGAGAGAAGTCAGAAAACTGGAGGCGGAACTGCGGGCACCCCCACTCCCCCCGGCAGCCCACCCGGCCCACTCACTGCTGCTCGGCCTTGGCGCGGTCGCCCAGGAAGAAGAGGGCCGTGGCCAGGAAGAACATGCCGCCCAGGACCACCACGAAGGGGCAGAGCATGAGGGCGTAGCCCAGGCTCAGGAACTCCCAGAGCGGGGAGTCCTTGGTGCTCTGGCGGATCAGGTCGGAGATCTGTGAGGGCGGGGGCGCGTCAGGGGGCGCCTCCCGAAGCCGCCCCCACCCGGCCTCGCCCCTACTCACAAAGCCGATGAGGTAGGGGCTCCCGGCGTCCCCCAGCAGGTGCGACGTGAAGCTCTGCAGGGCCACGGCCGTGGCCCGTCTCGTGGGGATGACCACGTACTGTGCGAGAGGCGGCAGGTCAGAGGCCACGTCCCCGGGGCCACCGCATCCCCCTGCCCCCGCCCCACGCCGGAGGACAGGCTGCTCGCTCGAGGTTCTGCACGGGGCTTGTGCTGGGTGCCGTGTGGTCCTGGGAAACTGAGGCCCACGGGCCGCGGCAGCGCCGGGACCAGAACCCTGGCCTGGGCTTCACGTGCCCGTGAGCTGAAGGCCACACGGGTTTCTCCCCAGGAAGACCCAGCAAGGCCCAGGCTGGCAGGGGAGGGGGTGAAGCTGGTCTGCCTGGACCGGCCTCCACTCCCACCCACTGGTGCCCCCAGCTCCCCAGGCCAGAGCCCAGCTCCAAGTATGCAGAGCCCCCCCTGTCCCCGCAGCGGCCACGCCCTCGGGGACCCTTGTAACAGGGCTGGGGGAAGGGCAGCTGCATCCGATGGGATCGCGTGGCCCCGTTTCCAGCACTGATTAGTCATGTGGCTGTGACACTTAATAAAATGGGACGTGATTTCCCTGGGACCCAAACCCTGCCTGCAGCTGGGGCCGCCCCTGGGGGGCGGAGGCAAGCACAGGGGTCCTGCCCAGCACCAACAGCTTCACCTCCCCCCTGCCACCTGCCTGGCTCCACGCTGGGCCACGGGGCTGCGTCAGACCCCCCCCCCCCAGCCCCGTGTCCCCCGGCCCACCGATGGAGGTGGAACAGGGCAGGCTTCCTGGAGACCTGGCAGGGCCCCCCCGCGGCAGGCAGACTCTGATCTCTCCGGCTGTCCCGTATCGTGGCCCCAACCCCCACGTGACCCCCAGGAGGTCTGCCCTGGCGGCTCCTGGACTCTCCCCACTGTAGACCCCCCGTGCCCTTCTCCCACCCCTCCAGGCCCTGGCCGGGAGGATCCCTGGGAACAGGAGCAGCGGTCACCCTACCCCCAAACCGCCACCCCTCGGAGACAGCAAGTTAGCAGGGCCGCACCCCCTCCCGGTTTCTCCAGGGACACAGCCCCCGCCACTGCTCAGACGGCCCTTTGTGCCCGGCTGGCTGGTCTGGAACCCATTGTTGGCCCTGTGAAGACGGCCTCTGTCCACCCGGCCCAGCCGCCGGCCCTCGGGCAGGCGCGCCTGGGACCCGAGCCGGGCTGGGAGGGCAGGGCCTGTGGAGCTCAGGCCGGGGGAGGGGGCTAGCCTGGCACTGCCGGCCTCCCGGCCACGCCGAGCCTGCACACGTCCCCCTCCCCGCCAGTCCCACGCCCGTCCCTCCCGCTGGCCCAGCCCCCGGGTTTCAGCCCCGAAGAAGCCCGATCCCTTCCCTGCCTCCAGGCCCACCTTCCCCGCCGGCCTGGCTTCCTGCCCACCCCCCACCAGCCCCTCTGGCCTCCCGTCCCTTCACCGCCCTCTCCAGCTGCCCCCGGAGACAAGAGGCCCAGGTTGTCACGAGGGAACTCTGTCTGCCTCACCATGAGGATGTCCGCGGTGATGGCCCAGTTAGAGAACAGCAGTGTCTCCCCAACAAAGATGCAGACCTGCCCAGGAGAGACCAGGCAGCCGTCAGGGCCCCCCCACCCCCAGCAGCCTCAAGCTGCTCCCTGCACCCTGACTGCCAGCGGGGAGCCCCCCCCCCCCCCCCCGCATCTCTCAGCAGGAGAAATTCCTCAGGCTCAGAGCAGTTGACAGGGTCCAGGAGGACCCCAAGGCGTGCCGGTGGCCTGGACAGGCCCCGGAGGGAGCAGGGCAGGCAGCGGACTTGAGCCCCTCCGCCCCGAGGGGAGGGGGCCCGCTCGCCCCACCACCCGCGCACCCCCGTCACACTCACGTAGGCACCCACGATGCTGCTCTTGGCAGCCACGAAGATGAGGCAGACAAAGATGGCCGAACCCAGCATGCCCACGGCACACACCAGGGGGTCGGCCCGCTGGGTCCGCAGGCGGCACCATCGCGTGGCTCCCGCCCCCGTGACGACACCCAGGAAGCCAGTGAAGCAGGTGATGGCCCCGAAGATGAGGCTGTGGGGACAGAGGCCAGGAGCCGTGGGGTCGGCCGGGGGCGAGGCTGGGGGGGCGGGGGGGGGGGGCGGAGGGGGCGGCGCTGGGCACGGCTACCCCCCGCCCCCGCCCGGCCCTACCTGTCCTTGGCCCCGCACGGCGGGCTGCTGCACGCGTCTGCTGTCTTCTGCACCACCTGAGCTCGGTGCAAGTACAGCGGGATCCACATGCCCAGGGCCCCTGTGGCGAAGGACACGGCCGACGTGGCCAGGGAGGAGAAGACGTAGCTGCGGCTGGGGAGAGGCCAGGACGTCACGCCGGGCCGGGCCGGGCCGGGCCGGGCCGGGCCGGGCCGGGCCGGGCCGGGCCGAGCCGAGCCGAGCCGAGCCGAGCCGGGCTCCCCCCCCCCCCCCCCACCGCCGGCAGCGCTCACTTGCGGATCAGGGCCTTCATGTCTCGGAGCCACGAGGTCCGCACCTTGAGCTGCCCCCCGAGCTGGTCAGCGTGGCCTCTCTTGGTGGCCGGGACCAGGATCAGGATGAGTGTTCCTGTGATCATGCCCACGATGGGGGACACCTGATAGGGCAGGAGTAGGTCGGGCAGGTGGGGCCCCAGGGCCCAGGGGGCTGGCGCTGTTTCGCCAGGAGCCAGCCCCCAGGAGGGCCGGGGTGGGAGGGGGCGGAAGGAGAGCGAACTGACCACCGGGCAGACGAACGCGTGGAAAGACAGCCTGACAGACTCCGGAATCGAGGCTGGGGCCTGGGGGCCGGGGCTCTGGCTGCCATGAAGCCCCAGCTAAGGGATCGGGTGGGGGAACAGAGCCGCCACGGCCCCGGGCCCTTCCGGGTGGAGGAGGCCACCCTGGCGGGCCCGCATTCCAAGATACCAGCCCCTCCGGCAGCTGGAGCCCAGGGAGGCCCGTCCCCCACCCCCGCGAGCCCAGGGCGGAGGGAGTTCCTCTCCATGCGCCCCGTCACGAAATTCCACGGAGGCTGCTTCCTTCCTGCTTTTGAGGAAAAAACACTTTGTCTTAAGCTTCCGTTGCTCTGCGAGACTGGGGATCTCTGTTTCCTCCGATTGCACTGTCCTGGGGCCTCGGCAGACTCGCCTGAGTCCTCCCTCGGGACAGGAAGGGGCTCCAGACCCCCCGGGGGGGGGGCCCCACACAGAGGTCTCCTCTCAGCCCTGCCCTCACACAGCGCCAGGCTCGAGCAGGATGCGCCTTCGCGGACCTGGAACTTCCTGACACGTGGGAGAGTCCCTTGTGCCGTCCCGGGGCCCTGAGGCCGCAGGACCACTGGGTCTGGCCCCCCAGCTCCCCGTGCGCACGCATCCACGGACCCCAGGCTGGGGTGTCCTTACCCGCAAGGCCCAGCGCCAGTCTCCAGCCGCCTGCTTCACGCTGGAGCCCGTGATGTAGCCCAGGCCGCTGCAGACGAGACAGCGGGGGGGGGGACGGTGTGCTCACCAGCCCGGGGGCGGCCGGCCGCCCACCCCACCCCACCCCACCTGCTGGCCGCCACCGCGCGTCCGGGTCGCAGAGCGCCAACTTCGGGGACGGGGGTCCCGGGACGCGCGCAGGGACCCTCACCTGCCCAGCGGGATGGCAAAGTAGAAGACGGACAGCATGAGCGTGCGCGTGTTCTTGGTGAAGAGGTCGCCGATGATGGTGGGCGCGATGGTGGAGTAGCTGGCCTCGCCGATGCCCACCAGCCCCCGCGACAGGACCAGCAGCCAGAAGTGCTGCAGGAGGCACACGGGATGGAGGCCGCTGGCTCCTCGGCCCGACCCTCCCGGGTCCCCACGCCGGCCCGGGAGCCGGCCCACGGGATGGAGCCCGACGCCGTCTCAGCAGCGAGGACACCCAGGCCCCTGGGCCCCTCCACACAAGCCCGGCACGGGGTTGGCGCTGGTCTTCTGCAGGTGGACGGCTGTAAGTGCGGCCTCCGGGGGCTCCGGCCCCACCTGGGGAGCTTCAGGTCACCCCACTCACGTCCCACCCCGGGCAGGGCAGCTGGGCTGGCCCTGGCAGCACTGAGGACCCTGCGTGCACGAGGAGTGGGCAGTGCCCGCCCCCCGCCACACATCAAAGCGGGAAGCCCAGTTGAGCCAGGAAGGGTGGGGCCGTGCCAGCTGCCAGGGTCCTCCCCCTTTGAGGTGGACCCGGGCCCTCCGGCCTCCCAGCTGCCCAGGGCCTGAGAACCCAGCCTGGCCATCTTTCCCCGGCCCCACCCTGACCACCCATCCGGCCGGCCAACGCCGCCCACAGGCTACCCGGCTCAGTCTCCCGCTTCCCTCCCTCCATCTGCCCGTCTCCGTCCGGGCCGGCCCTCTGCATCGTCGACTGCCCGTCCAGCCCCGTGCCTCTCCTCCGCCTCTGTGTCCCCCCGCCTCTGTGTCCCCCCGCCTGCTCGCCTCGGTCCCTCTCTCTGGGGGTCACCTGCCCGCGTTGCTGTTGGGTCGTCCTGTATCGGTTTCCATTAGCCTTTTACACATCACGTGTACCGATCCTTTGTTTAATGTGATGCCTCCAGCCTGGCGATTCCCCGCCCCCCCCCAACCCCCCATGGCCTCTGGACTGCACATCTCGCTCAGGCCCCATCCCCAAATGACAAAAATACCCCCTAACACACTGTTTGCGAGACTCTGGAGGCGAGATTTCCTCCTTGGCAGGAGAGCAGGTGGATAGGACGTCCTGTGGGTCCCCGGGCCTCCCCAGGAACCCCCTCCTTGTGCGTGTGTCATGCTTCCTCCCTCCCTGTTCCCGCACACGCACGTGCCCCCGCACGCTTTCCAAACAGGGACGTAAAGGGGACGGTTCCGTGCCTCCTGCCCCGCACCTCGCCTCTGCCCTCAGTCACGCGTTGTGGAAGCGGGCCCATCGACGCCGGCTAATAAAGACCCGTTCACGCTTCTCCTGCCACGAAGACACCCCGTCTTTCCGGGCGTGCACCACACGGTCCCCTGTCCTCCGAGACTGTCACAAACGCCTGTGTGCGCGTGTGCCGCTCCGCGTGCACGAGCCGGGGTTTCTCTCCCGGGTACACACCTCGAAGTCAGAGGCCGGGCCGCGCGCCCGTGGCACTCGGCAGGATCCTGCCGCTCTGCTCTCCGCAGAGGCCCCGCCAGTTTGCACCGCGAGCAGCAGCTTCAGTAACACTTGGTGTCCTCACCTCCCTAATTATTGCCCATCTGATGGGTGTGAAGTGTTATCTCGTTGTCGTTTCAATTTGCATTTCCCTGCTGACTTGGGACCAACACCGGGCACCGGCTCCTCCTGGGACGGCCGGCCGGTCCTCGTCCTCCGCCCACTTTCCTGCGGGCTTGTCTGGCTTTTTCTTGCCGATTTCTAGCTCCCGCTTTTTAGACTTTGCTTTTTCCCTTATTTTCGCCTGCCTGGAACTTATTTTGAAGCAGGGTTTAGCTTTCATCCAGGTGCACGGTCAATCCTCCACAAGCCCCCCGAGGCACACCTGTCACCCCCACGGAAGGGACCGTTTCACCGTCGGCCTGCTGCTCTGGTTAAGCGGCCACCCCGTGATGACCAACGGGGCAGGCCACCTCCACGGCCACTTTTCACAATGTCCCTCGCTGTTCCTGGACGTTTTCTCTGCCAAATGCACTTCAGGATCCCACTGCCGAGGCTCCTGAAGCCCCGCCCCGCGGGGCCCGGACCGTGGCGGCCGTGAGTCTACAGACTAAGTGGGGCGACCCGTCTCTCCGCCTCCGCCGGCCCGCCCTCCCTCCCACACCCCGGCACCGGCGTCGTGGTCCCCAGAAGCTTCTGGTCCAGGCCCCCCCCGTTTTCGACCGTGGCTGTCAGACTCTACTGACACTCTGGCCTGACCCTCCTCCGTGAAGCCACGTTGTACCCGCACACCTGCCTGTTCCTTCCGCCCCTGCCTCCGGCCTCTTCTGGGCCAGCGTCAACCTCCGGAGGAAGCCCAGACCCTGAAGTGCCCCACCACCCGGCCCCCGCCTTCCTTTCCAGCCAAAACGCTCTCCTCCGTCGTGGACCCACCGACACGCCCACCGTTAGTGCCTCTGTGGGCTTGCTCCCACCGCCATCCCGTCCACCAAAGGCCTCATCACCCTATTCCACCTGCCGCCTCCTCCAGGAAGTTCTCCCTGACCCCATGGATTTCAAGAGACTGCTCTCTCTCTTCACTCAGGGCTCTCGGCACTTGGCACATCTCAAAGGCTGTGAACGTGGGGCGCCTGTCCCATCTTCCCACACCCAGCCCGGGAGCCCCCAAGGACGGGGAGAGGGTCTGCTCCTTTATGCCGGAGGCCAAAAGCTCCTTGAAGAAGACAGATCTTGGTCTCTTCTCCTTCTCCCTCTATTTCCCTCTACGGTAGCCACCATGTGATTGTCCTTCCTCCGCTCGAACCCTCCTGCCGAAGGGAGACTCACTACCTATCAAAGCAACATATCTCCCTTGTGGATCGGAAGAACAGAAGTGACGGTTGGTTGAATGCCGCCACGGTCTGCCGTCTGGGCACTCATCGGCTCGGCGATTTCCCACAATAAACCTTCCGGCGGGGAAACACTAGTCCCATTTTACAGATGAAGGAACCGAGGCTCAGGGCGATCTCTCCAGATCACAAGGCTGAACAGACAACAGAGTTGGGACATTTGCACCCGGACTGTGGGAGCTGAGTAAGAAACACCTTCCTCGTGTTGAAATGATGCTTGCCGCCCTAGGACTCTGACCCAAGGAGTCAGCTGGTTGTTGGGCAAAGAGCACACCGAGCGGGGCGCCCGGCCGGCTCAGTCAGTACACGTGTGACTCTTGACCTTGGGGACACAGGTTCAAGCCCCATTTTGGGCGTAGAGTTTACTTAAAAAAATAAAGTAAAAGGGCGCTGGGTGGCTCACGGTCAGCTGAGTGCCCGACTCCTGACCTTGCCTCAGGTCATGATCCCAGGGTCACGGAATCAAGCCCCACATCGGGCTCTGCGCTGAGCTCGGAGCCTGCTTGGGATTCTCTCTCTCTCTGCCCCTCTTTCTCTCTTTGCCCCTCCCCCATTCACACTCAAGCTGTCTTAAAAAAAAAACGAAAAGGAGGAAACCGTGCGAGGCACAGAGAGGGCCCGTGACTCACCTGGGGTCACACGGCAAGGTGCTGGCAGAGCTGGGACTAGAATAAAGGGCCCTGCCTCCTGGACCAGACTGGTTCTGCCCTTCCTTGCATCGTCCCCAAGTCAAGGCAGGTCAGAAAGAGGGTGCCACGCGGGGCTCAGCTAGGCTCGCAGCGGGGAGGCCCTTTCCGTAGCCAGGCCAGCTTACAAAAGCAGCCACGACGCTCCCCCCCCCCCACCCCTGCTCTGGGAAGACAGCGCCTGAGGCTCCAGCAGAGAGGCGGAGCGAAGCCGGGCGGGGGGGGGGGGGGGGGGGCGGGGGGGGGGCAGAGGAGCCGACGCACCTGCCGTGGGATGAAGGAGCTGGAGAAGGTGACCGCCGACCAGAAGAAGACACCGCAGCTGAGGATCACTTTCCTGTTGAAGCGGTCACCCAGGTAGCCGAAGATGGGGGCGGCCACCATGAAACTGCAGATGAACACTGCGGGGAGAGGAGGCCGTGACACGGGGCCAGGCCCCCACCGCCCGCCAGAGGCGACCCCACGACCCACCCGCCTCCCCGCGGGCCCAGTTTGTCCAGCGGGTGACCCTCAGGGGACTTGAGCGACAGAGGATTCACTGAGCGGTTGACGTGGCAGGAGCCACGTCAGGAGCTCACCACCTGGGGCCTTGTGGGTCCGTGCAAGGCCACCTCCTCGCAAAAGAGGGGAGGCAAGACTCGCCCGAGGCCCCACCGGCGGCAAAAGCCCCGCAGGGACCTGATCCCCTGTGTGTCCGGCCCCGGAGCCAGTGTCCTCATACCTCGTCACGCTGCCGTCCTTCTTATACTTGGGAGAGAGGTTCAGAGAGGGGAAGGGACCCACCCAAGGTCACACAGCAAACCGGGACGGAACTGGGCCTGGAACCCCAGTCTTCCACCTGCCAGGTCATGCAGTCACACTCACTCCTCACTCCCCACAGGCTGGAGAGGCTTCCCTGGCGTCTGGAAACACTGTCGTTCATTCGCTCACTCTTTCACTCATTCAACGAAACAGGCAAAAATTCCTGCCTTCCTGGGCAGGAGAAAGAAACCACAAAATGAAAAATAGAGTACATGAGGCGGTGGCAAATGCTAAGGAGGGGGAAAGGGCAGAGACGGGAGACAGGAAACGTGTGCGTGTGCGACACAAGAGAAAAAAGGGCCAGAGAGGTGACATTTCAGTGAAGACCTGGAGGAGGGAAGGAAAACAATCATGCAAATACTGGGGCCAGTGCAAAGGCCCTGAGGCAGGAGTATGCTTAGCACATGCGAAGAATAGCATAGAGGCCAGAATGGCTGGAGCAGAAGGAAGGAGGGAGGAAGGCCAGATGAGCCAGGGCCTGTGGCCCACCGTGGGGACTGTGGCTTCCACGGCTGAGAAAGGGCACAGAGCAGGGAGGGATCTGACCTGGTTTTGTTCTAGAACGAGACAGAAGACTCCATGGGGAGTGATGGGAGGGGCCTTGGGGCCCCAGGTGGGACCTAGAGGCCCAGCAAGGCAGGGCAGGCCCTAGGGGTCAGGGAGCAAGGAGCTCCCCCAGGCCTCCCCCTGCAAGGCGGTCCCACAGCTGACGGACAGATGGCCAGACAAAGGCCGAGGGTGGGCAGACGAGGTGGCCAGTTGGCCGGGCTCTGACCGCCAGGCTGAGTGTGCACGCGGGCTGGGCTTCTCCCTCAGACAGAGGCGGGGAGGGGAGGGGAGGAAGGATGGACTCGGTGAAGGAGGGGAGAGGGCCGGGCCGGAGGAGAGTGACTGTCTCCCTCTTGTCCTAGTGAGCAGGACGGGGTGTGGCCGCAGGGGAAACTGGGGCCGCGGGCAGCATCAGCACAGAGGGGCGCGACCCGGGCCCAAAGTGAGCTCTGATCCTTCCCAGCTGGGTGACGTTGAGCAAGTCACCACCTCTCTGTTCTCAGTTCACTGGTGTCCTGATAAACGTCCAACGACGGACTCCAATAAAGGGGGGATGGGGGCGGGGGGAGGGATGTGGTGTTTGCCAACTGTTGCCAACTGTCGAGGGGTGAACACGCCCGCCGTGGCTGGCCGTGGCTGCCCGTGGCTGTGGCGTGATGTCACCGACCAGCGTCACAGGAGGTGGGTCTCGGGAGTGCCGCGAAGGCAGATCGATTGCGTAAATAACCTCAGGGACACAGATACTGGTAGAATGCAGGGACGTGACTAGGGAAGGATGCGTTCTGAGTATTTACTACCTTTGTGTTTCACACAAGATGTTTAACCACAAGTGTACATAATTCAGTTGTCGCTAAGGGTCGAGTTCAGCTACCGGCTCGCACGACACCTGAGAATTAACACACGCCCGCCAGCTTCCTCATCCGCCAAACGAAGATAAAAATAGCAAGGCCCCGGGTGCCGAGCGCAGCGTGAGATAAAGCTCAAGGTGCTCTGCCCCGCCGCCCCGCCCGGAGCACGGCCTCGGTCAACACCGGGTCCTTGTTTAGATTCATCCACACAGAAATTACTTCCTCATATCTAGAAAAAGAACTTGTCCTGCTGGGCCTGCCTCACAGGACCTGCCTGAGATCAGACCAGGATGCGGGCAGAAAAGCAACGTTGATCCTTCAGGACTCACGCACATTAGGGGGAGGAGGGAGGACTGTGCCCTCTGTGCCTGTCTGCGCCAAGCGGGGAGAGGGCACAAAGAACCAGAGGAAGAGTGGCCCCTGTCCGGCCGGGGGGCAGAGCCTATCCGTGGGCTGCCCAGCTCGAAGGGGCTAGGATGCCAGGAAAGCCACCAAGAGGGCCAACTCCTGCCAGGACGGTGAAGAGAGGCCTCACAGAGGCGGCGATGTCAGAGCTGGGCATTGAAGGGTGCACGGGAGTTTGCCAGCGATGATGATGCTTAAAACCGAGAATACATACTAAAATATAAATCACAAATCTTATAAGCAATACCGTGCAACGGTTAGGGAGGCACGATGCTCACGGCTAACGAGAACCTTGGTTGTCGCTCACGGAACACTTGTAGACAGGCCCGAGCGCGCCCTGGACGTAAGCACAGGCTTCTCACTTGCCCCTCACGACTACCTTCATCCCACAGAAAGGTGCCAGAGGCCGAAAGGAGTTTGTCCAACGCCAGGGTCTAAGCCACACTAGGACCACGGCATGTCTGTCCTCCTGCAGGCGTGGACGGGGCCCGGGGGGAGAGCCAGGCCGCCGTCCCCACCACCCGGCCTGCGGCAGAGCAGGAGGGCGGCCCCGACTTCGTGACCCTGGCTCCCTGCCAGCCATCTGAGTGGACCGAGTCACAGGGGACTCCGGTGGGAGCAGGTCCCCACCCTCACCGCTGGGTCCAAAGCACCCACCCGTCCCCACCATGTCGTCCCGTGTTGGAGCGGGGGCACCGACAGCTGGAGGAACCTGCCCAAAACTACACAGTGACCCTCCTGCCCCCAGACGCCCTGCACCCTCAGCACTGTCCCCTTGGGGACAAGGGCGTCCAGGGTCACGAGGGAGAGCAGCCCTCCCCTCTGCTACAGACAGACAGGTAAGAGGACGCTCCCAGGCCCTCGGGTGCATCACAGGCCAGCAGAGGGGCCTCAATGCAATCAGGGCAGGGACAAGAGGAAAAATGCTCCTGGCAGAAGAAACAGCAGCGGCAAAGGCCTGGAACCTTGTCCCGGCAGGGCTAGAAACTTCCACTGCCCCCCACCCCAGGCCTGCAGTCTTTGCTGGAAGAGAGCTTTCTGGGCGGCCTGGCTGCCCCACCCAGACCTCGGTGGGGGTGGCCTTCCCAGCAGCTCCCGCACAAGGACATCCTACAGTCAGGGCATGGGGAAGCCCTGTCTTGGCTCACGTGTGCTGAGCCCACAGGACGGGGACAATGGGGCGGCAGGCGGGAGGGTGGGGGGGGCGGCGGGGTTGGTGAGCCAGCCCACAGGATGGGGACAATGGGGCCCGCGGACAAGGCGGGGGGAGGGGGGCAGCGTGGGAGGAGCCACCTTGCAGAACGACTTCATGTGGTGTCCCCGCCCCACAGGGATGCCCAGGGGCCTTCTCCTCTAGGGCCCTCAGAGGGCCCAGCCCCCAGAAGTCCAGAACCACCCCACTGAGGACACTGTGACCCTCTGATCCCACCCGGGGGCTGCTCCCAGGGTGCATGGGGCCCTGTCCAATCCCAGAAGCTGGTCCTGGGGCGGGGGCAGGTGAGGCCTCAACTGGGGGAGCCCTGGACGCCCCGTTGGTGGCCTCGGAGCTCACGTCCAGCCCCCACCTCAGCCTGGGCTGAACCCAGGGCTATTTTTGCAGAGTCCAGATCCGGCCGACCTGTCATTCGGAGAGATGTGCCACCCTGCACCTCCCGTGGGCGGGGAGGGCGTCGGGCCGGCTCTGCCCACAGGGTGTGGACGGGACGCCCCGGCAGCCAGGCCACGGGGAGGACCCATCGCTGCCTGTAGGGCCACCAAGCTCAGGCTTCCTGTAGGGAGAAGGGGGCTTCTCCTCCCTCCCACCGCTCAGGATATAAGCCCTGGGACGGCCCCTCGGGCCTCAGGGAGACCCCTGAGGCAGGGGGGGCGCTGGGGAAACCGCCACGGGGGCTGCCTGACTACGAAGCAGGCCACTGCAGAAGTGGGGAGGAGAGCAAGGCCAGGAGGACACTCTGCCCGAAGCAGGGCCGCCGTCTGGTTTCGGTCTGAGCTGGCTCTTCCTCTGTCCTGGCACGTCCTGGCACGTCCTCGTGACCCCACCAACCCCAGCCCTGAGCTGCCTTCCAGCGCCCTCCCCCACCACCCGCCCCAGAGAGAGCATCCCCATGCAGACGTCTAACGGGGCCATGCCTGCCCCAAAGCCTCCTCTGGCTCCCTACTGCCCCAAGACCAAAGCCAGAGGCCCTTCACGATGTGCCCCTGTCCCCCGCCCAGCCTCCTTCCTTCTGGGGGGAGGGGGGCAAACACGAGTCCCCAGAGCCTCCAATCGGCTCCCCTTCCGCAGACCCAGCTTCTGATCCGCTTACTCTCTCTTCGACTGGGTCTACACTGCTGACGTCCAGGGCTCACGGTTTTCACTTCCAGAATTGCGAATTCAGCTTTTCAGTCCCTGTTCTTTTCCAATAAGGTGCTATCCCTGTCTTACAAATTCTACTCTTTCTCTGGAACCGTGGAAACGAAGCACATAGGACGTTAAAATCTGTTACGGCAAACCTACGGCCTGAAATTCCTCGGGAATCGGGTCGCCTGCTTTCTGGGATCCGTTGCCCCCTCCCACAAAGGCTTCCTCCTCGTGGGCTCTGCTCACGCTCAGTCTGCCTTCAGTGGGCACTGTCATCTGTGCCCCACACGGGCCCTGGGGCACAAAGGCTCCCGTCAGGAGCCGCATCTGCAGAGGGGGCCGCAAAGCCCGGGCCGCACGGAGCAGGCTCTCGGCACACAGCCAGAGCCGGGACGGAGATCTCACAGGCAGAAAAACTGCCCACGGGCCTGCGGGCACAGCCAGAAGTCAGGGGGCTTGCCCTGGGCTCGGGGCGGAAATCGCGTCACCCCCACGATGCTGGACCCCAAGCCTGCACGGGGCCGACCCTGCAAGAAACCCCCGGAGCCCGGACGCTGGGCTGGAGTGGGCGGTCGATCCCTGGATGAATCTGGGTGACAGCTTCCTGCAGCCTCGTCGCGCTAGTCTCTTTACTCTTTATGTATATTTAAAATGTTTCATCATAAAAATGTTTACACTAAAAATACCGTAACAAGCTTCTGTGACAGATACTGGTCCCCAGGCGCCCTGCACCACTTGGCTTTAATACCAGCTTCCTCTCCTGCTCCCTGGTTTAATTCCCTGCTTCTGGCACCTGGGAATCCCCCTGCCAGTCTTAGCTTTCAAGCTCAGCTATGTAATTTAAGTGTTTTCTTGGCATATTTTACGCAGCGTGGAGTGGGGGGGAGGGTTTCTCACATCTGCTCAATCTGACACACTGACTGTAAGCCCTATGCCCTGAACAAACTCTAACACATCCTTCAAAGCCCCACTGAAATGTCCCCTCCTCAGGGGAGTCCGATCCACCTGCCACCAGGCAGAGCTAGGTGTGCCCTCGCTGCTGTCCCCCCAGGCTCCCACGCACCCTGCTCCCCCCCTGCCCCGTCATGCCTAGGTGGTGACTAGATAGGTTTTCTGTCCCCAGTGATGGGGGGAACCTACTGGAATGCAGGGACAGAGGCTATGGCAGAGCCCAGCAGGAGCTGCCTCTCTGGGTGTAGGCTGTGGAGACCCGGGCCCCGAGACACCGGGACCAGGGCTGGAGCTCTTCCGCGGGCTTTCCCAGAAGCTTCTGCAGGGGCTCGGGGGCCTGCTCGGGGCCGCCGAAGACAGGCTCTTCCCAAGCCAGGGCTCACGGTCTGGTCCCAAGGGGAAACAGCAGAGGCAGGCCCAGGCCTGACTCTCAGCCGCACCCCCTGCCCTGTCTCCGGGCCCAGCAGCCCCTGGTGCCCACGAACGAGCAGACAGCCCGGCTCTCAGCCCTGGCCCTTTGATCTGGGCAAACACCAGCACCTGGCTGGCGCCCTCCACCTGGCTCCGACCTTATCAGGGGCTTGGGGAAGAGACAGGTGCCTGGGGCCCAGGCCAATTAGGTGATTTTCCTGGTCGCCCACTGAGTCACATCCTGGTCTAGCTGGCCTGGCTCCTTGGCTCAGGTGGCCGAGGGGTGAGGACACTCAGGGAGCCAGCCCGGCAACGCCAGGGGCAGGCGGTAGGGTGGAGGCCACGGGGTAAGGGTCCCTGAGAGACCACGGCCCAGGGGCGCCCACGCTGAGAGCACAGAGATGCCAGACGCTGAGACACGCGGCCAGGCCTCCCCTCCCCAGGTGGAGACGGTGGCACGCGTGAAGCCCCAATCCTGGGCCCGCCGGCCTCCCCGCACGCGACCCCCTGTGAGTCACCAGCAGAGCTGACCTCTGTCCCTTCATCTGGGAAGTGCAGCTGCCCAGGGAGGTCGCGCAGGCAGAACCGACCATGCTGGTGGGGGGGGAGGGGTGGTGTCCACCTCCAGCCAGGTTGCCAGGGTCAGTGGGGGCCACCGTGACTTCTCTGTCCACTAGGAAGGCGGCCAGGGACACCTTGCAATAGGGACAGCACTGCTTGGGGTGGCTGGAGGCCGGGGCGGACCCTGGACACCCCATCAGTCAGCAAGGCTGAGGCCCAGAGGGGACGGGACCGGGGCCACAGAGGGAGGGGGCTGGAGAGCTGGGCTCTCTCCTGCCCTCTCCCCACTCCCCACATCTGGCTGAAACTCTCTTCCAGGCTGTGAGTGGTGGTCACTGTGGGCTCAGAGCCCAGGAGGCTGGGGGGTGGGGGGGGGGGGGGGAGGGCCAGAGGACAGGTTTGGGCTCCTGTGCTGGGTGAGGGATGTGGGCAGAGGCAGGGGCTGGCCCCCCTCAGGGTTCTGGGTCACACAGCCTTGCCCCTGTCCCAGCTTCCTCAGCTGTCTGTTGGGGCTGCGCCCTGGAGCGATCACCTCGTCTGTCTGAGCCCCAAAACCACCCTGGGAAAGGATCACAGGCCGCAGGGCCTGGCTGAGTGGCTCATGGAGGCTGGCACAGCACTTTCTGGAATGCCACCTAGGCAGGTCAGGCAGGTTCCGGGACATAGCCAGCTCGCTCCACTCCTCCCTCCCAGGAGAGCCCAGGCAGGGGAAGGGGTTCACAGGCTGGAATGCAGACCACGGACTTCCTCCCACACATCTGATCTGACCGGGCCTCACAACCACACACCCTCCAGGGCCAGAAGGAATCAGAGCCAAGGAACCGGGCCCTCGGCCACACAGCAAGCATGGGGCCAGGTAGTGGGTCGGCAGGGACAATGGAGACACAGGCCCCCCTGCTCCAGCCCAGGGGGCTCTGGCCCTGCCCCTCCCCACCCCCACCAGGGAGAAAGCTTCAGGCCCAGGACTAGCCCAGGACCCAGGCACTCAGGCGCTTTCCCCAAGTTTGGAAATGGTTCCTGGACTGGCCGTGGGGATTTCCTGCTTTGCATCTCAGAGACTGTTCCCAGGCTGATGGCGACGGAGGAAATGGGGGCGCATGCCATGGAAACAGGGTCACCAAAGGCTCTGCCGCTGTCCTGCCTGGAACCTAAGGAACTCCCTTCACCAGCCTCAGGGCAGACCCTGGGCCCCTGGGTCCTGATGAGGCCCCAGGACCAAAAGAAGGGTCCCCTCTAAGGACTCGGGCCTGTGGCCTCCCCGGGCGCCACTGGTCTGTTTGCAGGGAGAGCAGCAGAGGCTGGGGAAGCCGGTCTTCTTGAGTGCCAAGAGTGAGGTCTGGACACAAAGCACACGTCCCTTCCAGCGAGTCAGGACCAGGGAGGAGACCCCCAGGGAGACCCAGCAGGTGTGGCGGGGGCCTGGCAGGGGCGTGGGCCTCACCTGACTGCAGCAAGCCGGCGCCTCGGTCCTTGACCCCAAACTGCTGCTGGATGTCCAGAAGGACGCCTGGGAGGGAAGACAGAGGGTGCTTATGTCTGATGCCCGGGGCCCCTGTCCCCTACCCCACCTAGGAGACCCCCAGTCTAAGCCCAGCCCGCCCAACCCAGCCCCTTCCACAGAAGGCCACCTCGCCCAGTCTGGCCAGGCCACTGGGGAATCTGCAGGCCAGGCTATGCTCACCCTGGGGGCATGGGATCCCACCCCCCACTCAGGGACCACTCAGGGCCACTGCAGGGACCTGAGGACAGACGGGCGGGACTCAGGCAAACGCGTGCTCGCGCTCACTCAGTTGTCCTCGGGGTTGTAACCAGGACCCCGCTTTTCTGATGCCAGAGCTGAGACACAGAGGGAAGCAGGTAGGGCTTCTTGGGGGGAAGGGGATCCCTGGAGGCCACGCCTGTCCTCCTCCTGAGTCCCCACCACCTCTGCTCTCCCGTTAGGACTTTGCATGTCAAGAGGACTATAACCAGAGGCCACCAACAACCACGGACAGACAGAGCCACGGCTGCGTGGGGGCCGGCAACCTCCTGGAGCCTCCTCACCTCTCACGACGCCCAGCCCCCCACCCCGCAGGCCCAGGGGCCCCCAGCTCTGCTTATCTCCGAGGACAGCAAGGGGCTGGGCCACAGGCAGGAACCCCCCCCCCCCCATCATGACACATCTGCACCGAGAAGGGCTAGGGAGCCAGGAGGAGGAGACAGGGCAGGCTGCCCCCACAGCCCCCCACGCAGGGCATGGAGGAAGGGACCTGCCCTCAGGGGTCTCCCAGAGCTCATCAGGATATGGTGATGGCGCACGTCACTGAGCAGGAACTGGGCAGACAAGGGAGCTGAGCACGAGAGGTTGAGCCTGCGCCCCAGGTCGTACAGCGGCAAGGTGGCCAAAGCGGCCCCCGGGGCCCCGGAGGAGGGTCCCGCCTGGAGACTGCCCCCCGAGGCCCAGAGCCGGGATGCTGAGCCCTCTTCCGGGATGCAGCCTGACACGGAGGGACACTGGCCTCCTCCTCATGAGTGCCGAGTGGATTCACCCTAATTACCCATAATGAAGAGGCTGTGCGAGGCCCAGTTAACGACTTAATAACTAAGGCGGGCTGTGGTCGTGCCCTGAACGCGGAAGCCAGGGGCCTGTCCCTGTGGACGGAGGGGCCACCAAGTGGGGCCTCCGCGGGTGGCACGGTTGGGCCCAACCTTAGGGCACCACTTACACTCACCTCCCAGCCCCGCAGCCCATTCGCCCCGCTTCTGGGCCAGGGCCGCCCTGCCCCTCTCTCTCCCCCACAGTCAGCACCTCCCGTGGCTCCCCAGTGCCTCAGACGCGCACTGGCCTCCACCAGGCCACAGGGCTGCAGGCTCAGCCCCTCCAACCCCGCCCCTTCTCAGAACATCCCCGCCCCATGCTCTGGGCCCCGACAGGTCCTCTACCCTGCTGGCTGCGCTGATTCCTGCCGCTCCTTCAACACTAGTTCAGGCGGCTCTTCTTCTGGGAAGTCTTCCTTGGCTTCTCCCCCTCCTGTCACCCTCAATAAGGCAGGTGCCCCCACCCTCCCCTGGCACACCAGGATCAGTGACTTCTGAAGACACGTAGGGACGTGGGTAGGAGCTCGCTGGGCCCACGGTGGCTAAGAGCCACAAATTACTGCTTCCTGCTAAGTTCTAGGTACCCAGTGAGGCTCTGCAGACGCGATTTCTACCCCTACTGCTTCATCACATTTTTCACCCCATTTTACATATGAGAAAACGGAGGCCCTGAGAAGTGAAGTAACTTGTCCTAGGGCAGGCAAGGGCCCCAGTGAGATCTGAAACAGGCTCTGTCGCCAAAAACCAAACATGTTTTCTTCTGCCGTGCCGCCCCTGCACGCACTTGGCTCTTGCGGGCCCCCAGCCCAGGCCCCGGCACGCAGCCAGCCCCCAGCGGCTGTTTGTGGACAGAGACGCCCCATCCCCACTGCAGTGAGAGCCCCCTCAGGGCAGGGTCGTGGCGGGGCATCTCCGGAACCCAGAACAGACGCCGTCACATGTTAGGTGACGGACAGGTGCAGGTGGGAGGTGGCAGGAGGGCGAGACGCCCCTGGGTCACTGCGCAGCGGGTGCCTGTCCGCAGCCAAGAGGAGGGCACGTCCGGGGAGGAAGGCCGTATCAGCGTGGTCCTCATGAGGCCAGCAGGGGTCCGCAGCGCGGAGAAAACACCCTTGCGTCCCCCGCCCCGCCCCAGGCATCTCCTAGCCTCCAGACTGGACATGCTCCACCCCCTCCAGCA
The DNA here is from genome assembly GCF_028018385.1 of Neofelis nebulosa. Taxonomy (NCBI): domain Eukaryota; kingdom Metazoa; phylum Chordata; class Mammalia; order Carnivora; family Felidae; genus Neofelis; species Neofelis nebulosa. Next base: position 624,571 of record NC_080797.1, on the reverse strand, counting down.
CTTCAAGCCCCAGTGTTTGCCTCTGCCTCCAGGAAGCCCCCCTGACCTCCTCCGATACACAGAGCTCCCGGTAAGAGGGAAGAGCATTTTTGCACATCCAGATGGATGTCCTGGGAACTCCTGGGCAGGCCAGACCCCAAGGGCCTTAGGGGCCCTCACCCCAGCACCCTGGAGCCAGGCCTTGGGTTCACCGCCTGAGCTCCAGGCAGAACCTTCCCGGGGCCTGGGGGCTGGGCCTCACTGCAGCCTGGTAGGGGCTGTGGCCACAGGCGGGTGAGAGCCGCTGGCCGCTGGCTCGGGAAGCATGTGTCACAGCAGCTCGCCAGCCGCCTGGATGTTCCTCTAGGCTCCCGCCTGGCCTGGGCCCACGAGCCCCTCCCTTCTTCCCACCACGACCTTATTTTTAGCCTCTTTCCTGGAGGCTGAGGTTTGGTGGGTCACAGGACGGGCCTCCTGCCCGGGAGCCGCCTCCCACAGCTGAGGCCAGGCCCCTCCACCAGCCCGGGGCACGCAAGGTGGGGCTCCACACGCAGCCCCCAGCCGCCCACGGCCACAGCTGAGTCGAGCCTCTCCGGACCCACAGCCAGGACCACCCTCTGCCCACGGGGGTCCCCCTCCCCGGAGCAGCCCGAACATTCTGTCCCACCAACCCCCAGTTACACCTCTCTCTCTAACTCAAGCCCCCAGGGTCTCGCCTCTTGTCCCAGGCCAGCTGTCCCTCCTGCTGCCCCGGGAGCCGGCCCTGGGGCACGCCGGCTTGGGCCTCACTTCTGTCTGCTGCGCGTCAGCTCACAGACACGCGCCCCTCTCCGGCCCCTCCGCCAGCCCCTCAGATTCTCTCCCCACTCAGGCTTCCAGCCACCCAGACTCCCATCCATGGCTCTGCCGCGTCCTCCCCGGTCCCCAAGCCGCAGCATGGCACTCCCCAGGCCAGACGGCCCTTGCCTTCCTCGGCCCCCGAGTGGGGGCCTCCAGAGAGTCTTCTTCACCCCCCGGCCCCCTCCTGGGGCCCCAGCACCCCTCCTGCAGCCTGCCTCACGGGCACTTAACCATCTTCTCCTAAGTCCTGGGCGGCGGCTCCAGAGAGCACAGCCCGTCTCTGGACTCAAGGAACTGGTGCCACGGCCCAGAGACTATCAACTCTGGCCGGAAGTCAGAGTCGGCCAGGCCCCTGGGTCAGTAATACCACCGACGACGACAATGTGGGGACTGACATGCGTTCAGGGCTTGCCGCTTGCCCGACACGGTTCGCACGGTGCCACCTGGATTAGTTCACCGAGTAGGACTGCAGTCATGCTTTGTGGATCCCCGCTGCCGGCCAAATGGAGCCCAGACTTCTTCTGGCACCGGAGGCCTCCGTGACCCAGGTCTGCACAACCACCTGGCCTCAAGGTGAGACCCAAGAGTCGCGGACACACTGCCTGGGTGACCTGAACCACCGGCCTGGCCAGTCCTAGGCCCCTGTGGTGTGTACATCACAGCCTGCAGGCCTCGGAGCCTTGACTCCAGCCAGGCCCTCTTCCCAGGGTGTCTGTCTACACCGTCGAGGTCTACCGCGTCCGGGGGTCAGACCCAAGGGTGTCTACGAGGGTGTCCCCCTAACTCTCTCTCTGCAGCTCTTGTTGAAGAGGTGCCCGTAACCTCGAGAGCTGGCTGATCATGGATACTCACGGTGCCGCCCCCCGCCCCCCCATCGTGGCCGGTCCGTTGGTAGATCCCAGAGAAGCCAGGTCCAGATCCTAACCTGCTGGGGTCACGCAGGCCTCACAAAGGCCACGACAGAAGAAGAAACTCACACTGGCCTCGGGAGCCCCCAGCCCAGCCTCAGATGCACGGCGGAGATGACAAGACCCTGCGGTCTCTTCCTGCCCTTGTCAGCCAGGCCAGGGCACCAGGTCTCAAGTTCATGCCCTCAAACACAGGCATCATCACCCCACATTCGCCCTGCCTTTTTCGGAGCAGACGACCTAGCTGAATCCCCAAGAGCGTGGACTCCAATACCAGACCATCTGGGTTCAACTGCACTTACCCTGCTGTGTGACCTCAGGCAAGTTACTTAACCTCTCTGTATCTCTGTCTTCCTCTGCAATGTACCTTAATGTTAAGATCTGCTTCATATGGTTGTTGTGAGGTTTAGATGGGTTAATCGGTATAAAGTGCTTAGGATGTTGTCTGGCACAGAGTAGGTAGCCCATAAACGTTAAAAATGTGACCACAGATCACTAAGCCTTGGGGTAGGAGCCCCAGCCATGACCAGAGGGCAATGGGAACTCCCACCTCAGTGTTCTTTTCTCTAAAATGGGGCAGATGCCTGCAAGGACAGGGCCTAGGGATCTGAACGGATGGGCCACGGGTCCCGGGGAGGCCTCAGAGCTGGCTCACTCTGGAAGGATCACCCTTCTCCGACACTCAGCCGCAGCTCCCGCCCCGGTAATTACAGGAGCCTGAGGGCCTGGCTCTGCTGACCTGGCCCTGCGGGCACCGCCCCCCCCCCCCCCCCCCCCGCCCCCAGCCGAAGGGGACCAGCCAGGGCGGTCCCTGAGCCAGGACCGGCTCTCGGGCACACTCTCCTCTACCTGCCCCCTCCCCCAGGGACAAGCAGAGTGACCTCCGGGAGCAACTGGCCCTGGGCTGCCCGTCTGAGAGCCACAGGGTCCCCATACACCCCACACCCACCCTGAATCCCAATCACGTTTGTTGAACCTACACCGACCCTCCCACCGCGACGCCACCCGACAAACCTGGGTCATTAATGTCAGAGGTGCTTGGCGCTCACCTCCACAGGGATCCCGTGAGGCCCCCAGTGCCGGACCCCAGCCCCTCAGGGAGACCCCATTCCTTTTCTAGAGGGCCCGGATTCCAAGCCTGTGCCCCTAAAGAACATTGCAGCTGGGCCTGAAACACCCATCCCTCTCCCAGGTCCTAGAGAGGAGCCCCCCACCCCCACCCGGGGCTCAGAGCCCTCCCTCCTCCCACCAAGTCTCCGTGCCCAGAGTGGGCGGGGACAGGCAGCCTGGCCTGTGTCCTGTGGTTCTAGTCTATCATTTGGGGCCAGTTTTCCTGGAACCAGACTCGGCCTTAGTAATTTGGGGGCTCTGCACAGCCGCTCCTTCCCTGGAGCAGCCCCCGCCCCACCCCTGTCCCCGGCTGTGCCCTGGCTCGGGGCCTCCCAAGACCACCAGGGCTACCCTTATCATGATCCGCAGACCCAGGATGAGGCCGGGGCGTGGGGGAGAGAAGCCCACAGACGCTCAGCTGTCCCCCTGCAAGGCCTCAGTGGCCAAGGCCTTGCTCCTGACCCTCAGATGGCAGACTGAGAGTCCGAGGGTGCCACCGGATAGAGGCCCCAGAGCCAGGCAGGACCTGGCCTCCAAGCCCCCAGACTGGCTTGTGTTCCCCCTTCGCCCACCAAACCACAGAAAACAGGCCGTAACCAGCCTCCTCTCAACGTCCACACCAACTGCCCTGGCGTGGATTTGAACCCTGCAACCTAGGAACGGTGAGTGACCCAGTAACACCACCCCCGGGGCACCGCACTTCACAGCCTACGAAGCTGAATCGTCCTCCTTGCTTCCCGGACCGTGTCTGGCAAATCCACGCTCGCCGGTGAAGGGACCACGAAGGCCTCACGGAGGTGCCCGTCTGCAGGGCGCAGACCCACAGGGAAGCCCTCCCCGCCTCCGCGCTCCGGCCGGCGCGTCACCCCTGCTCACGTCTTGCTCTAACGTCCGTGCTTCTGCCCTTCACCCGCCGCCCCCAGGCCAGCGGGACAGAGCCAGGCCCGGAGCAGGCCAGCATCCGCAGGACACTGCTGTCCAGTGTGACCCGGGCCCCACCCAGCGCTCCAAGTGCCCTCTGCCCTCACAGCAGACCCGGCAAAGTCACCTCAGAGCCCTCCTGAATGTGCGGAAGCCGTTCTGCCCGGCGTGGGGGTGAGGAGACCCCTCCATCGGGGCTGAGGGCTGGGCACGCAGGGCCCATCCTGACCACTTTCCCAAGTCCCTCCCGGGGATGCGAGGCCCACGGCTCCCTGTGCGCCGTGGTCAGGACTCAGGCCCCCGCCTCGGCATCGGGGCCTGGTCCTTCTCAAGGTCGTCTGAGCCTACCAGCGCCCCTCCCGCCCGGGAGGATGGGTTGGGGTCAGGCAGGCCAGGGTCAACCCAACCCGGCCACCCGGTCGCTCCACAAGGCCAAGCCCGGGCCAGCCCCACGTGCAGGCTGAGCCGCCGGTGGGTGGCCGGCGGGAAACAGCCCTGGGGAAGGCGGGTGCAGGCAGAGCTGGGGAGGGGACAGCAGACAAGAGTTCCCGGGACCAAGTGCCCCACACTAGCCTTGGGAGCAACATCCTGACCACAAAATCACCTGTTGTGTGTCCAGGGCTCAGAGAGGGCCAGGACCTGCCTTAGGTGACAGAGAAGGTCTGGCACAGCCAGGAACAGGAAACTCAGCCTCGCCCAGGGCCCAGTAGGGAGCTGGGCCCCAGGAGCCTGAGGATCAAGCCAGGGTTCTCTGTCTCCCTGGCTCCCATCCCCCTTCTGACCTCAGGACTTCAGCACCCCCCCCCCCCACACACACACACCCAGGCGGAAACAAAAGCCACTTCCTGTCTGGGGAAGGGATGGGACACCTCTCTGAGCAGCTCAGGCCAGGCTGTAACGTGCAGCCCTCCTGCCCCTCACAAAACGGGAAACTAAGGCACGAGCTGGCCGGTCATGCCCTTGGTCCCAGACCAAGGCACTTCCTCTGACGGGTCAACAGCACGCCAGAAGGTACCTGCAGAGACCGGCAGCCGGTGGTTTGTCATTAGGGCGCTGGCTCTCCAGGCCGGTCGGGCCTCTCACCTGGGCGCTGACCTGCCAGACAGCCACCTTGGAAGGCGGCCCTGGAGACGCCCCGCCCACCCGGCAGGACCGAAGTGGTGCTGACACTGCAGTGGCCAGGGCAGGGCCACCCAAGGGGACAAGGCCACTGGAGGGGGCAGGGCAGGGCTGCTGTTGGCCATCCGCATCCACCAAGGTAGCCACAGAGCTGGGAGCTTGACGTGGCCTCCACCCACCCAGGTGACCCTGTGACAGGCCCTGGGCGGACAGACTCAACCAGGCGGACACCAGAAGAGCCAAGAGCCCCAGGCCGGCAGCCCCCTCCTGCAGCCAGCTCAGGTATGCGGGGAACCCCCAGGCCTGCCGGCCCTGTGTTCCCACCCGGTCCCTGTGCTCTGCTCTCCCCGGTCCCTGTGCTCTGCTCTCCCCGGCTTTGCGTTAGTGAGCAGTTGCCATGGATACTGGTCTCAGCTTCTTTGGCAGAAAAGGGCTCCCCCAGGGCAGGGCTCTGCCTCTCCTCACCAGGCTCTGCCCCGCCCAGTGCCACCAGCTGGATCAAAGGGAAAGAGCTCAGGAAGGCACAGGTGCCCCAGAGAAGCTGGGGAGGGGTCTCAGCTCCCAACAGCCATTCTCCATTCTCTTCCTGCTGGGCCTGGCTCCAGCCTCCGTCCTGCTCCCATTTCACAGATGGAAGAGTGGGGGCCCCGGGGGCCGATGGAGCTCCGGCACCAGGAAGCAGATGGGAGGAGACGGTGCCCGAGCCCTCACCTTTCCCCTGAGCTGGCAGCCGTGACTGGGCTCCAGCCATGGGAGCAGGGGAAGCCGTAGCAGCCTCTGCTCAGAGGCCTCGTGCCCTGGCCAGCAACAGGGCCAGGCACCCCTGCCTGCACGGAGACAGCAGTGTCCTGGGGGGTCCTGGTCCCGCTCCTCTCGGCTGCGGGAGCTCGGGTGAGCACCTGTGCTCTCTGGCCTCCAGCATCCCCATCCACACGGGGAGATGTGTGCAGGGGTAGCCCCGGGCTCCTTCCCTTCCACCCCCCTGATAAGCGCCAGAGCTGGGCCTGGCCCTCCTCACCTGCTGCCTGTGCCCTCAGGGGGTTCTCAAGGGGAGGAGGGGAGGCCGTAATTGGCTGGGAATGCTACTTGTTCCCAGGATGGAGACCCGGCCTGGTGGAGGAGGGAGGGGTCCTCAAAGGGGCCTGAAAGGGACTGACCGAAACAAAGAAACACGGGAAGGACAAGGTGGCCGGGGGCACAGCTCGCACAGAGGCGAGAAAGGGAAGGAGGCTGGCATCTGTGCGGCTCTCCTAAGGGTGCGTGAAGACACTCATTCACTCCGGCAACCCGGGAGGCACCCAGGAGGCGGTGATAACCCAGAAGGCTCAGGTGACACCCCCCAGGTCACCCAGCTGGGGGGGCTGAAGAGCCTGAACCCAGGTCTGCACTGGCCACTGCAGCGGGACCCCAGACACCGTGGCTGTGGCTGCCTGAGCCGTGGCCAGTCCCGACTGACCCGCGCTGTAAACGGAGAACACACACCAGGCTGCAAAAGTTAGTATGAAAAAAAAAAAAAAGAGCAAAATATCCCATTAATAGCTTTTATGTTGATTACATGTGCAAATACATTAGAAATGTGAGGTTGAATAAAATATATTAATCGGTTTCACTTATTTCTTTTTACTTTTTCAACGTGGCTCCTAGAAGTATTTAACTTATATATGTGGCATCATATTCCTCTTGGACAGAGCTGG